>NC_045771.1:106056621-106396336 GCF_008692025.1 Phocoena sinus
TAGCTGATTCACTTTGTTATAAAGCAGAAACTAACACACCATTGTAAAGCAATTATACCCCAATAAAGATGTTTAAAAAAAAAAAAAAAAAAGTGAAGAGAGCAGCGTCATGGTGGAGTGAGGTGGACGTAAACAGAGCCCCCACCAGCCTGGAAAGTCAGGGGAGGCTTCCTGGAAGAGGAGGCACCTGAGCTGGCAGGTGAATGGCATGAGCCACTGTCATTTCTGCAATTCTGCCTGCCCTGGGCCTCTCAGCAAAGTCTACCCAGCACAGCCATCCACCCAAGGCTTCCTGTGCCGCCTGTCTGAACCTCACCAGCCCGGCCGGGATGGTCCGAGTCCGGCGTCAGGGCCTCACGCAGAATCAATGAGCCGGACGACCCTGTGCTGAGTCCACCCTCTTCCTCCGCCTCCGTCTGCACATCAGTTCCACTGCATCTGCCCCAGCTCTGTGCTGTGAAGTCAACAAAAAGAATGAAAGTCGTTTCGGGGGCAAACTTCTGGGCAAAACTGTCAGCATCTCTATCTGCTCTACCTTCCCCTTCTGATCACAGCTAGAGATTCGATCTTTGTATAACTGCCAACTATGGAGGTAGCCCATGAAATGCCCTTTGACTCAGAATAAAAGGAAGAGGGACAATACACGTGAGTAGCGTGAGGAACCTGTTTTCCTCGCTCAAACAGAAAATAGTGGCTGGATCCCTGTGATATGAATGAAGCAGATTAAATTAAGTTATATTAATCAGGATTGAAATAACACATAAAAGGTTAAGACATGAAATGTTTCCTGAAAAGTGAGTTTTGTTCTCTTCACTGTGAAGAACAAGCAGAGTGTCAGTCATCATTTTACTGTCCATCCTCTGAAGACATAACATTCTCTACAATAATCCTTTCTGGCTTAGAACAAGAGATCTCAGCATCAGAACTAAGCCAGAGTCAAGAACGTGTAAATGCATTATTTCCTTCTAACACATGCAATTGTTTTCACTGATGCATAATTTTTAAATACTGCAACTTCCTTGTCAGTATTGAGACAACAATACTGAACAAGTACAGCTTTGCCCCTTCCTTTCCTCTTTCCTTTGGTGTCTCGTTCCCCACAAGAAGCCCTCACCCTGGCCCACTCCTCCAGGTCAAACATTTTTCAGAGCCAGTCTGCACCTGGTAACTGGATCATCATTAGGAAGCCATCCGTTCAGCTATCTCTTCCAGGGACAGCTTGATCAAACATAAAGCTCATACTTGGCTGGTCACTGGGCAACTGCCTTATGAGCTCCCCAAGACCCCACACATCTGTGGGATTCATCGGCCTTTCTCCTTAGGTCAGGAATGAGCAAGGATTTCTCCTATAGACATGCAAATTCAGTTTTCTGAATACCATCAATGGAAAACTAATCAATCAAACTTAACTTCTTAAAGGTGGCCCCAACAAAAAGCACAGGAAAAGATGCTCAACATCACTAATTATCAGAGAAATGCAAATCAAAACTATAATGAGGTATCACCTCATACCAGTCAGAATGGCCATCATCAAAAACTCTGCAGACAATAAATGTTGGAGAGAGTGTGGGGAAGAGGGGACCCTCCTACACTGTTGGTGGGAATGTAAGTCGGTGCAGCCACTATGGAGAACAGCATGGAGGTTCCTTAAAAAACTAAAAATAGGGCTACCATATGATCCAGCAATCCCAACCCTGGGCATGTATCTGGAGAAAACCATAATTTAAAAAGATACGTGCATCCCAATATTCATAGTAGCACTATTTACAATAGCCAGGACATGGAAGTGTTACAGCGGGCAGTTAGCTAGGTATGACCAGAAACATGGGGGCAGGAGCCAGGGGGCAGGCAATCACGCATCTTGCAAACAGTGTGGGTCCATGGGCAGACCAAGAGAAGCAGGAACCTCCAGACTGACAGGAAACCACACGTTTTGGGTGATAAGAGTCCTGGAAGCAGACAAAGAAAGGTGGGAGAAGGTGGGAATCTCCTACATCTGAATGTAACCTGTCACTCATTATGTCCTCATTACAATAAAATTAACCTGACCGATAAGAAGTACTCATCATGCACTGATGCCATGACATTTCTGATCTAAGCTAAATAAGGACAAAAATCCCTCCTTCCCTCAGGAAGATGGAGCTGGGATGAAAATCAGGGAATACGACCCCCAAACTCCTCCTTCCCCAGTGAATATTCTGCCCATTCATTTGTATGTCCCTCATAATCGGCTTGCCAAAGAAACCCAGGGCAGCAGCTCCTCACCTGTCTGCCTGTTCTCCCTCTGAGAGAGTATCCCTGCTTAGATAAACTCTCACTTGACTTTCTTAACCTCCTTCCTTCATCTCCGAATTCTTTCGTGACAAAGGAAGAACCTTAAATTCACTGGAAACAGATGCAACCTAAGTGTTCATCGACAGAGGAGTGGATAAAGAAGATGTGGTGCATACATACAATGGAATATTACTCCGCCATGAAAAGTGAAATAATGCCCTTTGCAGCAACATGGATGGACCTAGAGATTCTCATACGAAGTGAAGTACGTCAGACCGAGAAAGACAAATATCCTACGATATTGATCTTGGAGAGGAAGCAGTGAGTGGTGGCATGAAGCGAGATCTTAATTCCCTGCCCCGGAATTGAACCTGGGTAGCCTGGAGGAAAACCAAGAATCCCAGCCACCACACCCCATGGCTCTTGCCTCCAGTGAAAAACGCATTTCTCACAGAGGCAAAACTGTAAAAACAGGTACAAAGCTTATTATTAGAGACATAGCACAACAACAAGTGGGAGAGCACACAGAGGAAGAGTTTATTTAGTGAAGATGGAAGCGAGGCAGAGATGCACAGCTGGAGAGAAAGGGTGTGAGCGCCCTCCCTAATGAGAAGGAGCCCAGTAAAGAGACGGTTGAGTCATTCATATAGGGCAGTACTTCCGCGTCTCTGTTTACCTCTGGACAATTACCTGGTTTCTTTTTCCACACCTGACCTGCCCTAGGACCCTCCCCAGCATGCATGAGCAACTCTTTTCCAAAATGGATTATAGCCCAGAGGCCTATGGGACAACCTTAGCATCACCTATTATGGGGTGGTGCCCTTCCTTTTTGACCCGCAAAGAGCATTTCTGCATATGTGCAATGTTTCCTTTGCCCCAAGGATGGGAAATGTATGACCTCTTGATCTTTTCACAGGGTTTAACCTCTCTCTGCCTCTGCCATAAGTGTCCAATATCCAGTTATCTACCCTATTCCTGTCGTTTCTTATATTGAAGTGCAGACCTTGAAATACAGACAGGAGTCTGATCATAAATATGGAGTCCTGGAGCCCATTTGTCTTTTGCCTCAGGAAATATAAACAGGGGGCTTGTAATGAATGTTTGGCCTGGAGCCCATCTTCTTCTCACCGCAGGAGGTGTGAACAGGAGGCCAGTTGTAAATGCCTACACTGGAGCCCATCTATCTTCTGCCTCAATATCACCCATATGAGGAATCTAGTTTTTAAAAAATTATACAAATCAACTTATTTACAAAACAGAAACAGACTTACAGACATAGAAAACAATTTATGCTTACCAAAGGAGAAATATGGGGGGCAGGAATAAATCAGGAGCTTGAGATGAACATACACACCCTACTATATCTAAGATAGATAACCAACAAGGACCTACTATATAGCACAGGGAACTCTACTCGATATCCTGGAATGACCTGTATGAGAAAAAAATCTGAAAAAGTGTGGATATATGTATGTGTATAACTGGATCACTTTGCTGTACACCTGAAACCAACACAACATTGTAACTCAGCTATATTCCAATAAAATTAAAATTAAAAAAAAAAAGGCGGCCAAGTGGGTGGGCCATGGAGATAAAGAAAGAGATCAGTGCTGTGAAGGAGTCAGAAGCTGAGACCAAGATGACCCCAGGGAAGCAGCTTTTACTGTAGTCTTACCAAAATTTCCATAATATATTTTTAATTTTAGGAAATCCTAGTATGCTCCTAAGTCAGCCCCCAGCAAAACTTCTCTAGGAGGGCATTAATGGAGAAAACATAGCTAATTAACATAATTAACTACAGCCTGGTGCCTGCTCTGATTCCCCTCGCAGCTCTCTGATCGAAATATCACCTGCTGTTTCCTAGGACACAGCTTGTATAAGACAAGATTAAAACTCAACATTCCCACTTTTCATAATCAGTTTCCCTGGCAACTGTTCAGCTTCATTTTGAGCCCAGTTTTGGGTTCCAATGTCTCCGTTTGTCCCAACTTATTGTAAACAACCTACAATATCCAATTACTAAGAGTCAGGGTGAGGCTCAGGTCAGCTTGAAAACTCAGGTGTCTAAAAAAACTTAGTATTTAAAGTCCTCTTGCCCAGGGGTATAAGGCTGTCTCTGCAAAGCCATCTCTTGACCCTCCCAGTGTTGACACAGGGTTGAGAGTGATGGGTTTTTTGTTTGTTTGTTTGTTTGCTTGTTTTTTAATCTGGCAAACCCATGGAAAGTAAAATGTTGGTTCTAACAAGGCCAAGCCTCTCTAAATAAATAAATAGCACTGAGCCTTTGTCTGACAAGTTTCTGTAAATTCTACCTGTTCCACCTCCAATATTTCTGAGTTTGTTTCCTAGACACTGCAGCTCGATTATAGTCCAGAGTTCGTAATCCATGAATTACTTGTCATGGGTTCCATTTTACTCCTAAACAAACGCAAAAACTGAGACAAATTCTACTCATATTGAATTCTTTAGAAACAACCGCCTCTTTGTTGTTGTTTCTTTAGAAACAACCGCCTCTTTGCTAAAAAAAAAATCTATTTGGGGACTTCCCTGGTGGAGCAGTGGTTGGGAATCTGCCTGCCAATGCAGGCAGGGGACACGGATTTGAGCCCTGATCCGGGAAGGTCTCACATGTCGCAGATCTGCGTGTGCCATGACTGCTGAGCCTGTGCTCTAGAGGCCATGAGCCACAACTACTGAGCCCCTGTGCTACAACTACTGAAACCCGCACGCCTAGAGCCCGTGCTCAGCAGCAAGAGAAGCCACCGCAATGAGAAGCCAGCGCACCGCAACAAAGAGTGGCGCCCGCTCGCCGCAACTAGAGAGAGCCTGTGTGCAGCAACAAAGACCCAATGCAGCCAAAAATTAATTAATTAATTTTTTAAAAAGTTTTATTTAAAAAAACTATTCAAAATCAAAGCTAAAATGGTACTTTGCCCTTGGAACACAATCCAGATTTCCCAAAGGTCATCTTTGGGAATTAACCCGCAACCCAGTATGTGAAGATAGCTCTTCATCATCCTTTATATATCAGCACTGACAGAAATATCACTGGTTCAGCAGAAATCTCTAGATTGCATTTATTCATTAATAATGTGTTACTTGGACTTCCCTGGTGGCGCAGTGGTTGAGAGTCCGCCTGCTGATGCAGGGGACGCAGGTTCGAGCCCCGGTCCGGAAGGATCCCACATGCCGCGTAGTGGCTGGACCCGTGAGCCATGGCCGCTGAGCCTGCGCGTCCGGAGCCCGTGCTCCACGACGGGAGAGACCACGACAGCGAGAGGCCCACGTACCGCAAAAAAATAATAATAATAAAAATAAAAATGTGTTACTCACATACCTGTAGAATGGGAGAGCTGGGAAAGTCATTACTCAGGCCAGCAATTACCTTTTACAGAGTGAAACTGAGATGTAGGCAGTGCCGTGACTGCACCCAAACCAAGAGGAGTGAAGCTTGTTGTGAACTCACTGTCTGGGACAGTGGTTCTCCACGTGTGGTCCCTGGGCGCGTCACCACCTGGGAACTTGCAGAAATGTAAGTTCCTGAGCCTCATACCAGAACTGCTAAATCAGAAACTCTGGTGATTTTAACCAGCCTTCCTGGTGGTCTTGACACAAACCAACATTTGAGAACCACTCACCTGAAGACTGGGATTCTCTCCAGCACAGGGAGTAAAATCCATGATTCATTTTCAGTCATCATTTGTTAAGTAAAGGAATGAATTCCACATTCACAAAGCAAATGCAATGTGTTGGAGAATGAACGCAAAGACACGTGTCCTAATACCTGTGATGAAGCCCTTGTAACAGCAGCTGCAGAGCAGAGGGGGAAGAGAGGAAGATGCACTGGTCCCTCTCTGGATAATTTCTGGGAAGAGGGGCCTGTTTGTTTAGGACATGAGAGATTTCTGAGGACGGAGATGGGGTGAGGTCAGGGGGAGAGAATTTGAGGGAGTGACAACTGAACTGAGGTCAGGGGTTGTTCAGGTCATGGAGAGCAGCAGCTTGGGGCAAAGACCAGGGATGGTGTCAGGTGGAACATTTTGAAATTGAAACCTGGGACATTCAGTTCCTATCGAGTAATGGAATATTGGAGTCTTGATTTTATTTGTGGCTGAGGGGCAGTTTCCATAGTTATCACACGAGGAGTAATATGATGGAAGCTACAACCAGGAAGACAATCCAAGGGAACTTGCGAAAGGGAAGCAGAGGCTGAAAATGGGGAAAATAATTTAGGCACAACTATTAGAGACAAAACAAGAGAGTATAAGACATTGAGCTAGAAAATGATAGTAAAAAGAAGTAAGACTATAAAAATAATATTGTAGAAGGTGAAGCCGAAGAAGGAACTTGTGTCCCATGAGGACCGAAGGCTGTTGAGTAATGGTTTATTCCCGGCATCCAGAGGACACAGAACAGTCTGGAAAGTGGGTGGTGAGTCAGACTTGTTTGTGGTGAATTTGAAGGGATCTCAAGGTGAATCCTCGGGAGAACATTTTGAAGTAGGAATCGGTATTCCCATTGTACAGATGAGGAAAACTGAGGTTTAATAAGGCTCAATAACCCACCTAGGCTCACTCACCTGGAAAGTAGTGGAGCCCAAGTGCCAGACGCAGACTCGAGAGCTGATGCTTTAACCACTACTCAAAATGATATTTCAGGAGAAACACTTTCTTTCCTGCTCAGCGGTCCAGAGGGGGGATTGAGAAACTGCCCATCAAATGTGCAACCACCGTGTTCTTGGTGGCCTTTAAGTGTATGATTTCAGCAGACAGGAAGCTGATCGCTATGGAACAAGGCACCAGTGTGTGATCAGGGTGTGACACCAGGAATACGGGCCGCTTTTTAAGCGATTTTGGAGAGTGGGAGCCTAAGGAGGACAGTAAGGTGGCTGGGAGACTCACAGCCACTTGGATGAGAAGCCCTGAGTGTGTCATAGGCTGCAAGAAAGAACTTATGAAGAGGGAGTAAGGGAAAGAAATTCTGATAATGTTCATGATTGAGGCAAAGGTTGAAAGTCTTGCCTTTTAAAAGAAGATAAGCATCTGAAATTTGGTGACAGGAGGAACAGGATGGGCATGCTATTTCTGCCAGTCTCCCTTCCCTACAAAAGCAAATCAGCGATGCTCATACAAGCAAAATGCTTGGTTGTGGGCAGGTGTCTGTATCCACTCTTCTGTTGAAGTCAGCCTGATGCCCTCAAGAGCCACAGGCAAGAAAGCCTAAGGCCAAGTCACCGAGTCAACAGAAGCAGGCCAGAGACACCCACAGGGTGCCGGCTGGTGTGGCCTGTGATCGTCCCGTCCAGTAGCACCCAGTAGGCCAGTCTTGACAGGGTCACCTTACAATGCCTGACTGACGGGCTGTCGGATTGGAATTGTCCCACTGTTTTGATTTGAGGCGAATAAAACTGAGGAGAGCAAAGTCACAGGTCTCAGCCGCGCCTGCAGAATTGAGGGTGGGAGGGTCGGAGGCGATGCAAGCTTCAGGCTCAGAAAAGATTTGCTGAAACGAGCCCTGGGATGCTCTCCACCCCACCCCCTTCTCAGTTGCTATCCTGTTAGCCAGTTACCATATTTCAGGAACTTTAGTGAAACTTGACAAGCTCGCTGTGACATTTGCTGTAACCACAGCAGTGTTTCTAATATAACCTTTGAGAAAATTCAATCTGATACCAGAGACATGAAGGCTTTCATTTTGTCAAATTGCTCCGCATTCTGACTCACGAACAGGGGAATAGGGCAGGAGATGCATACAGAGGGACAGTGGCAGTGTCCCTGGAAGCAGGCACACTCCAGGAGAATTTATTTCATTCCCCACACGGCTTTGCAATCCTCACTCTCAGCCTTCCCCACTTCTTCACCCCTTGTTCCAAACCCTTCTGTCCCCAGGATCCCCGCAGCTGACACGAGAAAAACATCAGGAACTCCTGGGCATCAGGTTCTACTTGGAAACGTTCTCTGCTCTTTAAAATATGTTCTGTACTCAGCCAACGTTTCCCCTGCCACTTCCAATTTTTGTTTTGCATCTTCTAAATTAAAACCATTCTGTTTAGGAAAAGTCAACAGACATGATGCAGGAAATGAAATTTAGACATATTATATTATATTACATTTTTATATTATACTATGTTACGTTATATTATATTATACTGCTTTATATTAAAATGCATATTAATAGATTTACTTTTTTAATTTTTATTGGAGTAGTGTTGATTTACAATGTTGTGTTAGTTTCAGATGTACAGCAAAGTGAATCAGTTATACATATATGTATATCCACTCTTTTTTATATTCTTTTCCCATATAGGTCATTACAGAGTATTGAGTAGAGTCCCCTGTGCTCTACAGCAGGTAATAGATTTACTTTTAATGATTGTAAATTTGGGCAAAGTGCTTCACTCCCCTGAGCCCCAGTTACCTAGTCAATGAAGAAGTGGAATAACATCCCTGCACACGGATGTCGCGAGGATGCTGTGACACGTACATCCCTGTTGGGTGACAGGGGACAGCACTGAGTGGTGTCTGCCTTCATTTCCTCTCAGCTATGTGCTCCCAACACAAGAGAAGATAGTTTTATGCCATCATATCCAGCAAATGTAGCAAACTCGGGGGGATCGAGAGTCTAGAAGACAAAGAGCTCAGGAGTCACAGTTGGGTCCAAATTCCAGGCCTCCTTTACGCAGCTTATGTGCCTTCTCCCCGAATTGTGTGTCTGTGTCACAGCACCAGGGCAACACCTAAAACAGCTGTGTTCGCTCAGTGTCTATTGAATGAGGAAACAAATGAACGAATGAAGAAATGGACACATGAGCAAAAATCAGAAAATCTATATGACCAATGTGCTGCGGCATTTTTCCATTTTCTGACCCACGAAGAAACAACAGACCCCACACCCACCCGTGCTGCCGATTCCACACCAAAGTGTCTCTCCACCCAACTGAAGCCTTTGTGGGTGTCGAGTTCTAAACTGTAGCCCGAGGCTTCAGACTCTACCTAAACAGCACTTCTAAGACACCTGGTCCCCTGTTCGCTGCGTGACGCTGGGGAAAGCCCACGTACTCTGCAGCTTCAGCTTCTTCACAGATCAAATATATTTCTCTCAGCAGGACTGGAAAGAGCAAATGAGAGAACAGTTATGAAAGTGTTTTCCTGAAAGTACTTTTACACACGCATACAGTCACCTCTGGGATTTCTTCCTCAGAGCACCCCCGACAGGGTATGTTTGAATCTAAGCTCATGAACATCTCCGGAGTGTCCCCACAGTGATGAGAAGCCATGCCTGTAGGGTCTCCCAGGCCTCAGTGATGACAGACGCCCCCTTTCCCCGGCCTTAGGGCCATCAGCAAAGCCTGTTTTACCTCCTTGAACCCCAATCTTATATACTTCCCGCTTTTCTTTTCTTCAATGTCTGTGTCTCCATGCTCAAGCACAGGGCTTGTCACCTGACTGCATGGAGGGTGTATTTAATATTTATGATTCGTCTGTTTGCTTATGCCTGCACGTTGTTTAGAAAAAAAGGATCTGAGGCATTTGCATACAGTAGAATAGATTGAATAGCTGAGAACTTTGCATCAAAGAGAGAAAGGTAAACCACAGGTGAGGCGTAAAGGAAATTTAATACATACTTGTCAGTACCTGCCATTCTTCTTTGCTAACAGAACTCTGTTTCATTTACCTGCTCTACCAAGTCATGTGTGAAGGGAACAGACTTCCAGCTCTAGGGGGATCCATCCCATAAGTCTAGCCCAGGGTTGGTCACCCCATCCCCTTCTGCTTGTTATTAGATTATGAAAAAGCGTGTGATACAATTTGCCCAGAGTCATGGGCAGAAGTCTGTGGACAGACTCCTTTTGCAGGCTTCAGCGTGGTCACGTCTTCATGTGATGGGTACACCTGCCCGAGCTGTCCAGCACCATGAAGAGAAACCAACCACAAAAGCCAACATGCTGAGGCAGAAACACGCAGACGGAAAGGAGGTGGTCTCATTGAGCCATCGAATTAACCAGCACCAGAACCACCACTGCTCCGGACTTCTTGAGTAAGTCAACACTTTTCCCATATTTCCTTTAATACCAGTACAGTAGGAGCTCCCCAGGACCCATATCCTAAATGTTGCTAAAAGTTAATACATAAAAGTGCATATGACAATGTGTTGAAATACTGTTCAATATGAATTACAACCCCGGCTAAAGCAAAGAGGTAAATAAAATTGTGATTCAATGCCCTGAATATCAAAAACCAACCATTTGTACAGAAAAAAGGAGACGCTTTCTGTGCTGAGACAAGAAACCAACAATCAAAAAGAGAAGCTCCTTCCGTGGGCTGTTATAAAGGGAACACAAGTTGATATGTTTGTGTCTCTGAAAAATCCTACACGTAAGCCAGGGAGGATGTTCAGGAAAACCACTCCCAGAAGTGAACAGAATGGTTACACGAGGGCAATGTTAGCTACGTGGTGACGTAGGATGTCTCCAGGAATAGTATTTCAGATACTCAGATTCTAGCAGATGGAACGGGGTGTATATTCCATAGTCCACAAATAAGTGTTTTATAGAGACCTGTATCTGATAACAAAGCTAAATGTTCTGGGCAGAATACGTGTATCGTTCAGTTATTCTGTGCTGCCCTCAGGGTCTGGCACATAGGAGATGCTCAATGTATAAGCTAAAATTTTAGTGGTAAACAGTCCTTTAATGTATTAGACACTCATTTAAATAATTATCGCTCTGCCATTTTTTGGATTGCTATACAAATTTACTTCCTTTCATTTAATCCTCTAAATAGGCCAGTTGAAGACAGCCTTCCCATAGGTGAAGGCCTCTGAGGATATTTCTAGAATCCATCTTCATTGGACTTTCTCAGTCAGCAGTTGTTAATTGAATAATATCTGTCTGTCTGTCTCCCGAAGGTGGACATGCCAACCAGGGTCTTCCCAGGGCCTCCAGATCCAGCTCAATGCCCAGGTGGATCACCAATACATATTTTTCGTGACAATTAATAAAACATAAGACAAAACTTGTATTTTTCTACGAAACAAAACAGACTCACAGACATAGAGAACAGACTGGTGGTTGCCAAGGGGGACGGGTAGGGGAGGGATGGAGTGGGAGTTTGGGGTTAGCAGGTGCAAACCATTATATACAGAATGGATAAACAACAAGGTCCTACTGTAGAACACAGGGAACTATATTCCATATGTTGAGATAAACCGTAATGGAAAAGAATGTTAAAAAAGAATGCATATACGTGTATAACTGAGTCACTTTGCTGTATGGCAGAAATTAACACAACATTGTAAAGCAACTATACTTCAAAACTTTTTTAAATATAAAAAAAAATAAAAGCATGCAAAGGGGAAAAAACTTGTATTTTTAGGTTTTTTAAAGAATAAGGGTAGATAATAAGGGCACTAAATGAGTACGAGTGGAGGTGAGGGCGGAGACAGAGATACTGAGAGAAGCTGAACACAGAATTGACCAGTTTCCCACCTTTCCCTGGCAGGAAGCACGGCTTGGCTCAAGGATCCACAGAGATTTTAGTTAGGCCTGCCCTGGGCTCTTGTAGATGTATTTGCTTCCATACAATAGAAAACAACCTCAACTTACCTCAAAGTCAATATTCAGGACGTTAGTTTAATTTCCAGTTGGAAGGCCCGATTGGAGAGGAAGTGTCATTATAATTTCAGCTTTTCCCACCCGTGTTCGTGCTACCATCAGGGACAGTAGTAACAGCACCTTGGTTTGCACGCGTGCCCCATAGGGCACTGCACGAGCCTGTCCCCTGTCTGTCACCTGCGCTGTGAGTCAAGGTCACGACTGTCCTCAGATGTGAAACACGGGTCCAGGTCCCACAGGGCATCCAGGATGGCAAGCCAAGTGGGTCTGACTCCAAAGCAATGTTCACCGATTATCATTTCATTTTTGGTAACTTCCCTATCCAATTTTCATCTAAACAGTTTTAAGTGCGTACCTTTTAAGGTAAATTATTGTTATTTTTTGCTGCTATTCCCACTGCTTCCTGCCATTACATTCAAGGCTGTTCCATTAGCAGCATTATGTCAAGTTTTGCCCATCTTAGCCGCTTCTCCAGTATTTGCACCTCTCCTTTCTGCTGCGTGGCTGACTCCAATGTTGCCACAAACTCACACGAGCAGCCTCACTTGGGAGCATCTGATCCCCTAAATTCAGATCTACATCCAGGCTGCCGCATCTCTCAAAAAGGAGCTAAAACCAC
Organism: Phocoena sinus; assembly: GCF_008692025.1. NCBI lineage: Eukaryota > Metazoa > Chordata > Mammalia > Artiodactyla > Phocoenidae > Phocoena > Phocoena sinus. The sequence continues at coordinate 106,069,128 of NC_045771.1, forward strand.
AAAGGGCAAATCTTTTTGTTCCTCCTAGGAGAAGATTGCCAATTGTTTTAAGGGGATTAATCACCAGGTCAAAAATGTCATAGTTTCTATTTAAAAAAAGAAAGAAAAAAAATTTTAAAAAAACAGAAAATGAGTCCTGCTGAAATCTATAATCAGCACCCCAAGCGTCACAGTTTATTAGGTGATTGTGGCCATGTGGCGTCTGCAATTTGAAGTGGAGAAAGATAATAGCTGCAATTAGGTGAACCCTCTCAAACTAATTTTAGCAAAAACATCTCAGAGATAGCTATAAATTTTCTGTTTAATATATGTAACTCTTCCGGTGAAATCACGTCTGTTCTTTGCAGAACAATTGATGCACAGGCAATGCTCATTAGATGAATTTAACACTCCCCTTAATTGGGCAATCTGGTATTTTATTAATTCCAAAGTAGCACTAATTTTCCAATATGGATAATTAAGATACACAAATATTGCTATCTTACCATCATCACTGAATAACGTTTGTGAACCTCAGATGCTTAGAAATTTCTCTAATAATAAGGAACTAAACTGATCCTAATAATACCTTAAATTATCACCATAATGAGATAAATATATAAAGTATCATAAAATAAAACAGTTCTACATAATTTTTCTCAATTAAATGTCACAACATTCTTCTGTGAAATTTAGAGAGCAATTCTATTGTCACCATTTATGATAAGGAAACAGAATTATAATCTAAGGTTAAAAAAAGCCAGTCAGGTGAATGACCCTGGCTTGAATTTGTTTTTTTTCGATTGTTAGTTTTGTGTCACGCCATGCTTTTTCTAGTTGAGAAATCTCTTTTTTTAATATAGCATGGTAAAATGTTCGGATTCTTCTTTTGCGACATAGCAATGCATTGTGAGACTCCTGGTGCGAGAAAATAACTCTGTCAGGTTGTTTCCTACACCTCTGGTCAAGCATAATGTGTAGAGTGCCGTAGAGGAGAAGCCCTGGGCAAAGAGCGGAGAACCGGGCTGTGGTCCCTCTGGCCTCCTAACGCACGGTGGTTCGCGGGCTTTTCCTAAACTTAGCTTAATAGAATTTAAAATTGGCATAGTTATTATGGCTTATAGGTTTGTTGTGAAAATTAAATGAAATAATCTTATTAAAGCGCCTGACCGAGAGCTGACGGATGCATGATAAGATCTCCCAGACAGCGGAGAGCACGCGAGGAACCTATCCCAACACAGTCAAACCACGGCGCAATGAACCTTTTCTAAATGTAATGTAGTAGTTTCATGTTGCTGTTGTAACAAATGGTCACAAACCTAATGGCTTAAAGCAACACAAAAATTTATTCTCTTTCAGACTGGGAAGTCAAAACTCCAAAATATATTTCACTGGGCTAACATGAAGGTGTTGGCAGGGCTGCATTCTTTCTAGGGGTTTTAGGGGAGAATCCGTACTCTTGTCTTTTCCCACGTCGATGTGTCATCTGCATCCCTTAGCTCCTGGCATCTTCTTCCAGCTTCAAAGAAAGGGAGGTAGCCTCTTCATCCCTTTCTCTCCCTAATTCTCACCTCCCTCTTTCACTTGAAAGGATCCTTGACCCACCCAGATATTCTAAGACAATCTCTCCATCTCGTGATCATAAACTCAATCAGATCTGCAATGTTACTCTTACCCTATAAGGACAGATAGTCACAGGTTCCAGAGACCAGGAAATGGACATCTTTGAGGGGCCGTTATTCTTTATAGCTACTAAGAACTGGCACGAAATTTACTGGTATGTAACCACCATTTATCATTAAAAAGAGATATATTTGTGAAGATTACAAATTGCTTGCATCGGATTGATATATGTGTAAATCAGAATACAAATTAATGACAGCAAGCTCTGAGCTGAGTGAGGATGGACAAGGCTTTGTTACAGAAGTCCTGGGGCCAACCTATATCTTTTATTTTATTTATTTTATTTTTTTTGCTGTACACGGGCCTCTCACTGTTGTGGCCTCTCCTGTTGTGGAGCACAGGCTCCGGACACATAGGCTCAGCGGCCATGGCTCACGGGCCCAGCCGCTCCGCGGCACGTGGGATCCTCCCAGACCGGGGCACGAACCCGCGTCCCCTGCATTGGCAGGCGGACTCTGAACCGCTGAGCCACCAGGGAAGCCCCCAAGCTATATCTTTGACCTTGTTCAATTTTCTTTTCTCGAGCATCCAATTTTTTTCCAGATTTACTGAGAGATAATTGGCATGATGTTATGTAGGTTTAAGGTGTACAATGTGTTGATTTGATACATCTATATGTGTGTGTGTGTGTGTGTGTGTGTGTGTGTGTGTATCTATATATTGCAATATGATTGCCACTGTAGCATTAGTCAATACCTCCATCACGTCACATAATTACCATTTCTCTTTTGTTGTGAGGCCATTTAAGATCTAGTCTGTTAGCAACTTTGAGGAATAAAACAGCACTGTTGACTATAATCACAATGCCGTGCATTAGATCTCCAGAACTTATTCATCTTCTAATGGGAAGTTTGTACCCTTTGACCAATATCTCCCTAATTCTTCCTTCCCTGGTAACCATCATTCTACTCTCTGCTTCTATGAGTTTGAGCTTTTTCAACTTTCACATCATCATTTTTGACGTCATAATAGAAGACCATCATCAAATTGTTGGCTATTGTGAAGTCTGGAAAGAATATAAGTTTCTGCTCATAGGTCAGTTTGGAAACTTCCTCAAAAGCTTAATTAATAAGCTTAACTTTGTGGGATAAATTTCGATATGTGTATTCATGTAAAACAGCATGCCTGAATCCAAAATGGCAATAGTGTAACCACAGGCTGATGTACACACACCCTTGAAGCAGGGATATCTAAATACTCACACTCTAAGGGTGTTTGCTATATCACTGAAGAGGATGTGCACTCCTTTCACTGGAATTATAGTCGTGGTGAGGCCCCACGAAGGAAGAAACTGGTTAAGACCAACATGAAGAAAAGCAGAAATACAGAGAAGAGATGTTTCTAGCCACCTTGATCCATGTGTACCTGAAGCCATTAGCCCTGGACTTTTCAGCATTGTCAGCCAATATGGCCTCTTGTTTTTAAACTCATTTGGGTTGTGTTTCTCTCACTTTCCACGAAGCACGCTGCCTATTCCAAACCTATGACACCAAGACACTTTGCCTGCTTTAGTCACATACTTGGATAATGTCTTTCTTTCTCGTTACAGTTGAGGGTATGCCTATGGGTTTAGTCCAACGGGAGTTTGATCACAGGTAGAGGTTTGCGGGTGAGCACGCTAATCTCTTTCCATTTACAAGTTCATTTCATCCTCCCTGCAGCCCTTTGAGTTAGCGTCCGCATTTTGCAAGTGACGGAATCATAGCTTGTATGATTTTCCAATATTGTACACTTACCTAGTAACTCTCAATTCCTCAGTCCCAATGTGTCTGTTTGCTTACTTTATACTTGTTCATTATAACCTCACATGCTGGTCATTGTAAAAAGCTGAAACATAATACTCATCCTTGAGTTCTGTGCTTGAGTTGTCTGCTAAGGATGTGCTTCGCCAGAAGCACATAAAGAACCAAGAATGTGTGTGTAAGTCATCCCAGTAAACAAACGCAAGGGTAGGGGAAAATAAGTCAACAAAATGAGGAAAGCCCATAAAGAATGGACACTTGAGCTGTGAGCCACCAGGGGACTCTGGAAAACACGTGCAGTACGCCAGAGAGTCATTGCAACCAGTGGGGGATGTCGGCACATCTCTGGTCCAAGTTCACTCTCGATCCCAGTGCCACAACCCTGGGAAGAATTCCTCTGAGACTTTCTCCTTGACATTGATCAGCACGGACCCTAAGGGCTGTCAGCAGACCGCTTGGCAGGGACCCTGCAGAAGGAAAGGGCTGGTCTGAAGTGGCCGGGGCTGTACGGCTTCTCAGCAGCGTGTGGGCGAGGACATCCAGCCCTGGCTACGCATGCAGAACGTGATCCTTCAGTGACCTTGTAGCTCCAGCCCAGCCGGGTGATCACCTTCCGTGCCCCTCTCACTGTGGACGCACACCTGTCCACTTGGGTGCCCCACACCCTCCCACATACCCCCACATCTGCCAGGGCCCTGCGCCATTGCTTCCTGGTTGCTCGGCAACAGGGGATCAACTCTGACCCCGGGAAACCATCCTGCAGGCTGCACCTGTACCTGCTCCAGGGAAGTTCAGCCATGGGGCGGGGGTCCCTGACAAGTCTGTGCCCGTCAGGTCTTCTCCCTCCACCCGGGGTGCCTTGTGGAGCGTCCTTATACCTTCTAGTTACTCTTTGGTCACACTTTAATAATTACCCTCCAACTGTTTAAACCGCAGTGTGCTTTCTGTCTCTTGATAGGAACTGGATGGAAATGGGGGCGCGAAGGAATCTGGAGCCAGCCCATCAGGTGAGGGCTGCTGCCTGGGGGATGCCAGGCAGGCACTCAGGCTGAGTGTTCAGGTGTTTCCCGTCAGGAATCTTTGCCTAGGATGGTGACAGCCAGGGGTATCGGGGAGGGTCAGGGACAGAGGTCTGCTCGATGCAGCCCCCATCCTGGGGACATGGTAGAAGGACGTCTGGGGTGCTGCTGGGAGGGGCAGGGGTGGCAGTCAGCAGGCAGGGTGGTCAGGCGTCACGGGAGTCATGCTAACACCGTGGTCCTTGCTCTCCTGCTCTCGGGGCCAGATGAGAACATACAGGAGGACATGAGGTGATACAATGCAATCTTCTGGAGCCCAGGGACCCATCCTCCTGTCTACCTCGGAGCAGATCTGGATTTGGACTGTGGCCCCACCGTTTATTTTTGTTGTTGTTGTTTGTTTATGGAAGTATAGTTGATTTACAATGTTGCGTGAATTTCTACTGTACAGCAGGAACTTGTGGTTGATCCACCCTTTATACGAGCTTACATCACCGTTCACGAGCTCTGTGAGGTGAACCAGCCGTCCCGACATCTCCTCTTTTCCGTCACCTGCACGGCAGGGTCAACAGTCCTCCCTCACAAATTTAAACTAAATTGCTCTCCATGCCCAGGGGTGTTTTGATGCCCCTATTGCATCCGCGGCTGATGAAGAAAACTCTACCTGACACAGAGGATGCTGCAGTCACGGTGCTAAGTTGGCCAGAGTGTGGAGACATAGGCCACCCTCGGATTGAGATGCTGCAGGCCTCTAGGGCTGAGTCTGGGATGAGGCAGGCTGCGGGAGAGGGCAGGGGGTACGGGGTTAACCCTGGAAACACCCACGACCAAGCACAGGCTGCCTAACGTATATAAACACAGCCTGGAAACCGTGCAGTTAGCTACATAGCCTTGTGAGATGGAAGTGGACATCCCAGAGCCTGGAGTCAGGTAGTACATGAGGGGCCAGGGGCAGAATCAGGAGAATAGGGACAGGTGAGGACAGACCTCTCTGTGCCACCGTGGTCCTGGTAGACTCCTTGGTGGGAGGGCTGGAGTGCACAGGGATGCAGCTGGTCTGGAGTCCAGCCTAGGTCACTGACAAGTAAAGCACAAAGAATTCTGTTTGGGAGTTTGATGTCTGTCATGGATGAAAATCCCTTTGCCCTTTTTATAAAGATGCACTTTAGAGAAGTCCTTGTCCAGCCGTGTTATTCACAGACAGGATCTGAATTGGGCAGATCATTCAAGACACTTAATCAAGCTCTTAATTCCAGAAAGGAAAAGAGAAGAAAACAGCCTTTTCTTCCAGAATGCTCTATGAAACGGGACTATTTCAATTCAGTAGCTCTACTTAATTATTACTGGGATGCATTGTGTGCTCTACCAAGGCTGTGCTGGTTTGCATTCCGCTGGCAATGGCTGCATGCCTGTCCCAGGCCATGCACACTGAGGCCCCGGGATGCACAAGGAGACGAGACTCATTGTCTGGCCTAGAATCATTGAGCCTCACTGGAGAGGACTGTGTTGACAGCATTCCAAAGTACAGGCAAGAGCAGGCAGTGGATACAGGGAAGGCATCAGGGAGGTGGCACAGGGCTGAACTAGAGCTGTAGATCGGCAGAAGATGAGAATTTCAAGTAAGCATTTCAAAACCTGAATTTCTGTCCTTGCACATTGTGACGGTTAATTTTATGTGCCAACTTGGAGGGTGTCTTTGGACAAGACTGACATTTGAATTGGTGAACTTTGAGTAGGCAGATCACCCTCCAGAAGGTGGGTGGGCCTCGTCTGATCAGTTGAAGGCCCGAATAGAACAAAAAGACTGGCCTCCGCACCACTGCACAGTGGCCAGCCGGCCTTGAACTTCACCTGCACCATCGGTTCTCCTGCGTCTTGAGGCCATGGCCACACTGCAGACTTGGACATGGCAGCCTCCAAAATCACGTGAGCCAACCCCTTATAATAAATCTCTTTATAGTATATATAAATGCACACACATGTATATTCACTCTCCATAGTTTCTGTTTCCCTGGAGAACCCTGACTAACACACGCGTGTTCGCATCAAGAAGGCAGCCTGAGGGTCCAACTTCATCTGCCAGCGTGGATGGTCGGGAGCGTGGATCATGCACAGTACAGACAGGTGAGGTGGGACCTCCAGTGGCTGAAGCCCTTGGATAGAACCTTAAATCCACAAGACTGAAGCTTCCAGAAATCCAGGCCACCTGTGCCCCGAGCACTGTTAAAAGCTGTTATTCAGCCAGGTATAATTGGAACTTTTATCCCGTTTGGTAATTTTCCCAGCAATATGGATTGTCCATTTAGTTGGAAGTGGGTGATTCCACTACCAATCAATTTTTAAATTGTTCCTTTCTAAGACAAATTGTGTGTCTGACACATGTGAAAAAGGATCTCCAAAACAGGTTTGGTAAAAAAAGAAAAAAAAAGAAGAAGAAGTTTCAGAATAATGCACACAGTATGATTCCTTTGGATGAAGCCCAAACCCTGTTAAAAGTAAACAATATATTACTTAGAGATGCACGTATTGCTGGTGGGGTAAAGAGAACAAAGAAAAGCAAGGGGATACTTAAGATAGAATGTAGGACGGTGTTTCTCTCTGTGGGAGGACAGGGAGATACGAACAAAGAGGGCAGGCAGGAATTTCAGCAGCAAGGTCATTTCCTGCTTGTGTTTGAGGCTCATTTTAATATAATCCCTAAAGCGTGTGTGTGTGTGTGTGTCCATTCAAATTTTGTGCATGCAAACTAAAAGAAAAAAAATTACATGATAAAAAATGTACTTTGTGATTTCCTGGTCTAAAACAACTTAAAGTCTGATACAGGAACCCAGAAAATAATCCTAGATAGGTACACTTGTTCTCACAATGCATTCCAACGGTGGCTGCTGCCATGCTATAGTGTAATATTTAATTTGTTAAAGGCAATATCCAGCCTTTGTCTGAAAATATAAATTACTAAAACCATCCTTTGCCAATATATCATGAATAAAAGGTGAGCAAAGGGTAGAAAGCAGGTGAGATAAAAAGGCACATTTTAAAACGCAGCTCGTTCTAATGCAATGCATCTTGAAAAGACTAAGAGGATATTTCAAACTATTAAACTTGGGATGGGCTTTCAAAATCAGAAACATCACTGTGTTTGATTAAAAAAAAAAAAAGATCCAGTAAGACAGGAATAAAGACACAGACCTACTAAGAGAATGGACTTGAGGATATGGGGAGGGGGAACGGTAAGCTGTGACAAAGCAAGAGAGAGGCATGGACATATATATATTACTAAACGTAAAATATAGAGCTAGTGGGAAGCAGCCGCATAGCACAGGGAGATCAGCTCAGTGCTTTTTGACCATCTAGAGGGGTGGGATAGGGAGGGTGGGAGGGAGGGAGATACAAGAGGGAAGAGATATGGGAACATATGTATATGTATAACTGATTCCCTTTGTTATACAGCAGAAACTAACACACCATTGTAAAGCAATTATACTCCAGTAAAGAAAGAGTGCATCACCACCTGTTCTGTGCTATTTGTAAGAGACATGTCTTATAAAACCAAACGGCCCAAAATGCTCAAAAAAATGAAAATATAGTGAAATGCATAAAAATAAAAAGCAAAAATGAAAGAATGGTCCTTTCATATTTTCATATGGTCCTTTCATAAGGAAGTCCTTATCAAATAAGAGAAAAATGAAGATATAAAGTATTAATGGAGCCAAAGAACATGAGTCTTCTCTATTTATCGATAATTGGTCCAATCTAGCACCCTGACCTCTTCATTCTTAGATGCCAAATTCTCAATTCAAGTTGCATCTGACTCCTCACCTCCACCCCTGCACAGACTGTGACTTCCACTTTTCACTGGTCAATTCCTCTTCTCACTCTCCAAAACAACTCTCTCATTACTCATGATCTCAATCCTCCCTGACCCCAGGCTCTCTCTCAGCTCATGACGATGCTTTTTATTTCACTGGGAAAATAGAAGCTTTTGACAGAAAACCTCCACAACCTTCTACCCCTAGCATCTCTAAGCAGGTAGTCTTCCTTCACTGGCTACCAGGGGAAATGCTCCAATGCAACTGCCACTGACTCAACCTCAGACCCAAGCTCACACATCACCCCTCTTTTCCCCATTCCAAAGCATCTCTGGGGCACTTTCCCCATCTAATCCCAGAAGCAGCAGTGTTTACAGTGTTACTGGATCACGCACATCAGGATGCAAGTATGTTTTCATTTACCTGTTCTTTTAAAACCACAACGCGCAAAATCTCGATTACACTCTGGCTATGACTATACTCCTCTACTCTCGTTATGGAGAGTTTTCTGACTTGTCTGCACCCCCATCCCCATCCTGTCTTACATCCACTCCCCTTTCCCTAGACACTGCACTTGTGAAGGCACCAACTGGCACCTGCTAACTCCTGAGTCATGTCTTGGTCGGATCCCATTTGACACAGGGGATTTTTCCTTTTCTTTTTAGTGGATTATTTTCACGTGGCTTCCAGAGCACTGTACTTGCTTGCTTTTCTAATTTTCTCACTCGTCACTCCTTCTCAGGTTGCTTTGCTGGCCATCATCCTTTCCTTCAGCCTTTTCACAGTGACGTGTCATGGGGCTCAATCCCCAAGGCTTCTTACTGTCAATTTCTACATTATTCCCTGTATGGTCCCATGTGGCCTCACATGTAAATGTCTTCCTTCTACACAGCAATGACTTCTACATACTTGTCTCCAGCATGGATTCCCTTAATGTCCAGAATTGCATGTCCAGTATCAGAGCCAACATTTCTCATTGATCTGTAATAGAACCCATGAATTTAACATGTCCAACACTGAGATCCTCATCTCCGTTAGTGGTAACTCTGTCTGGTGTTCAAGCCAAAAACATTGGGAGCCATAATTTTCTTCTCTGTTTTTAACCACAAAATATCCAGTATCAAAAGCTATCTAGAACTCTGTCACTTTTTAGTACCCCCACCATTGGCACCCTGTTCTAAGCCAGCATCACACCTCCCTAATTCCACCCTTGATCAATTACTCCTTTTCCACTACCCACTGTCAGCAAGAGAGTAGCAAAAATCTATCATGAAAAGAGACATCCCATTATATTAAACTTCTACTCAACACAACCAGTAGCTACATATTTTAGTCCACGTAAAAGCCTAATTATTTTGTATTGATGTATAATTGACATATAACATTATGTTGGTGGCAGGTATATAACACTGTGATTCAATACTGTGTATATTGTAAAATAATCACCATAATAATCTAGCTAACATCCATCACCACACAGAATTATGAATTTGTTTTATTGTGATGAGACTTTTAATATCTACTCCTTAGTCAGTTATTATTTTTCTAAAGCAAAATTACTTACCAAGTTCTCCAAGGCCCTTGATGACCTCTCCCCACCTTCTCTCCTGCTGCATTTTCCAAATCCCTACCTTCCTCTCACTCTGCTCCAGCTTTGCTGTTCCTGGGGTCTTGTATTTGCTTTGCATCCAGGTATGTATATATATATGCTCATTCTCACCCTCCAAATGCCTCTGAATATATAATAAAATATACTTTCTCAGTAAGGCCATACTGACCGGTGCAGCTCAGTTGTAAGCCCATGACTCCTGTACTGTCTAGTCTATGATTCTGCTGTTGTTGTTTTCCATGATACTCACCAACTATGCTATTTATTGATCCATCGATAGTTTGTTAATTATCCTCCTCCTCATGTGAGAATGTAAGCCTCATGAGGGCAGAGATTTTTGTCTTTCTTATTCACTTCTGTAACCTCAGCATTTTCAGATAAAATAGAGATTTTTTTCCTCCAGCACATTCCCACCGTGCAGGGCCTGTCTGGAGGCACACAGGTCCTACTTCCACTTCCTAGATTATGTAGGACGTCTGTGTATCCTGCTTTCCTGTGCATATCTGGGGTCATATAATTGGGGTCTGACCCATGAAACGTGGGCAGGAGTGGTATGCATGGTTTCTGGACAGACCTGGCCACAGTACTGGAAAAATAATAACCCACACTGTCTTCTCCCCTGTGGAGGTGGATATTCATGTCATGTGATGAACCCAGATCCCTGGGATGCAACACAGGCAAAACTGGCCCAGGTGAAGCCACGTGGTCAGCATCAGACAGGACAGCAGTGAGAAAAAAGTTAACAGTGTGATGCTACCAATATTCGCATTTGATTTATAACTAAACTTAGTTTGGTACTGCCTAGCTAATGCACTCCCTCCAGGTAATTCTAAACCTTAAGGATACACTTAGACAAAAGAAAAGTGATCCCAGGAGAATTACCTTGGAGGCAAAAATGACAAGCAACAGAGAAAGTGAAAAATACATGAGTAAATCCAAATGAATATTGATGAATAAAATACAAAAAATAATACTGCTGTGGGAGATGAAATATTTACTTAAACATACCTAAGATCTAATCAAGATAATAACCTATAATTTGAAGTGCTTTTATTATCTAGGAAGAGCATAAAGTTATTATCTGAGGTTATAACTAAGTATGAATATTAAATTTATAAAGTAACTCTTACTTACAAACAAAACTTCAGTCCACTCACCTGCTGGCAGTAAAGCCAATCTACTGACTCCAGGTTGTAATGGAGGGAAGTGCAGAGTTTATTGCAAGTGACAAACAGGAGGCACTGGCAGCTAAAACTCAAGAGACCTGAACTCCCTGCTGGCTTCCAGGAAAATGTTTTTAAAGAGAGGATGAGGGAGGGGGTGTTATCGGTGCATGATCAGCTGTGGACATTCTTCTGATTGGTTGTTGGGTGAGGGTAATTGGGAGTTGGCATCATCAACCTTCTGGTTCCAACCAGTCTGGGGTCTACGTGCTTCTGGGCAGCAAAAAGTTAAATTCTTCCACCTGGTGGGGACTTCAGTATCTGCAAAACAGCTCAAAGGACATGGCTCAGAATATTTTCTATAGCCCTTAGGGAGGAACTAAAGGTCCTTGACTTTGGTTTAATGGAAAAACTATTATTATTTTATCTTGCTTATTTTTCTTTGTTTCTGCATTTTCTCAATTCTCTGATTAAATGTGCTCTTTTGAACTTGGAGAAGGTCTAGGAGGCTAAAGTTTTTCTACAAAAAAAGCGGCAGGTGGAGGACATGCGGGCTTTGTTCCAGGAAGGCCCTGTAGGGCCCTTCTTGGTTACTCCTGCATGCTTCTCAATACTAATAAAGTGTATAACTTCCATTTTTACAGGGAAGATAAAATATTTTAAAATAATCAGTCTAAAAGAAGGCAACAAAGGATGAGAAAAACATAAAGAAGAATAAAAAGATAGATTAATGAGTAAAAATTCAAATATATCAATAATTACAGCAAATATAATTGAACTAGAAGTTCTAATGGAAATATGAAGACTGTCAGATTGGAGTTGAAATACAGCTATATATTGTTTTCAAGCAATGTGTATAAAATATGAACACAGTAAATAAAATAAAATGAAACAAAAGCAATTTATGATACTTTAATTTTGTTTTCAGTGGTGAAAGAAAGAGATGATTTTTAAAAAGAACATGACCCAGTATCCTTCTGAAGCCAATCTAATTACCATCAGTCCCAAATAATATATAAGAATAATTTAGTTGAAAATAACATAGGAGCCAAGATGGTGGACTAGGATGACACACATTCATGTCTCTACATAATTAGGGCACTTACCAGACACCAGTGGGGGACCATGGACAACACAGGGGATGGGAGGAACCCCCAGTGACCAGTTGTTTCAATTACATTTTTATTTTTCCTAATATATATTTTATCTTTCTAATTTTATTTTATTTTTTATTTGTTATTGTACTGCTCCTTTTTTTTTTTTTTTTTTTTTTTTTTTTTTTTTTTTGTTTTTGCCACACCACACACCCTTGCAGGATCTTTGTTCCCAGGCCAGACGTCTGGTGGGAGTGCTGAGTCCAAACCGCTGAACTAACAGAGAAACCTCAGACCCCAGGGAATATTAATTTGGAAGTGGAGCCACCTGGAGGTCCTCATCTTTGGCATCAAGACATGGCTCTACTCAACTGCCTGAAAACTCAGGCCAAACAACCAGTAAGACAGGAATACAACCCCACCCATCAAAAACAAAAAAACTGAAATGACAAAAAAATATGTTACAGATGAAGCAAAGTAAAAACCTACAAGACCAAATAAATGAAGAAAAAATAGGCAACATACCTGAAAAAGAATTCAGAGTAATGATAGTAAAGATGATCCAAAAGCTCAGAAACAGAATGGAGAAAATACAAGAAACATTTGATAAGGATCTAGAAGAACTAAAGAGCAAACAAACAGTGATGAACAACACAATAAATTAAATTTAAAATACTCTAGAAGGGATCAATAGCAGAATAACTGAGGCAGAAGAATGAAGAAGTGAGTTGGAAGATAAAAACGTGGAAATAACTGCTGAGGAGCACAATAAAGAAAAAAGAATGAAAAAGAATTGAGGACAGCCTCAGAGACCTCTGGGGCAACACAAAACACAACATCATTCAAATTATAGGAGTCCCAGAAGAAGAAGAGAAAAAAAAAGGGCCTGAGAAAATATTTAAAGAGATTTATAGTCAAAAACTTCCCTAACATGGGGAAAGGAAATAGTTGATCAAGTCCAGGAAGCACAGAGAGTCCCATACAGGATAAACCCAAAGAGAAACACACCAAGGACACATAATACTCAAACTACCAAAAATTAAATACAAAGAAAAAATATTAAAAGCAGCAAGGGAAAAGCAACAAATAACATACAAGGGAATCCCCAAAAGATTAACTGCTGATCATTCAGCAGAACTCTGCCGGTCACAAAGAGTGGCAGAACATATTTAAAGTGATGAAAGGGAAAAACCTACAACCAAGATTACTCTACCCAGCAAGGATCTCAATCAGATTTGGTGGAGAAATCAAATGTTTTACAGACAAGCAAAGCTACAAGAGTTCAGCACCACCAAACCAACTTTACAACAAATGCTAAAGGAACTTCTCTAGGCAGGAAACACAAGAGAAGGCAAAGACCCACAAAAAAAACCCAAATCAATTATGAAAATGGTAACAAGAACATACATATTGATAATCACCTTGAATGTAAATGGATTAAATGCTACAACCAAAGACACCGACTGGCTGAATAGATACAAAAACAATACCCTTATATATGGTGTCTACAAGAAACCCACTTCAGAACTAAGAACACATACAGACTGAAAGTAAGGGGATAGAAAAAAGATAGTCCATGCAAATGGAAATCAAAAGAAAGCTGGAGTAGCAATACTCATATCAGATAAAATAGACTGTAAAATAAAGACTGTTACAAGAGATAAGGAAGGACACTACATAATGATCAATGGATCAATCCAAGAAGAAAACATAACAATGGTAAATACATATTCTCCCAATGCAGGAGCACCTCAATATATGAAGCAAATGCTAACAGCCATGAAAGAGGAAATCAACAGTAACACAGTAATAGTGGGGGAGGTTAGCACCCAACTTACACCAATAGACAGATCATCCAGACAGAAAATAAATAAGAAAACATAAGCTTTAAGTGACACAATAGACCAAATAGACTTAATTGATATTTTTAGGACATTCCACCCAAAAGCAGAAGAATACACTTTCTTCTCAAGTGCACACAATACGTTCTCCAGAATATATCACATCTTGGGTGACAAATCAAACCAGGGAAAATATAAGAAAACTGAAATCTTATCAAACACGTTTTCTGGCCACAAAATTATGAGATTAGAAATCATTTACAGGAAAAAAGAAAAGAAAAAACAGTAAAAACACAAATACATTGCAGTTAAACAGTGCAGTGCCTAAATAACCAAAGATCACTGAAGAAATCAAAGAATAAATTTTTGAAAAACTTAGAAACAGGGCTTCCCTGGTGGCGCAGTGGTTGAAAGTCCGCCTGCAATGCAAGGGACACCGGTTTGTGCCCCAGTCTGGGAAGAGCCCACATGCCATGGAGTGGCTGGGCCTGTGAGCCATGGCCACTGAGCTTGCGCATCCAGAGCCTGTGCTCTGCAACATGAGAGGCCACGACAGTGAGAGACCGCATACCACAAAAAAAAAAAAAAAAAGAAAAGAAACCTAGAAACAAAGGACAATGAAAACACAATGATCCAAAACCTATGGGATGCAGCAAAAGCAGTTCAAGAGGGAAGTTCATAGCAATTCAAGCTCACACCAAGAAACAAGAAAATCTCAAATAAACAATCTAACTTTACACCTAAAGGAACTACATAAAGAAGAACAAAGAAAACCCAAAGTTAATGAAAGGAAAGAAATCATAAAGGTCAGAGCAGAGATAAATGAAATACAAACCAAAGAAAACAATACCAAAGATCAATAAAACTAAGATCTCGTCTTTGAGAAGATAAACAAAATTGATAAACCTTTAGCCAGACTCATCAAGAAAAAAAGGGAGAGGACCCAAATCAATAAAATTAGAAATGAAAAAGGAAGGATTAGAACTGACACCACAGAAATACAAAAGATCATAAGAGACTACTCAAGCAAATATATGCCAATAAAATGGACAACGTGGAAAAAATGGAAAAATTCATGGAAACCCAACCTTCCAAGACTGAACCAGGAAGAAATAGAAAATATTAACAAACCAATCACAAGCACTGAAATTGAAACTGTGATTAAAAATCTTCCAACAAACAAAAGCTGAGGACCAGATGGCTTCACAGTTGAATTCTATAAAACATTTAGAGAAGAGTTAACACCTATCCTTCTCAAACTCTTTCAAAAAATTATGGAGGGAGGAACACTCCCAAACTTGTTCTACAAGGCCACCATCACCCTGAATAAAGCCAGACAAAGATCACAAAAAATGTGTATATATAGACCAGTATCACTGATGAACATAGACGCAAAAATCCTCAACAAAATACTACAAACAGAATCCAATAGCACATTAAAGGGATCATACACCATGATCAAGTGGGATTTATCCCAGGGATGCAAGGATTCTTCAATATACGCAAAATAATCAATGCAATACACCATATTAACAAACTGAAGGACAAAAACCATATGATCATCTCAATAGAGGCAGAAAAACTTTTGACAAAATTCGACATGCATTTATGATAAAAACCCTCCAGAAAGTGAGCATAGAGGGGAACTACATCAACATAATAAAAGCCATAGATGACAAACCCACAGCAAATATCATTCTCAATGGTGAAAAACTGAAAGCATTTCCTCTAAGATCAGGAACAAGTCAAGGAGGTCCACTCTCACCACTCTTACTCAACACAGTTTTAGGAGTCCTAGCCACAGCAATCAGAGAAGAAAAAGATACATAAGGAGCGCAAATTGGAAGAGGAGTTGTAAAATTGTCACTGTTTGCCGATGACATTATACTCTACATAGAAAATCCTAAAGATGCCACCAGAAAACTACTGGAACTAATCAATGAATTTGGTAAAGTTGCAGGATACAAAATTAATGC
The DNA here is from genome assembly GCF_008692025.1 of Phocoena sinus. Taxonomy (NCBI): domain Eukaryota; kingdom Metazoa; phylum Chordata; class Mammalia; order Artiodactyla; family Phocoenidae; genus Phocoena; species Phocoena sinus. The sequence goes on from NC_045771.1 coordinate 106,085,043, forward strand.
ACAGAAATCTCTTGCATTCCTGTACACTAACAATGAAAGATCAGAAACAGAAATTAAGGAAACAATCCTATTTATTATGGCAACAAAAAGAATAAAATAGCTAGGAATAAACCTACCTAAGGAGGCAAAAGACCTATGCTCAGAAAACTATAAAACACTGATGAAAGAAATCAAAGGTAACATAAACAAATGGAGAGATATACCATGATTGTGGATTGAAGAATCAATATTGTGAAAATGGCTATATTACTCAAAGCAATCTACAGGTTCAATGCAATCCGTATCAAATTACCAATGGCATTTTTCACAGGACTAGAACAAGGAAATTTTACAATTTGTATGGAAACACAGAAGACCCCGAATAGCCAAAGCAATCTTGAGAAAGAAAAACAGAGCTGGAGGAATTAGGGTCTCAGAGCTCAGACCATACTACAAAGCTACAATAATCAAGACAGAATGGTACTGGCATAAAACAGAAATATAGATCAATGGAATATGATAGAAAGCCCAGAGATAAACACATGCACATATGGTCACCTTATCTTTCACAAGGAGGCAAGAATATACAGTGGAGAAAAGACATCTCTTCATAAGTGGTGCTGGGAAAAATAGATAATACACGTAAAAGAATGAAATTAGAACACATCTTAACACCATACACAAAAATAAACACAAAATGGATTAAAGACCTAATGTAACCCAGACATATAAAACTCTTAGAGGAAAACATAGGCAGAACACTCTATGACATAAATCATAGCAGGATCCTTTTTGACCCACCTCCTAGAGTAAGGGAAATAAAAACAAAAATAAACAAATGGGACCTAATGAAACTTAAAAGCTTTTGCACAGAAAAGAAAACCGTAAACAAGACGAAAGACAACACTCATAATGGAAAAAAATATTTGCAAATGAATAAATGGACAAAAGATTAATCTCCAAAATATACAAGCAGCTTGTGCAGCTCAATATCAGAAAAACAAACAACCCAATCTATAAATGGGACAGAAGATCCAAATAGACATTTCTCCAAAGAAGACATACAGATGGCCAACAAATACATCAAAAGATGCTCAACATCAGTAATCATTAGAGAAATGCAAATCAAAACTACAATGAGGTATCACCTCACACCCGTCAGAATGGCCACCATCAAAAAATCTAGAAACAATTAATTCTGGAGAGGGTGTGGAGAAAGGGAACTCTCCTGCACTATTGGTGGGAATGAAAATTGATACAGCCACTATGGAGAACACTATGGACGTTCCTTAAAAAAACTAAAAATAAAACTACCATATGACACAGCAATCCCCCTCCTGGGCATATATCCTGAGAAAACCATAATTCAAAAAGATACATGTACTACAATGTTCATTGCAGCACTATTTACAATAGCCAGGACATGGAAGCAAACTGAATCCCCATCAACAGGTGAATGCATAAAGAATGGAATATTACTCAGCCATAAAAAAGGAACGAATTGAGTTATTTGTCATGGGGTGGATGGACCTAGAGTCTGTCATACAGAGTCAAGCAAGTTAGAAAGAGAAAAACAAATACTATATGCTAACACATATGTATGGAATTTTAAAAAGTGGTACTGGTGAACCTAGTGACAGGGCAGGAATAAAGACACAGATGTAAAGAATGGACTTGAAGGCACAGTGAAGGAAAAGGAAGCTGGGATGAAGTGCGAGAGTAGCACTGACATATATACACTACACACTACACATATGTACACAATGCAAAATGGGTGGCTAGTGAGAAGTTGCTGCTTAGCACAAAGAGATCAACTGGATGCTTTGTGGCGACCTAGAGGGATGGGATAGGGAGGGTGGGAGGGAGGCTCAAGAGGCATGGGATATGTGGAGATATATATATATATATATATATATATATATATATATATATATATATATATATACATGTAGCTGATTCACTTTGTTATACAGCAGAAACTAACACAACACTGTAAAGCATTTATACTCCAATAAAGTTGTGAAAAAAATAAAAGAAATAAAAACATACATGTAAACTATAGAAGAAAAGAAAATAACATAAAAAGAAAATGTGGCATGCTATCCAATGTTTTAATGCCAAAAATAATCACAAGTGTTAGGATGACCACATTCTACTGATAAAACATTCAGTTTGCTAGAAAAATATAACATAATGGTAGTTTTAAAACACACTTCTGAGGAAGAGGTACAACAAAGTACACAGGAGATCTGAGTAAACTTGCCCAAGCATCATAAAAAATAAAATAAATTCAATTCAATTATTGCAAAATACACATAGAATATATGACATCAACAAAATAAGACTACTTATTTTATAATTAAATTTTATAGAATTAAATACTACAGACTGTATCTCCTTAGCACAATGCAATTAGAAATCAATAAAAGAGAAATAACTAGAAATTCTTATATTTAAAAGATTGAATCCATAATTATAGATAACACATAGTCAAAGAACTAATATAGAAAAATGTAAATAGCTGTGAAACAAAAGATAATCAGAATAATACATCTCAAAATTGTTTGCAACTAAAGCCTTAACTAGAAGGAACTTTAGAATCTTACGTGACTTTATTAGAAAAAAATAAGGGAAGAAAACCTATAAGTCTCTGAGTGAAGCATCTCTCACAAAAGGATAATTTAAAAAATAAAAACAGGGCTTCCCTGGTGGCGCAGTGGTTGAGAGTCCGCCTGCCGATGCAGGGGACACGGAATCGTGCCCCGGTCTGGGAAGATCCCACATGCCGCGGAGCGGCTGGGCCCGTGAGTCATGGCCGCTGAGCCTGCGCGTCCGGAGCCTGTGCTCCGCAACGGGAGAGGCCACAACAGTGAGAGGCCCACATACCGCAAAAAAAAAAAATAAAAAAATAAAATAAAAAAATAAAAACAACAAAACAAAGCTCAATAAGTAAGCAGATATTATTAAACAGATGAGTAGCTATTAATGAAATAGAAAATGAGCATAAAGAGATGGTAAATAAGGCCAAAATTAAGTTCTTTGAAAAGAATAGTAACATATTTTTAGCAGACTGAGCAGGAAAAAGGAAAGAGGGGGGCAAAGATAACCAATATAAAGAATGGAAAAAGAAAGATTGCTATTGATTCTGCATATATTAGACAGATAGTAAAAGGATTTATGAATAACCTTATGGCAATCATTCTAAATTTTACCTGTAATGAAAAAAAATAAAAGTAATTGATTCAAAGAGAAATAGGTAACTTGGGAAATCCTCTAACTATTAAAGAACTAGAATCAGTAATCAAAAATCTTCCCACAGTGAAACTCTAGCACTGTGCGGTGTCATTGGCAAAGAGTATCAGATATTCAATAAAGAAATATTTCAATCTATAACAACACTTAGAGAAAACTGGGGGAAAAAAGTATAAAGGCATACATTCTCCAACAAAAGTGAACTTACAACTCATCTCCTTTATAAATAAAGATGCATACATTCTAAACAAAATATTAGCAAACTAAATCCAGCAAAAATAAAAAGAAACCATATAATGACCAAGTTGTCTTTATTCTGGCAATTCAGTCAATGTTAAAATATTATTTCATCTAAGTGGAAAAAATATATGACCATCTTAAGAGACAGATTAAAAGCTTTTGATAAAGTTCAATTTTCGTTCAAAATTCTTAGCCAACAAGAAAGGGAAGAGTTCCTTCCGAAGTTTAAAAGAAAAAGGAAAAGGAAAAGCTGAGTTTAGTAACTAGCCTGGCAAATCAATAAGACCAGTGAGGCAGAGAGTCAGAAGTTTTCGCAGATAGATGGGCACCTGCAGACTCAGGACAGATGCCGGTCCCTGGCCCAGGCCGGACACCTTGCCAGGGAAGGAGAAGCCAGGCGAGATGAAGCAAGGTTGGATCAGGGCAGTGGGCACCCCCAGGCCCCAGACACCAACGTGAGTCCTGGGCTGCACGCAAGTGGGAGCTGGTCAGAAGCTGCTAACCTAGAAAGTGAGACTTGTGGGAGTATCTTTGCGCTGAAGCAAAGGGAAGGAGGTGCTCCAACACCCGACTGTCCCCCCTCAAAACATCTGCCCTATCTAAACAATCTAATAAAATATATTTCCAGAACTGACACATGGTGGAAGAAAAACCCAATAGAAAAAAAAAAAACAACATTGGAAATAGTTGGGAAAATACATATTTTTAAGACTTTAAGAAGCAGCTTTCAAGTCTATCTCTTTTGTTTTTTATAGGCAATATTTTTTTCATAGTTTCCAGGAATGATCATATTTTGCTATATAACAAATTTTAGACTAAAGAAAAATAATTTTTTCATCAATGCTATTATCCTAACACTGATACTGGACAAAGCACTCACAAAAATTATAGGTCAATCTCACTTACAAGCATAGCTTTATAGTAGGAAGAATAACATCCCCCTCCAAAATTTCTACATCTTAATTCCAGGACCTGTGAATACATCACCTTACATGACAAAAGGGACTTGCAGAGATGGTTAAAGTATGGATCTCGAGATGAGTAGATGCTCCTGGATCATCCAGGTGGCCCATTGTCATGAAGAAAAGTGCAGGCAGGAGGGCTGTGATGTGGGAAGCAGGGGCTGGAGCCATGGGCTTTCCAGGTGGAGGAAGGACCACAGCAGGAAAAGGCAAGGAATTCTCCCTGCAGCCTCCAGAAGGAATGCAGCCATGGAGACCCATGTGAGGATGCACCAGATCTGTAAGAGGATAAATTTCCGCTGCTTTACTCCACTACACTTGTAGTTGTTTTTGTAACAGCAGCAACAGAAAATTCATTCGCAAGCTAAAATCAAAGCTTAACATTAGCAAACCAAATCCTCTAGTGCACTTACTTAAGGCCATCTGCCCAGAAGCAAACAGTAGGACAGATTCTGAGGCCAGTGACTTACTTAGGAAATGCTTCCAGGAAAACAGGTGCGAGAGGAGGGAAAGGTAAAGGGGAGAGGGAAGCCAAAAAGGGCACAGCTCAGGCAGAGTCCCAGGCACAGTGGCTTCAGCCACATCCTAGAGGGAGACTCCAGGGCTACTGGCATCCCAGGGATGCGTCCCAGCTCCAGGTGAGGAACTGACTGCTCTGGGGAATGTAAAATCGCAGGCACCCTGCTCTCCGTAGATCTACTAAGTGGCTCCAGGAGGTTCTAGTAGCCCAAGGGCAAGGCCCCAAAACACTTTCCAGGGGTGGGCTGTTCAGAAGCCGGAGGAAGGGTGAACAGAACCAGCAAATGGGAGCCCAGGGGATCTGGGCAGAGTGTGGGCAGAGTCCTAAAAGCCCATTTGACATGTAGTGTATGATGGTCACCTAGGGAATCACTCTGGAATTCACTGATAGTCTTCAATTAAGAAATCTATCAAAATAATCCAATAAATCAATAGCCAAAGGGAAAGAAATTACACGATCATGTCATTAATACTGTGAAGACATTCATTTATTCCTGTTGAAATTTCTTAATAAGGCGCATCTCTTTCATAAGTCATATTCAAATCTAGTGTTTACATGTTTTATCCCACAGTCCTTTCTGCCCACCACCCAGGCTGCATGCACAGGCATCCTTGCAGTTACGTATTTTTAAGGAGTGGCGTAAGGTGGGGTCACCAAAGGAATTTAAAGTAATGATAACAGAACTACCTTTACTCTTCAGGAAATTTTTACATGAAAATAAATGCCAGAAATTCTTTCAGGTAAACCTAGAATAACCAAATTGATTTATATTCCACCATTAGGGCATTTCACATTACTTTTTTCCCACAAACACGAGCATATCGTGTTCTGTTTCCTGTAACCCTCAGACCTTTCTCCTTATTGAATGCCCACTCTGTACCAGGAGGTCTATTTCTGCTGGAGTTATACCCTTGCAGTCAAGAAAATATCTACACAAAAATTTGTTTCTGTCTTTTATATTTTATCAGTTCAACTAAGATTACTGTATTATAACTTTTTTTAAGTCCAGCTTCTTATTACAGGGGATTTGGAGAGCAGCTGTGGAGTAGAAGCAACTGAAACGATCACCAAGCTGACTCATTTACCTGCACCTCACGATGGCTGATGGATTTAGTCTTCTCAAAGCATGAGGACTGCAGAACTGGAAGAGGTAAGGATGCTTGGCACACAGATCATGACCGGAGGACTGAGTGCAAGTGATTCTGACCCAACAATGTTCTCTGGACACAGTCAGGAAGTTGCCTCTGCTTCCAATATTTCAACATGGTTAACAGCTTGGACCAGTTCAGAAACCACAGAATGGGAATTCCAGAACTGTCAGCCTTCTGAATTCTCACTCTGCTAGGAGACATTATTCCAGCCAATAATGTCTTTCATATTTCTGTGAATATGTGTTTAACTTGGGTAACTCCCAAAAAGTGCAAAATTTTAAGCAAAATAAGAAAAGATTGGTTTTTCTTCTCCCATCTCAGTTATCAGGGCAGGAGAGAGGGAAAATTAAAATATTGGGTGAAATTCCACAGTGTTTTGGCCTAGGGTTACTTGCGTGGGTATCACCAAGTCCCAGCCATCGAATGTTTGCAGTGTTTGATGCTGAAGAGAACAGAAGATTCAAAATACATGAGCCTTGGGACTTCCCTGGCTGTCCAGTGGTTAGGACTCCATGCTTTCACCGCGGAGGGCGGGAGTTCAATCTCCGGTCGGGATACTAAGATCCCACAAGCCTCGTGGTGCAGCGAAAAAAAAAAAAATACATGAGCCTTGAGAGCAACTCTTTGACATTCCAACAAGCCAGGTTTCTTCTTGGGTGTCCTTTTTTATCAGGCCAACTTAATTTTATGATGTACAACGTCATAAAACCATAAACTGGTGGCTGTAATCGTTATGTGGCCTAACCCAGGGTTCAAGAACAATGCTGAATGAATCCCTGGATTTAAGAATTGCTCATAAAAAAAACTGGATTTCCAGCTTCTCTCTGAAAACTGGAAGTTCTGGCAAATCTGGGCTCATATTCCGGTGTGACCATGATCAGCTAAACTCTAGGACCAGCTGCTCCCTTTAAGACCAAGACATCGGGCTCCAGTCCCCACACAGCTGGCTTTCTTGATGGCACCTTTCCTACCTGGATCCTCCAAGGCTGCAGATCTCTTTTTTTAATTTATTATTTTTTTCACTTTCCTTCCAGTTTTATTGAGATATAATTGACATACAGCCCTGTAGAATTTTAAGGTATAGAGCATAATGAGTTGATGTACATACATCATGGAATGATCACCACTGTAAGTTTAGTGAACATCGATCATCCCATGTATATATAAAAATTAAAGAAATAGAAAAAAATTTTCCTTGTGATGAGAACTTTTACGATTTAATATCTTAACCTTCATATATAATGTGCAGGAGTGTTAATTATACTTGTCATGTGTACATCACATCCCTATTACTTACTCATAACTGGACGTTTGTACCTTCTGACCCGCTTCCTCCAATTCTCCATCTCCCTGAAATGGAGCAGGATCCCATGGTCCCTGCCCCCCATGTTCTCTGCCTGCCTTTTGTCTGTGGAAAAACTTTAGCCAAAGAATAAGTTTAATCAGAGAAGTGAGAAAATGCAGAAACCAAGGAAAACAGTCTAACAAGATTAAATAATAATAGTTTAGTCATTAGACAAAGTCAAGGACATTTAGTTCCTCCTTACGGGTTACAGATAATATTCTGAGCCATGTCCTGTGAGCTGTCTCATAGATATTGAAACCCCGAGCAGATGGAAGAAGTGAACTACATGATGACCAGGCTGTAGCCATGACATAAGCCGCCACAATTCCGAGAACTGGCCTCAAAGAAATGGGAACAAACCAACCCTGGAACTGAAGATTAACTGTCCTTAAAACAATCAAGAAGATGCTGGTCAGGCCACCGATGACCAACTTCAAGATGCCCGTCAGAGGTGACTGTGCTGTTTCTGCATGTAGGCCCCTCCCTCCGTCTATAAAAGGTCTTGCCCACATGTTGCCAGTGGGGGAAGTCGGCCTTTGGACAGGAGCCTGCCCTCTCCTGGTTGCCGGCCTCTGAAATAAAGCAAACCTTCCTTTCCACCAACTTTGCCTCTTTATTGGCTTTTGAGCAGCGAGCAGCCGGACCCCACTTTTGGTTACACCCCTACCCCCACCTCTGCTAACCACGAATCTGATCTCTTTTTCTGTGAGTTTGTCTGTTTGTTCTGAAGTATAATTGACCTACAGCTTTATATTTGTTCCTGTTACACAACATTTATTCCTGTTACACATTACTTTTTAAGCCAGAATGAATCCACACTGTATGAAAACAGTGACCATGGTGATTTGGAGAGAACATAAGACATAAAGTCAAGAGGACCAATTCACCGCTCCTCTGCTGTCTCCCACTTGTGTGACATTAGGAAGTTAATTCCCTCATTAGCAAAGTCATTTTGCAAATTTATTTGCTGAACGAATGTATTGTTGAATGCCTCTCATAAGCTTGTTTCTAGAATTGGGGGTCCACAGAGACGTGACCTTGTACTTCTTGCAGGTCCAACACCGATCGCTTCTATGAGCTGCACTGATGTCGATGCCCATTCATTGTTTGTGTGGTGTGTTGCCCACTTCGTTTTGCCTTCCCGGTGCTGAATCTTTTCTAGTTCTAGGTCATCAAAGAAGTGCTCTGCTGCTGTGCCAGAAAGTGCCATTGCCATGATCACAAACACAGCTGGATTTCAAAACAGACATGTGTTTGCTTGTGTATGTGTGTGTGTGTGTGTGTTTCTGATCTGAGGCACCAGTTTGAGAAGGAGATCTTGGGAAAGGGGTTTCGGGCACTTTGTCACACCATTAAATGCAAATAAAAGAAAACTTGAAAAGTGCGATTTCTGTCCTCTATCATGCATGGTGATTTAAGATTAGCAATATTTCTTTCAAAGCAGAATTGAAAAGACTTTACATTTTCTTGGAAGTATTGGAGGAAAAGAGCCACAAAGGTAACTGCCCATTCCCATGTCATGTTGTCTCTAAATGAAGAGGCTCTTCATTTAGTTCTGTAAGTAATTGGTTTCGAATTTCAGTTATCTTTCCTTGTGCAATCTGGAGAGAGCCAACATTTGGGGCTGCTCTCAGCAGTTTATCTGAGTGCCCTCTGCAGTATGGCTGAACTTTGAAACCAGAATCTCATAATTGATTTAAGAGCAATGACTCTCAGTTGGACATACAATAGAAAAGATACGTTGTTGCTGTCCTTTAAAATTGCTTTACTATACAGACCATTTGAAAAGGGGGAAACAGCACACTTGTTTTGATCATAAGACATCGGAGTCTGCCTTACCTAAGCTGGCTGTGCCTCCTTTTTCTCTTCTGTAAAATGGCAATAATGGCAATGACCACATTGGGTTATTGTAGGGATTAAATAAATTAGTACATGTAAAGTGTTTAGGATAATACCAGACACACAGTAAGTGCTATATATGTGTGTGTTAAATTAAGGAGGAATAAACATTCTAATACATAAATCAAATAAATAATTATAATTAGTTAAAAGTAATAAATATCCTAGTTTTAAAGTTCTATTATTGAAAGCATGTGGTTTACTAGACAGGAGAAAACGCCTTTATCTTGCCTCTGGCACACACAAATGTGGGGTAAAGGCTAATATGGCCATTGTCAACAGTTTAAGCCAATATCAATACAATAGGGTCCCTGTCATCATCCAGGGAGAACACCCCACAGAACTGTTAAAATAAAAGCAGAGCAGAGCTTGGAGCCTAGAGAAGGGAAAAGTAGGGACTATTTCACAGATGCCGAAACTACAGGCATCCACATTAAAGGAGGAAGAGTTTGTCAGATTAAAAAGCAGTGATTTGGGCTTTCAATCAGAAGCAGGGAGAGGTGACAGCTCCGAGAATCAGAAGGTAAAGTGGGGCTCCTGTTTCTTTAGCAGGAGGGGAAGGCAGGAAAGGCTTGAAAATCACACTGGGGGGATTCACTTTGTCACGTGAAAACAGGAGGGTCCTTTGTGGAACCATCCTGTCAGTGGAGCCCTTTGGTTTTGTGTTCTTTGAGGGTTTTTTTTTTTTTTTCTTATTTCCAGCTAACAATACCCAGGTCACTCAAAATCACACTTTTAAAAAATAAACACGGAGTCTGGACTCTGTCACCAAAATGACAATTCTATTACACTTTTTTTTAATCTATTTTTATTGGAGTATAGTTGATTTACAATGTTGTGTTAGTTTCTGCTGTACAGCAAAGTGAAGCAATTATACATATACATATATCCCCTCTTTTTTAGATTCTTGTCCCATATAGGCCATTACAGAGTATTGAGTAGAGTTCCCTGTGCTTTACAGTAGGTCCTTACTAGCTATCTACTTTATATAGTAGTAGTTATCTACTATATATATAGTATATCTATATATAATTATCTACCATATATATAGTAGTTATCTACTTTATATATAGTAGTGTGTATATGTCAATCCCAATCTCCCAATTTATCCCTTCCCCCCCTTTCCCCCTTGATAACCGTAAGTTTGTTTTATACCTCTGAGTCTATTTCTCTTTGTAAATAATTCATTTGTACCATTTTTTTAGAGTCCACATATAAGCGATAACATATGATATTTGTCTATGACACTTTGTTAAAGACATAGGATGTTAGAGCTTCAGAGCTTAGACTTAATCAATTCACTTACTGATGGAGAGGTTGACCCAAGGAATACAGGAAGTGGCTCAAATTCACCCAGCCATGGTCACAGAATCATGGCCAGAAATCTGACCTTTTATAATATCCATTGTGCTACACAGCCTCCCAAAATAAGGTCTCCACAACCCCTCCCCCGGGGTTGCATACAGACTATTCAAATGATGGATGTCTATCCCCCACCAATTCTGTAAAAACACCTTGTGCTCATGTCGAGTTTAGAGGACTTCACTCAGCAATCACTGGAAATAATCATTCAACCGCAAATCTCCTGCCAGTAACTGAATAACTCTGTGGTACATTGCAAAGTCATTTCTTAGAGTCTGACGGCTTCATCTGTTACCAAGGAGTGTAGAATGAAATTAGAGCTGTGCATGCCATGAACTGGGTCCTCGATCATTATCTCTGAGACTGTGGGCTGCAAGTTGCCTTTGAAAAAAAGACAACAGTTTCAGCTGATAGAACTGGGAAGAAACTCAGTGACAGCATTTCTGAAGGATTACTCACATCTGTAGAAAATGATGAAGATCATACAAAGAATATTTGTGATAGGCAGAATTCTAAGATGACCCCTAGGGTTCTTGCTCCCTGGCATACACACCCTGTGTAAACCCTCCCTTGAGTGTGGGCAAGACCTTTGAATATGATGGAAGTCATTCTTGGAATTTAGGTTATATTATGTGGCAAAGGTGAAGGGATTTTGCAGATGTTCAATAATTAAGCTCACAAATCAGTTGATTTTTAGTCAAATGGGAGATCATCGTAGAGGGGTCTGACTTAATCGAATGCAAGTCCCTTAAAGTGGGACAGGGTTTTCCTTGAAGAGAGGTGCTTTCTCCCGCCAGCTTTGAAGAAGCAAGTCACCGTGAGTCCTACAGCTGCAAGAAGATGAATTCTTCCACAAAGTGAGGGAGCTTGGAAGGGGACCTAACCCCGGGCAAGCTTCTGACGGGAACGCAGCCCAGACAACCTTAATTGTTTGAAGCTGAACAGAGGACCCAGTTCAGCCAGGCCTGGATTCTTGCCTTCCAAAACTGTAAGATCATGAATGTGCATTCTTTCAAGCCAGTAATAACAAATAAATACTGTGCCCATGTGGGTGCTTACCGAGAGAGGATAATAGCTGGAATAGAAATGTCTATGTCCAGCCCTGATTCCTCACCCATGCTCTATGGGTTTGATGGGAAATAAAAAGAAACATACTGATTATTTGCTTGTCATTGACTTTCAGATCCAGTTTCCCCATTCTATTCTGTAATTTAGGGAGTTGGGGCCTAAAAATTACATTTCCCAGGCTCCCTATCCCACTGGTTTTCAGGCACATTTCATCAGTGGTGACTGGAGGGAAAGAGACGGAGGCTGTCTCTGCCCGCTCTCTGTCCAGGATGGCTCCCAGTGTGTCCCTGTCTCTCCTGTGGTTTAACGTCTTGCTGGGATGTCTACACATCACCTCACCTTCCCCCAGCCTCCTTACTGCCCCAGCCTCCACCAGTTAACTCCCACTCCCGGAGCCTGATAAAGCCATTTCTTCATATACCCTTCCAGCCCTAGGGATGGCAGAGGTTTTGAGTTACTGTTTTTTTTAATTGTTAATCTGTTAAACTGTTCATCTCTGGGCTGCCTCGCTGTCTCATTTTTATCTTTTCCGATAACTTGGGAAGCAGTTCCTCCTATTAAATTTCCTCTTGTTGACTCTCCAACACAGGTGTGTGTTTTTTTTTTTTTTTTCCCTTGCTACACCTTGGTTGACATGATCTGGGTCCTAGGAGTCATCTCAGAAAACAGACCTTTAAGATAAGATTTAGAGATTTGGTGGCTTAACATCTCAATTTTAACTACTTATGACCTCATCGTGGTTGGAAAATGAGATGCCAGCAACCAGTGGCATCACAATTATTTAAATTATCAACCATGCATGCTTGAGATAAAGCAGTATTTTATGATGATGGATTTGCGGGTCAGGTAACTACTTTGTTTTACTAATAAGGTAGCTATATGACACCACAAGGACTGAACAGAGATTGATTTATTCCAACTGTGCTGGAGAGGTTATGTTAAAAAAATAATAATAAGCTCAAGGTTTTAAACTCTTAGCTCTGGTCACAGTTAGCAAAACAAGATCTCCCTAGTGGACTTAAAAGAATCCCAATATTTTCCAAGTCTTAGAAAAAACTGAGGCATTAACTGGAAACAACTAAAAACCTGAGAAATGGATGGCAAGTTTGAATGACACTGAATCGAGCAGAGAGCTTGAGTCCCTGACACCCCGGGTCACTTCCTTTGTCTGAAGACTGGCTTTCTTGTGCTGATGAAGCTCAGGTAACAAGTTTACCTGAGGAAGTTCCCTCATCAGGTGATCCTGACTGTCCTCATACTTACAGTCACCGTCCTTAAGAGCCTCTGACTCGTGATGTGGGCTAGACACGAGTACCCTCAGTGGAACACGAATAAAGTCTAATAAGGAAAGAGATTGGTAAGATCACATAGAACACATGTGGGAATAGATTCTCAGGCTATTGGAGAGAATGATGCAAAGCTAGGTCTGGTTGAATCAGTCAACACACATGCCCTTTCTCAAAATTCAGCATTTAATGTGCAAGTTGAGGTTAGAAGTACACTCGACTGGTTGGCTGAAGACTTGACTCAGTGATGTCCTATATTCAATAAAGTTGAAGACATCAGAAATTCCACGGTATAATAATATTTAGGAAGGAACAGAAAAGGCCTGCAGGTATTAGGATTTGGGTGCATCACGTAAACATGTTACACCTCCTCGGGGCCCCAGAGGACACAGCCTTCATGGAGGCCTTGTGACCTCCATCAGGGAGGGTGGATCACACTCTAGAAGCACCCTGCATGGCTGTGCTCTGTAGGAATGACGGGAGGGGAGTAGTAGCCATAAATCATTGATTTTCTATGGCTTTGACTTTGGGGCCTTGCTGACTCTGGAGGGACTTCACCTCCCGAGGTTAACCAGCTCTCAGAGATGCTAAACAGCTGACCCAAGAACACTGGGACCAGGTAGCAGGGCATCAAGTGCTGTCCATACACTACAGAGCCTCCTGAACTCATTTAAAACAGACAACATTAAGCCTGCTTACCTTGCCTCGCCTGTTCCTTCTGGTAAAACCACAGTGAAGATTTTTGCCCAGACTTCCCTTCCCCCTCTGCCTCCTGGGAAATTCCAGCCCTAGTACCTCCCTGTGATCCCCTACAAGGCTTATCATGCCCCTTCATCTTGGGAACTGTGAGTAATAAACTATGTTTGCAATGGAATCGTCTCCTGGTCTGTTGGCCTTGCTATAACTTAAATGTTGTGTTTAATCGAAAACAGAAAACAGAAAGGCTGCATGGTACTGTGCTCTGATTTATAAATAATGATAAGATGTTACAATGGTGAGTCCAGGTGGCACTATTTAGCTCCCCCTCCCCCCAAGACAAGGCAGGCAAGATTTCCATAATAAGCAGGAGGAATAAAGTCTTCAAGCTGGTTTTACTCACAGGGAATCTATGCTGGTAGCCCTAATAATAAAATGTATGAGCAACCTACTACGGTTTGACTTTATAATTGAGAAAAGTAGAAAAAATAATCTCCAGACATCGATGAGCCATAAACATCTTAAACACATTTATAAGTCACCACAATGGAAACTGAACTCACTTTTTTCCCAATACACGCATCTAAGTCAGTTTACAAATCTGGACTCCTTGCCTGAAGAAGAGGCTAGGTGTCCTTGAGGAACTTCCTTTCCTCAAACACTGTCATAAATATCACGTGTAAACCTTCCTCTCTGCTCTTCCCAAGTTGACCTGCAACCATGTCCCAGGGCGGCAGTGCTCAGGGAAAGAACAGTACTAAGGACTTTTGGAGGATTTTGAGGGAGTGACTCTTGGTTAATACTAATACCTGGGGTTCAAAGACATCCACCATTAGTGTGAATGAGGGCACAAGGGGGTCAGAAGATGAATGGATTTCTGACCCAAACCTCTGTCAAATGGGCTCAATGCCAGTGTTCACACACGTGTATAATACATATATATATACACACACACACACACATACACATGTACACACATGTGCATACACAGGGATACACACACACACACACACACACACACACACACACACACTCATATATGGATTTATTACAGGGAACTGACTTATGCGATTAGGAAACTGTGAGGCCGGCTAAGGATTCCAGTGTCTGTCATGTGGACGATTAGAAATGGAAGTGCCCAAGCTGGTGGGACCCCAAAGCCACAGGACACAGTCGTCCACGGCAGAAGACTGGAGTCCTTCGCTCTCCCCAGAGAGGGTCTAAATCCATTTGTAAAGCCTTCTGGTTAATTGAGTCAAGTCCCGCCAATACAATCTCCCTAATTTAGGATCAACTGGGATTAGGGACTTTGATTACATCCACCAGACTCCCTCATGCCAGCGCTTAGATTCGCATTTGACTGAATAACAGGTGAGGGTGTGTGTGAACCTCACAACGGCTGCTGCTTCCCTTCCACCTTCCAGCTTTCACAAGGAATCTCTCTCGCATCCTCCTGAGAAAGAAGCCCAAAAGGGGGTTCTGGAGGACTTGGTTGAGTTGAAAAGGTTGACAGTCCACCAGCCATCACCGTCCACCCTTTGTCAACTTAGAACTCACCCACCACTCCTAACCCCGCACTCTACACACCCTCACTGACAGAGTCACACGTCTGCCTGACACGACACAACTGTCCTGTGTGCAAACCTAAAGTACGTTAACCCTCCCCCAGCAGGGATGCAAAGCCCTTGAGCAACGTTCACTCTTCTGTGACAGCCCGCGACTTACATGCCAAGATGTAAAATTAACTATAATTAGCATGTCTTACGTTAGATGATAAGAGAGTGAAAGAAGGAAGAAAACAAAACTATCATATATAAATTATATCCTATATTCTATGGACTGAATGTTTGTATACTCCCAAAATTTACATGTTGAAATCCTAACCCCCAGCTGGATGTGTTAGGAGGTGGGGCCTGTGGGTGGTACTTAGGTCGTGAGGGTGGAGCCCTCAGGTATCGGGATTACTGCCCTGACAAGAAGAGACATGGGAGCTTGGCATCCAACCATGTGAGGACACAGTGAGAAGAGGCTCACAAACCAGGAAGAGGCCTCACCAGACCCTGGACCTGCTGGAGACTCGCCTCTTGGACTTCCCAGCCTCCAGGCTGTGAGAAATAAATCATGTTGTGTAAGGCATCCTGTGTATGGTGTTCTAGTAGAGTAGCCAAACTGACTAAAACAGTCAAATGTTATATATAAAAATAAAAATAATAGTATTCACAATATTTTATATATATATATATATATATATATATAAAATATTGTGAATACAAAAACAAACATATTACTATTGAGATACAGGGAAAATACTGGTGACCTTTACTAACAGGGGTAGAGAGAGCAAACCTTCACAGGATCAGTAGCAGGACGCCGGGCACCAGAAACTTGTTACTTTGCTGACACAACACACCACATCTGGAACAGGGCCACAATTGGACTCATCACCTGGGTGAGTCGTTCCCGAGATCTGTCTGCCTCTGCGCGGCCAAAGGAAGTTGGATGCAGATGTGGTGGGAATCAGCATCCCCGTGAGTTTTAAGATCTGGATGGTGGCGCTGGTCTCTGCAAGTCATCTAGGGCCGTGGTGTTGGTTACCGTTTACTGTTTGTAGAGACGGAGGCAACTGAAGTCACTAGACACACAAACATAGAACATACAAGAAAATTAATCACATCATTGCAGAGACTGGTAAGTATTATGGAAACTTGAACACTAGCAGAAACTGATGACTCTGGGGCATTAAGGAAAGGCCTTAATTATATCTTAATTAAATGTATGTTTTCAAATGCTGTTTTAAAGGATTATTTCTAATTGATATCTAATATGGATTAAAAGCTACTAGTAGTCTCCATGCTTTTGGTATTTAAGACAGCTTTATCATTTGTGTAGAATCATAATATCATGATCACAGCTAATTAAAGAATAATTTTCTAATATCCATCCACATTCCCATCTCTCCAGTTCTACTATAACCCAGGCATCAGTATTTTCTCACGTTGTAGAGTGATCTTAATGCACAGCAGATATTGGGAAATCTTGCCCTATCCCTGTCTTTCCCGAAAGAAAGTTAGGTCTAGAGATTTGATTAGATTCACGTTAAACATCTGCCTTAAGAGATTCCCAGGTGATGCTGCATCTTTTCTACGAAACCACAACCATGGGCACGAGCTAGTCAGGACTCCCCACTACCAGTCACACTCAGATCTTCAGTGAAAGTCACATTTTCTCCTTTGCAATGAGCAAGTTATTTCTGGAGATTCTGTTTGCTTTCTGTGCCACAAAAATTCTATTCATCAGCAACCACCATGATTTAGCAACTGTTGAAATTTCTGCCTTAATTGAATTTTTCCAGAGTGTTGGAAAATTGTGATTTTTCTAATTCTCTCATTCTTCTTACATTTATGAGTTAGAATTATTCTTTAAAACAAAACATGAGCTTACCTTCATCAAAAGAGGTTTTTTTTAATCTTTAAAAATTTTTTTTAAACTGGACTGATGGATTTTTATTGCAGTATAATTGACCTATTACATTATATTAGTTTCAGATGTACTACATAATGATTCCATATTGAGAAATAATCACCCCAATAAGTGTAGTTACCATCTGTCATTGTACAAAGTTACATTTTATTTCCTTTTCTTGTGATGAGGTTTAATATAAATTTTTATTGGAGTATAGTTGTTTTATAGTGTTGTGTTAGTTTCTGCTGTACAGAAGTATGGTTTATTTACAATGTGTTAGCTTTAGGTGTACAGCAAAGTGATTCACTTTTATATATACACACACATATATATACAGCTTTATATATATTCTTTATACATATATACATAATATTCAGTTTTTTATATATATTCTTTTTCAGATTCTTTCCCTTTATAGGTTATTACAAAATATTGAGTATAGTTCCCTGTGTTATACAGTAGGTCTTTTTTGGTTATCCATTTTATATATAGTAGTGTGTATCTGCTAATCCAGAACTCCTAATTTATTCTTCCCCCTCTTTCCCCTTTGGTAACCAGAAGTTTGTTTTCCATGTCTGTGAGTCTATTTCTGTTTCATAAATAAGTTAATTTGTATCTATTTTTTTAGATTCCACATATAAGTGTTATCATCTGATATTTGTCTTGCTCTGTCTGACTTACTTCTCTCAGTATGACAATCTCTAGATCCATCCACATCTCTACAAATGGCACTTTTTTGTTCTTTTTTATGGCTGAGTAATATTCCATTGTATTCCATTGTACCACATCTTCTTTATCCATTCATCTGTTAATGGACATTTAGGCTGTTTCCATGTCTTAGCTATTGTAAATACTGCTGCAATGAACATTGGGATGCATGTATCTTTTCAAATTAGAGTTTTCCCCAGATGTATGCCCAGGAGTGGGATTACAGGGTTATATGGTAGCTCTATTTTTAGTTTTTTAAGGAACTTCCATGCTGTTCTCCATAGTGGCTGTATCAATTTACATTCCCACCAGGAGCGTAGGCAGGTTTCTTTCTCTCCACACCCTCTCCGGCATTTATTGTTTGAGATTTTTTGATGATGGCCACCCTGACCAGTGTGAGGTGATACCTCATTGTAGTTTTGATTTGCATTACTCAAATAATTAGCTATGTTTAGCTTCTTTTCATGTGCCTGTCTGTCATCTGTACGTCTTCTTTGGAGAAATGTATGTTTAGGTTTTCTGCCCATCTTTTGATTGGGTTGTTTGTTAAAAGGGTTTTTTTAATTACAGTATCAATATTACTACTTACATAATATGATTAATAGAACTATAAAATTCTTTTCAGTTTTTTTTTAACCCATAGGATGTAACCAGCTAAAGGGTCTATAATAAGATCACTGCATTTAAAATTGTGTACTTAATACTTAAAATAATTATTTCATTTTTGTGTTCACATTAACTATGGGTTCATTTGTTTCTTCTGTTTTCAGTTTCAGGGTGTGCTTTTTAAATAAATTTTATTTTTTTAACATGTAAAATATTTATATGTTTCAAAAGTCCAAACTATATTAAAAGATACATGCAGGAAAGTCTTGGTTTCATCCCTATATCCTCTGTCCAAATTCTCCCTGCCTGCTAGGTAAGTATTTGAACCAGATTTTAGTTTATCCTTTGAAATGTTTTTTTCTCTGCAAATTGTAAGCAAATAATTGATCCTAGTGATCATTCCTTAATAAAGAGATTTCCTCATGCTTTTTCTTTATGGCTTGCTGAATTTTCAATTTGCAAAATAAACATTCTTTGTTCCAACAGAAAGACAGCGGTTATTGACCAGCAATGTCTGGCTTGGAGGAAGCACAATAAGTTCTGTCATAAGTCTGGGATATTTGCCATCCCTGCCTTACACCATGCTGTTTGCTTATAAACTTTTAAGGATTCGATTGTTCAGAAGTTATTCCTAAACTCATTGTATAATCAAAAGGCAAGGGGAAAATGTTATTAGTAGTTCTAATATGAATGCAATATTCTGAGACTAGACTGTAAAAATAATCCCTGGTGCACAAGGATGGAAGATTTGTGTGAAATAAAGTCATCTCTTGAAAAAACAGGTTCAGGATGGTCCAATCAGACTATAATAAAAGTGTCGTTTATTCATTCTTTCATTGACTCATTCATTCAGAATGTATTCAGTAAGTGCTAACTATGGGACAGGCAGTGAACTCAGCACAGGGAATACATGGTGAGCCAGACAGACGTAACACCCACCTTCATGGATATTACAACTGAATTGGAAAAACAGCCAGGAAGAAAGTCATAACAAACAAAAGGAAAACATTATTAAAGAGGGAGGTGGGATGAAACTGGGATATTTCATCCAATATATGGGTGAAAACATGGTTCCCAGAGGAAGTGATATTTAACTGAGACTTAGTGGATGTGCAGGACGGAACCAGAAGCCTGGGTCAGGCTGGACACTTTATGTGGATATGAACCGTTTGTGCAAAGACCTTGCCACAGAAAAGAGTTTGGTCATAGGTGAGAAATCATTAGCAATCCAGCTATGATAGAGCCCCTCACTGAGCTCAGCTTTCTCTCCAAAATGGTTCTTTCTTCTACTTTTCTTAATCTCACTCCTAAGATCCCAACACCCACCTGGAAAACAGAGCATCATCTTCAGTTGCTCTTTGTTCAGACCCCACTTCCACCCCCTGGTATCATCTGTTTTTTTCTGTCTCTTCCTCTCCATTGCTCTGACACTAGGTAATTCAGAGATCAGGAGCCACTCATCCAAATGTCAATTTTCGCCATCTTCAAATACATATAATGCATCTCTGCACAGTCAGTTCAGTTCCTCAGATCCTCTGTTAAATTCAAACATTATTATCACAGTCACACTCTGTTTCAAAGTGGTCACTTGGGCACAGAGGTTTCAGGGTACTTTTTCCTCTTACCCTTTTGCCTGATCTCACAATCAAGTCCCAGGGTGACAGAGGCATGATTTCCCTACTTCCTTACTCCTTTGTACATTTACACCCTTTGCCACGTAACTCTACAGTTTCTCCACTAAAGGGGGAAGGGAGCAAGGCTGGAGGCACCACCCCACCCTCTGAGGTGCATTTCCAGCAAAGGGCTGTAGTGACTGCAGGAAAGAGCTGACCTTGCCCAGGGAGGGCCTGGGCCCTTGCTTAACTCTTGCCCAGGGAGAGCCTGGGCGCTTGCTTAGCTCTTGCCCAGGGAGAGTCTGGGCCCTTGCTTAGCTCTTGCCCAGGGAGAGCCTGGGCCCTTGCTTAGCTCCTGGAGGTGACCTCTCATCCCTGGGATGTCCTGCTGGGCACTCTTAGCAACTTGTTTGGCCCTATGGTGAAACATACTGGGCCCTGTAAACCTTCATCAGGCCCACCTACCTGACACCTGCCTCAGCCGTCACCACTACTCCTGTGATGAAAGAATGGTGATTCTGAAAGTGAGACCACCGAGAGCTCACAGACCCCAGGCTCTATTCCAGGAGGCAGGTCAGCAGCCTGATTTTTCCAGATCGGATATCTTCTGAACACAGCTATTTCCACCTTCTTTCTTACAGATTGTACCTTTGCTGTGAAGCAGAGAGTGTCTTGACTTTAGTGGATGCAGATCTACAGGCACAATGAAAAACGATACAGTAAATATTGGTAATAAAAATATATTGCATTTTCATTTTCACAGTGACAATCTCTGCTCTGATCATTTTCCCAGGCTCTGCTGCTTACTCTCTGTGTGACCTTGAAGAAATACTCAACCTCTCTGGTCTCATTTATAAGATATGACAAATAACTGTAAGTAGCTTGAATGGTTGTTATGAGTTCAGTGAGTAAACACATAATACATACTCAGAATAATGCCTAGAACATTATTATACTATTGTGAGTATCCAATAAAACTAATTGTAATAATAATTATTATGCTCATATAAGAATTATTATCTGTCTAGGATGGGAATAACTCCTTAACTTTCCACACATGTCCTTCTCGGCTCTAGTCACAATGCTTAGAAGATCTTAAATTGGATATTTCATAGTATTAGGACTCTGAGGATAAAAGGTAATAATTGCTCACAAATTTTAAGGAGATCAAAAATGAACTGAATAGAACATACTAAGTCACTCCATCCCCTTAAACCTAACTTCAGAGACAAGAGTTCAGAGCCGACTTCTGCTACCATCAGTACCAGGATAGCTGCTGTTTGACTCACCTGCCCATCTACCGAAACAAGAAAGTTGTGACAACTGCAGGAATCATTATCTGAAAGCATTAGAAGAAACTAAGACAAGGATCCTCCCTGCTAAAAGAGGAAATTTGAATAGGACAACATGCGGCAAATACAATCGGAAATCTCCAGTCATCCCAAGAACCAAGAACATCAGAACTGGAATCAATGAGAAAAGACCCTGAGATGATGCCAAGGCTGGGGAACCTGACAAGGATTTTAGAGCAGACGTCACAGAAATGCTTCAATATGCAGTTGCAAATTCCCTTGAAACAAATGACATGTTAGCAAATCTCAGCAAAAGAGTAAAAGGTATAAAAAGAACCAAATGGAAGTTACAAAACTAAAAATATAATAATGTTTTTAAACTTTCTGAATGAGCTCCATAGTAGAGATGACAAAATCAGTGAACTTGCCCGGTCTGAACAACAGTGAGAAAATAGACCCCTCCCCCCAAAAAGTGATCAGATCTTTAGGAATATATGGGACAATAATAGAAATTTCAACATGCCTATTTAAAGAAATAATGGCTAAAAATTTCCCAAATTTAGCAAAAGACGTAAACCTTACAGATTTAAATAATCTGAGTAAACCCCAAACAGGAAAGAAATCTACACCAAGACATATCATAAGTAATCTTCTGAAAATGAAAGACAATGAAAAAACTTGAAAGTAGCAAGAGAAAAATGACATTACCTATAAGAGAACATCATTTGCTATGAGAGTAGATTTCCCAGCTGAAATCAGAGAAACCAGAAGAAAGTGACACAACATTTTTCAAATGATATAAGAAAATGACTGTAAACCATGAATTCTATATCCAGTGAAACTACCCTTAAGTAATTGAAGAAAGAAAAACAACCTCAGACAAAGGAAAAGTTAAAGAATTTTTCACTAGCAGATTTACTGTTAAAGACTGAGTAAAGGAATTTCTTCAAAAAGAGAGAAAATAATAAAAGAAAGATACTGGAGCTGAGAAAGGAAGAAAGAATCAAAAAGCACAAGTACAGTGAAGTACGGTTTCCACAGCCCTCAGAGTGGTGCAATGTTGATACCAGTAGACGTGATAAGTCACGGGTGGTAGATGTAATGCCTAGAATAACACTAAGAAAACTATAAAAGAGATATACTCCAAAACACTATAAATAAGTCAAGATGGAATCCAAAAAGAAAGACAAATCAAAACAAAACAAAACTTCAAATAATCCACAGGAAGGCAGAAAAAGGGAAACAGAGAAATAAGAAATAAAGGGAACCAACAGAAAACTAATAAAATGGCAGATTTAAGCTCTAATATAGCAGTAATTACCTTAAAGGTAAATGGTCTGAATACATCAATTAAGACAGAGATTTTCATTCAGAGTGTATAAACAAACTGAATCCAACAATATGTTATCTACAAGAAATTCACTTCAAATGCAACAACAGAGGTAGATTGGAAGAAAGAAGAAACGGGATGGAAAAAGATATATCATGCAAACGTAATTCAAAAAATACCAGTTGCCTTAATTGTAGTTAAAGTTTTTAGCATTGAAATCCCTTTTTGGCATTTATAATATAAATATGTTCTAAGAGGTTGATATAACACAGATTCTAGTAACTGAAGTTATCTGCTTAGAAATCAAATGTTTCTGCCTTTCCTGATGCTATTTAGAGGCAGAGAAAATTTATACACCTGCTAACTCAATCAACTTTGACAAGCTTAAAAGTGTCAAAATTTCTGTCAAAGACAGCCCCAGGAAACATATTAATGGGTTATCTGGGTTCCAGGTATGGTTAACAATTATCAGTGTTGTGTGCTAGAGAAAGATTTGGGTGAATATTGTCAACTTTTAAAGAGGAATACTGAATTTTACTGAAAGAAAAAAATAATAACCAATAATAATACATTTGGCTCTCTAATGATACAATTTTTTAGCTTACAGACTTATTCTCATGACTAGTAAAGCTACTGTAGAATTGGAAAAATGTTGACGGAAATAAATAAAGAGTAGAGAATCCTATAATCTTAACTGTAAGTTTAAATAATATTATCAGTCAATGAAAAAACAAGCAGGGCTTCCCTGGTGGTGCAGTGGTTGAGAGTCCACCTGCTGATGCAGGGGACATGGGTTCGTGCCCCGGTCCGGGAAGATCCCACATGCCGTGGAGCGGCTGGGCCCATGAGTCATGGCCGCTGAGCCTGTGCGTCCGGAGCCTGTGCTCCGCAACGGGAGAGGCCACAACAGTGAGAGGCCCGCGTACCACAAAAAATAAAAATAAAATAAATAAAT
Source organism: Phocoena sinus (assembly GCF_008692025.1). NCBI lineage: Eukaryota > Metazoa > Chordata > Mammalia > Artiodactyla > Phocoenidae > Phocoena > Phocoena sinus. The sequence goes on from NC_045771.1 coordinate 106,108,769, forward strand.
AAAACAACAACAACAACAACAACAAGAACATGCAAATAATATAAAAGATTGGAGCAATAATATTACTAAGTTGGTATAATTAGTAGAACTAAAACTTGTACAGAAACCAAGAGTAGATGACTCTGTTTCATGTGCATACTTACTAAAGTTGATCAGATGTTGAGCCATAAAGGAAGTCTCAGAAATTCAGAGATTTTAGTCTGATCACAGGGAAATTAAGCTAAAATATGGTTTAAAACACCATTTTTAATTGTTAATAACAAATGTTGGCCAGGGCCTTGAAACTGGATCAAGACAGAATTTTTTTAAAACCTATATTACAGTGATCAATACACATTTGTAAAGGTACTCAGCACCATTGTTAGTCAGGAAAATGTTATTCAAAACCCAATGGGAGGGACTTCCCTAGTGGCGCAGTGGTTAAGAATCCGCCTGCCAATGCAGGGGATACTGGTTCAAGCCCTGGTCTGGGAAGATCCCACATGCTGCGGAGCAACTAAGCCCGTGCACCACAACTACTGAGCCTGTGCTCTAGAGCCTATGAGCCATGACTATTGAGCCCCTGTGCCACAACTACTGAAGCTCGCATGCCTAGACCCTGTGCTCTGCAACAAGAGAAGCCACTGCCGTGGGAAGCAATGAAGAGTAACCCCTGCTTGCTGCAATTAGAGAAAGACCACGCACAGCAATGAAGACCCAATGCAACCAAAAAAGAAAAAAAAAAAACAAACAAACAATGGGATAACATTACAGTCACCCTAAGGGCTGACATTTATAAAAACAGACAATGTCAAGTGCAGGGAGAATGTGGGACCATGAACTTCCAGACACTGCTGGTAGGGGAGAAATTGGCAAAACTGTGTAACAATCTGCTTAGCACTAATTGATGCATGCACAGTGACACAGCTGCTCCATGCAATGGAAATGCATTCATATATTTACCAAAATTGCTGCAAAATATTAATAGAAGCACCATTGACAATAGCAAAACTTTGAAACTACCCAAATGCCCATCAGCCGTGGAAGAGATAAATAAATCTTGGTGCATTTCTACAATGGAATATCACACAGCAAAAAAATCATTAAATGACTGCTACATGCAGCAGCACAAGAAATTTCACAGATACAGTGTTGAGAAAAGAGATAAAAACAAAAATAAAATCCAGACACAAAAAAGTACTTACCACATAATTCAATTTATAGTAAATTCAAAAACAGCAAAAACTAATTTGTGGTGATAAACATGAAAATGGCAATTGTCTTCGGATGTGTAATGAAGGGGAGAGGTCATGAGAAAGTTTCTGGGGTGCTGACCATGTCCTGATCTGGGTGATAGTTACGTGGGTATGTTCAGTTTATAAAAAAAAAAAAAGAAAAAAATATCAATAATGAGATGTATAACTCTCAATCTATGTAGATTTGGGAGATGTAGAGATGTAGATTTGCTAATTCAATTGTATGCTTGCTTTACTTCAACAACTCTTAAAAAGAAATTAAAAGAGTCAACTCATTTTGAGCTCATCCAGTACAGCAAGTTACCATAATTCCACTGAATATATTGGAAGGGAGAATTGTCTTGATAAAACTTGAACTTAAAGGGAAATTCAAGATATCACTGAAGAAAGGATAAATTAATACTAAAAATTATAATTATCCTTTATGAATGTCAGTCACTTTTCATACATTATTTTTTTTGCTTCTTGCAATAATCCCATGGAATAGTCATAGCATATTCCCATAACATACATAAGGTAACTAAGGCTTAGAGAAATTAAAGATTATACAGCTTGCCAGAAGTGGGCTTTGAGACTTGCTTTATTCCAAAGCCTTTGCTATTACACAATAATGCCTTCTTTGTAATAATTGTCCCAAACTGAAGAAAGTTCCATCTTGTGATAGAAAAGCTTGGAATTCGAAGCATAGGACACACTCCTGTACAAAGGATAGAGCCAGGGTTGCCAGATTGAGTGCAGGAAATTTGGTTAAACTTGAATTTCAGATAAACAATGAATAATTTTTTAATGTAAGTATGCTCCCATTCAATATTTGAGATGTATTAAGCATATAAATGTCCCATGCAATTAGACATAGATATATTACAAATATATTTGTTGTTTATATGAAATTAGAATTTAACTGGGCATCACTTATTTTTGTATACTAAGTGTGGAGACCCCAGTTAGGGCATTGTTTCTCCACACTGGCACCAATGACATTATGAACTGGGTGGTTCTTTGGTGTGGGTGTCTGTCCTGTGCATTATAGGACATTTAGCATCATCCCTGTTCTCTACAGACCAGACACCACTAGCATCCTCCTGCCACAGTTGTGACAACCAAAAATTTCTGCAGATGTTGCCAAACGGCCACTTGGTGGGGGAGGCAAATGTCCTGAGGTCGAGAACCCCTGGATTTGGAAAAGTCAGGAAAGAGTCCACTCTGCTGGTGGTGCTGGTTAAAGGGTCCCACCAAAAACAGGGGCAGAAGAAGCCAAGCTGGTATCAAGACTCAGGGTATAGCATTGCATCTGGGAAGTAATTCTTTCAAATGTTTAGGGTAGAAATTCAAGTCATTTCTGCATAAATGCTTCCAAGGAGCTACTTCCTTCTGAGTCTTGGCTCACTACGTCACTGCTCAGAGTTTACATCCTCGTGGAAGTTATGTAGGAGGGCTCCTCCCTACAGCGTTTCTGGAAGAGGGACCTCCTTTGCCCTGAGGACACCTGGACCCAGATTCCTGCACCTGAGTTTATCAACCTCCATATTTCTCTCAAGGGGCTCCAGACATTCACTAACCAATCTCTTCAGCTGGGTGACCGAGGAAGCCATGTTTGCAGGAAGAGGAATGAAACATGAGGCTTTCTTACACTCCCAGAACCTCATGGTCACTTAGAACTATTTTCCAACCTGCCCGAATGAGAGTAGATTGAGCACTGCCCATGGAGCAGGCTGGCTGGGCGTTGTGCATCCACATGGAGCATTCAGTGCAGGAATCTTCCCACCTGGGTTGTCTTTTTGCCCCAAACTTCTCCATCACCTCCCGAGAAGGCCAATGGGTCAGCACTCCCTGTCTGCAGGACAGGAGCCATGTGTTCACTTGGAACTTGGCTGCTGGACTTGGGAAGCCACTGATGAGTCTGTCTACCAAATGCTGATCCTCAGCAAGACCACATCCTGGATCACAGTGGAGAAAATGCACCATTGGCTCTGCTTCTATCATAGGATCGGCTGACCGGGGGCTCCACTCAGTGCACCGAGGGGCTGGAGATGGCCTTTTGTTTACAGGCTCAACTGCCTGAGAAACAAGCTTGCTTACCACCTGCTGGTACCACCAGTGCCACCCAAAGACCTGTCTTTGAATCACCATTGTTTTGGATTGGAAGGTGTGCTGCTGCACCCTGGTGACCAGATCACCTGGTAGGAACACCTCGTGCACGTTACCTGTCAGGGGGTTTAGGGATTTCACGGAGTAACCCAACTATGATGCAATCACAGTGCTCAGCACACGTCAGTTTCTGACTTTTTCCCTCCTCTAGATCTCGCTGCCCCTGGGAAGTGTGACCCTGTGCAGAAGTCCACTTTGCTGGGTCTCAGGACCCCATCCCATCTTCATGGGAACTGAACATGTATCTGTACCCACAACTGCTGGCTGGAGTCTGTCTTTATGACTAAAAGTCCCTCACACATTGGGCATCAAAACAGGAGCACGCCTGAGACCAGGCACGTCTCAGTGTCAGAAGCCCAGCTGTCAGTAGACTTTCCTATGGGCCAGGATCCCTGTTCTAGGCAAGCAAAGTCCAAAGAGGAAGCCTCAGAAGACCTTGGAGTCCAACCCTGGCACTAAGTCAGGCCCCTAAGCACAGCTGACTTTCCCATGCTTTGTTTTCAGGCCCCACTTCTTTCCCCAATGTCAACCCTTTTTGCAACAGAAGCCACTTTGACCAAAGTTTAAGACTCATGGAGTATCTGTCTGGAAACATCAGCCTCCAGGGGTCCTCTGCATGGGACTCTTCCTTGAAGACAGCTCTTTAGGGACCCTTTGGAGCATCACTTCCATCCAGAGACTCTGCCCACATAAAGGGTCCAAGCCGGCAAATGCAGCTTCCTCATCAGCAGTGGGTGTTTATGCTCCAGCTGGGAGATGCGCACTGGTGGGCCACAGGTGAACGGCCAGCGATGGAAGAGGTACTTGCAACCAGGTGTGCTGTTCGCAGACCGCACCCCAATCCCTGCCTTGAAAATAAACATGGTGCTTTGTGCATGTGAAGGTATATAGGTTGCCAGGAGGCTTCGAAGCAAAGGGGCAACTGGGACTAGCAAAGACATGACAAATGCATAGCATGATTTTAAAGGAAATGCATGAATAACAGATTTTGGAAAATCCAATAAATAGCTCTTTCCCCTTCTAATTTTAAGCCTTGGGTTATTTGTTTTCCTCAAGACGTTCATTAGCCTCAGACAGCATGTACTGTTCGAGTCTCCATTCTGTCCTGAGTGCCATTCAGAGAACATCTGTGCAGAGCAGCTCTTTCTCTGTCCCCCAGTCTCGCTGAAAGGGACCGGCCACACGAGTGCCGTTCTCCGGGCCCAATCAGCCTGCCTCTTTCAGATGTTGAAATAGCATGTTTTCTGTACAAAGCAGATGCTCCAATCATTGATGACCAAATTATCTGAAGAGGTTGAGGAAAGGGTCTGAGGATGAGCCTAAACAGGAAGCTTTGCTGTAGATTTCAAAGGCTGCTAAAATTGGGCCTTTGTTTATGTAGAAAAGAAGGCAGTGAGAGAATAGGACAGATGATAAGTGACATTAAATTCCAACTAAAGCTGGGGAAGAAAATGAGCTCGTAGCTAGTTTTCTGTCACAAGGCACCATGTGACTGAGCTAACGCGGGTGTGTTGTTGAAATTCAGCCTCTGTGCACCAGGGCCTGATTAAATCTCGGAGGCAGAGTTTTGGATGAAGTAGAAAAACATAGCTTTATTGCTTTGCCAGGCAAAGGGGGCCATAGAGGGCTAATGCCCTCCAGACTGTGTCCCGCCCTGGAGGGGGCAGTGAGGAGTCTTACAGTGTTCAAGAAGCAGGGTGTGGTCAGCTCATGGACATTCTTCTGATTGGCTGGTGGTGAGGTAACGGGGAGTCGGCATCATCAACCTCTTGGTTCCAACCGGTCTGGAGTCTCCGTGCCGGTGGGCAGCTTGCAGCTAACATCTCCCACCTGATACTGAGGTGGGGGCCTCAGTATCCGCAAAACAGCTCGAAGGACATGGCTCAGAATGTTATCTATAGTTCTCAGGGAGGAACTAAATGTCCTTGACTTTGTTTAACTGCTGAACTATTATTATTACTGTTCTCCTTTCTTTCTGCATTTTCTCACTTCTCTGATTAAATGTACTCTTTGACTAAAGTTTCTCTACAGACGAAAGTCAGACGGAGGATGTGGATGGGAGTCTATTATGGGAAGACCCCATAGGGTCCTGCTGGCTTACAGGTGGCCTGGCGTTGGCCATTCTCAAGGGTCTAACTAAAGGGGGCAGGCCACCCACAGGACAGCGCCTGTAGGAGGGGGTTTAGCACTGTCTACTTGCTCAGCTGCCACAGGCTGAGGTGGCCGGTGAGGACTGTCCATGCTGCAGCATGAAATTAACATAGTTCTTCACTCTAGCAGCCCAGCTTGGGGTGGTGCACAGATTCAGTTCCCTTATTTATTATGTATTAATAATATGATTATTATTTTACAGATAGCAAGGCCATTAGAGGATGTCCCAGGTAGAGCCAGAGGAACAGAACAGACCTGGTATCTGCCCACAGAGGACTGAAGCTTTCAACAGCATGAAATAAGGGTGTATTGTTGAGAGGCTTTTGTAAGGCACCCAATTTAAGGCAGGTGCTCAGAAATAGTACCTGTTGTGTTTACTATAGTTTTTAATATTTTTTTGTGAGTTTGGGGATGGTCACCTTTATCCACAACCCATACCCAGCTCCTTTTAGACCCTCTTAAATTGTTCCTCTACCATCTGTTTCCCCTACTGGATTGTGAGCATCTTTTAAAGTCAGAGATATTCTCTGCACCAATTTTGTTCATCACCCTTTAGGGCCTAAAACTGGGCATTACACCAGCATTTATTTTAAAAAATATATTACATAGGTAGATAGATAGAGGGATGGATGGATGGATGGACAGAAAGATGGATGGATAGATAGATAGATAGAAAGATAGATAGATAGATAGATAGATAGATAGATAGATAGATAGATAGATAGATAGTAGATATACATATACATACAAATGTGTATGATCTGGATGGAGACCACGTTTGAAATGGGCTTTGAATCAAACCTCCCAGGAACACCACCAAGTGCCCGCTGTCAGTTCCCAGGCACACATCCTCATGTCCTTTACTACCTGGAGTCCATGAGCAATCGTCCCCTTCTCTTTTCATCAAACCTGAGGCCCACTTTTCTCGAGGCTGCCATGTGACCTTCTCTTCATAGCCTGGGGTGAAGGCAGCCTGGGCACATAGTGAGCTTCAAGAATACTCTTCTGTCCACTAAGCATGTGCATTTCAACACCACTCAGCTTGGCAAATCCCCCTCTGTGTCCTCACCCACACACCACACAATGCATGTGAGAGGTAAGTTCCTCCCCCAACTGATGGGTCAACCTAATGTCTCTTCCTCTCAGTCTCCATGTGATGGAACTCGTATCATCTGACACAGATTCCTGACTGGTCCATCCTCTATCCTTGTCCAGCTTCCCTCAGAAATGCAAATAGAATACACCCCCCTGCACTCTGTGTAGACTAAACCCCACTGGGGCCTCAGTCACCATTTATTTGCTCCTGGGTGGCTTTTGTTCTCCTCCCCCTGCAGCTATTTCACTTGTTTCTGGTCTTCAGATAGACCCTGACCTTTCCCTCTCTCTCAGCCTCTAAACTTTGGATGTGGGGAGAAAAGTACCATCTGAGACTGAATGCCTTCGGGACTTGCCTCTTTCCTTCCTCTCAAATGCAAAAATATCCAACTGAGATTGGAAGTCGACCGTCCCTTATCTTCTTGGATAGCAATCAGTCAAATAATCACAACATCCCTGCCCTTCCTTGACTTATGAGTGAGGTCAGGGACCACCCCTTATTCACGTCACCCCCATCTCCTCAATACCGCAATGATTTCCATGTCACGTCCAGACACCCACAGAAGGACCACTGCTTCTGTAGTCCTTCAGAGGTCAGCAATGGCTTCCTCATATCGATGCTCAATGAAACATTTCACTATGTAATCATTGGCATGCACAGAAGAAATATATCACATATGTAAATTAGAAACATTTAAAATGAAAACTTGCAAGCCCATTACCCACCTAAGAAAGAAACACCCAAAGTATTTTAATTGTAATCCCTGGAAACTAGATAGCTCCTACCCATGTCATAATATATTACCTTCTCTTTTTAATAGGTAGTTTCATTCTCTTGCATTTCTATACACTAATGATGAAAAATCTGAAAGTGAAATTAAGGAAACACTCCCATTTACCATTGCAACAAAAAGAGTAGAATACCTAGGAATAAACCTACCTGAGGAGAATAAAAGACCTTTATGCAGAAAACGATAAGACACTGATGAAAGAAATTAAACATGATACAAATAGATGGAGAGATATACCATGTTCTAGGATTGGAAGAATCAACATTGTGAAAATGACTCTACTACCCAAAGCAATCCACAAATTCAATGCAATCCCTATCAAACTACCAATGGCATTTTTCACACAACTAGAACAAAACATTTCACAATTTGTATGAAAACAAATTCAAAACAAACTACAAGAGACCCCAAATGGCCAAAGCAATCTTGTGAAAGAAAAACGGAGCTGGAGGAACCAGGCACCCTGACTTCAGACTATACTACAAAGCTACAGTAATCAAGGCAGTATGGTATTGGCACAAAAACAGAAATATAGATCAATGGAACAGGATAGAAAGCCCAGAGATAAACCAACACACATATGGTCACCTTATCTTTGATAAAGGAGGCAAGAATATACAGTGGAGGAAAGAGAGCCTCTTCAATAAGTGGTGCTGGGAAAACTGGAGAGGTACATGTAAAAGAATGAAATGAGAACACTCCCTAATGCCATACACAAAATTAAACTCAAAATGGATTAAAGACCTAAAAGTAAGGCCAGGTACCATCAAACTCTTAGAGGAAAACATAGGCAGAACACTCTATGACATGAATCACAGCAAGATCCTTTTTGACCCACCTCCGAAAGAAATGGAAATAAAAACAAAAATAAACAAATGGGACCTAATGAAACTTCAAAGCTTTTACACAGTAAAGCAAACCATAAACAAGAGGAAAAGACAACCCTCAGAATGGGAGAAAATATTTGCAAATGAAGCAACTGACAAAGGATTAATCTCCAAAATTTACAAGCAGCTCATGCAGCTGAATAACAAAAAAACAAACAACCGAATCCAAAAATGGGCAGATGACCTAAATAGACATTTCTCCAAAGAAGATATACAGATTGGCAACAAACACATGAAAGAATGCTCAACATCATTAATCATTAGAGAAATGCAAATCAAAACTATAACGAGATATCATCTCACACCGGTCAGAATGGCAATCATCAAAATATCTAGAAACAATAAATGCTGGAGAGGGTGTGGAGAAAAGGAATGGTGGGAATGTAAATTGGTACAGCCACTATGGAGAACAGTATGGAGGTTCCTTAAAACACTACAAATAGAACTACCATATGACCCAGCAATGCTACTAATGGGCATATACCCTGAGAAAACCATAATTCCAAAAGAGTCATTACCATAATGTTCATTGCAGCTCTATTTACAATAGCCAGGACATGGAAGCAACCTAAGTGTCCATCATTGGATGAATGGATGAAGAAGATGTGGCACATATATACAATGGAATATTGCTCAGTAATATAAAGGAACAAAACTGAGTTATTTTTAGTGAGGTGGATGGACATAGAGATTGTCATACAGAGTGAAATAAGTCAGAAAGAGAAAAACAAATACCGTTTGCTAACACATATATATGGAATCAAAAAAAAGAAAGAAAGAAAAATGAAAATGGTCAGAAGAACCTAGGGGCAGATGGGAATAAAGATGCAGACCTAGTAGAGAATGGACTTGATACGGGGATATGGCTTTGTTGGGGGAAGGGTAAGCTGGGACAAAGTGAGAGCGTGGCATGGACATATATACACTACCAAACGTAAAATAGATCACTAGTGGGAAGCAGCTGCATAGCAGAGGGAGATCAGCTCAGTGTTTCTTGACCACCTAGAAGGTTGGGATAGGGAGGCTGGGAGGGAGGGAAATGCAAGAGGGAAGAGTTATGGGGACATATGTATATGTATAACTGATTCACTTTGTTATAAAGCAGAAACTGGTACACAATTGTAAAACAATTATATACTAATAAAGATGTTAAAAAATAAAATAAAATGCAAGTCTGATAAATAAAAATAAAACTATAAGACACTGATGAAAGAAATTAAAGATGATACACACAGATGGAGAGATATACCATGTTCTTGGATTGGAAGAATCAACATTGTGAAAATGACTATATTACCTAAAGCAATCTACAGACTCAATGCAATCCCTATCAAACTACCAATGGCATTTTTCACACAACTAGAATAAAAAATTTCACAATTTGTGTGGAAACACTACAGACCCCAAATAGGCAAAGCAATCTTGAGAAAGAAAAATTCAGCTGGAGGAATCAGGCTCCTGGTCTTCAGACTATACTACAAAGCTACAGTGATCAAGAGAGTATGGTACTGGCACAAAAACAGAAATATAGATCAATGGAACAGGATAAAAACTCCAGAAATAAACCCATGCACATATAGTCACCTTATCTTTGATAAAGGAGGCAAGAATATACAGTGGAGAAAAGAGAGCCTCTTCAATAAGTGGTGCTGGGAAAACTGGACAGCTACATGTAAAAGAATGAAGTTAGAACACTCCCTAACACCATACACAAAAATAAACTCAAAATGGATTAAAGACCTAAATGTAAGGCCAGACACTATAAAACTCTTAGAGGAAAACATAGGCAGGACACTCCATGGTATCATGTGTTTTTAATAAATGTGTACAGTATGAAAAACTTGAAAATACTCATGAGTGAAAAATATTTAGGAAAAAAATAGATATTTTCATGCAATTATATACAGTCTCACTGTGTAAATTTCAAGGTAAGATTTTTGTTTCCCGTAAAACAGATCATTGTTCTATGAGAGAATGTTTTTTACTTGTCTTAGTGCATTTCTTTTGTCTCCTCCTGTGTTTCATTATTTTGCTCTATTCTTTATTTTTGTGTGTAAACAATATGCCAGTTAAAATGAAAACCATCTCACGTGTAGAAAAAAAGTCTGGATTTTAAAAACCAAGAAAAAATCCTTTCTAAATGACACCATCTGATTCAAGTAAAAAAATGACTTAAACACTAGTAGTAAAAGAAGACAAAACACATTTCATGAAGAATACAAAAAGAAATGTCTACTGAGTGTTTTAGTTCAGATGTTTCAGAATGCTGCTGTATGTTTTATGAGGAATCTGAGGGGAAGATTTCATAGCAGAATGTGTTAGTGTGGTCTGTATTGACTTAAGTGGTGACCCAGCTGGACTGTGAAACTCTGGGATGCTTATGGATTCAAGCTGCTTGTTAAAGAGGAACTCCCCACTGTTGTTTAGAAATCCTTCCTCATTTCCTCTCTCCCTAAGCTTCCCATCCTCTACCCACTCAGTTTCTAGCATTTCAGTATCCTCTTTTCTGCTAAAGAACTTGTCCAGGTAACTGATGTAAGTGTTTTCCTTTGCAATTTGCTCTTCCTTCCTTACCTCACAACAAAACTGATGTACGAAAAAACAATCCTCCTCACCTCCCACAAACTGGCTATCACAAGAAGACTGGTACAAGCCTTCTAACTGAGCCAAATTGACCATTCTTATGGTCCAGCTTTCAGAGACACTGGAGCAGAAGGCTGCAATGTTGGCAAACAGCCAAGGTTCACCACAACTTCAGAGCATCCTCTCACCCTTGTCTGAAATGGATCTCAGCATCCGAAAGCTTCATCTTCGATGAAATTTGCAACTGTATCTTCACAATTTCAAAATCAATCATTCTGAACTATTTACTAAATCCCTCTTTGACAGTTTATAGGAAAAAAGAAAAACCCTAAATAAATCTGTGAAGAATTTTAGACAAGGAGTACACACAGTATCAAAAAAAAATTAAAAGATGAAGGAATGAAAGAAGGAAATTAAGTTTCATTCAAGGGAAAGATTAGTCATAAAATAAATACCATAATTTCTCATACATGTGCTATATTTGGAACAGAGGTCTAGCTTCTCAGCAGCCAGAGAAGAGGGAGGATCTTCTCAAATATTATTCAGAGAGTCTCACTGGCAACATAAACCAAGTGCATGGGTTTCACTGTTCCTAAGACAATGCAACATTCGCAGCAAATACAGTCCCAGTGTCTTCATTGTAATTTGTCTAGCCCTGCCCCCGCAGTACCCAAGGCTGAGACTCTAGTCTATAAAAAAGATAACTATTTTTCCCCCCCACCATGAGTAACAAGACACACCAGTTCCTCAAGCTGGGATCATGTGTTATTAGCATCTGGGGTCTGAACTTCTTCCCCCAAGCTCTCACCTTTCTGTCACCAATTCTCCACTCAACATCTCAATTACTGTGGCTTTAAATTACAAGCAATAAAAAGTTCTAGTGAAAAGAGATATTACCCCCTCTAAGGTGTATTGTTTTGACAGCTGCTAGGAAAAGACAAAGTGGCTATTTATTAAGGTAAAATGTCCCACTCCATCACACCTGCACAGCAATTTTCCTTCTGGGTCTGGGCATCAATATTGCCCAGTAGTTATGCCTTTGTCGCTGCTAACATCACCTTGATTTTGCAGGAGGTCCAATAACTTAATGAGGAAAATAACAAATAGCTTAATAAAGATGCCTCTTTGTATGAATTATCATAGTGACAAGGAGCTGTAACAGGGACTCACAAGGAAGGTAAAGATACGTTTACTGCTACCATCAAATTTCAAATAATTACTTGGGAAAGATCAAGAAGGATACCTCTTTTAAAGAGCCCTGGGTTTCTTAAAAAAAAATAAGCAAAGAAAGTGAAGAAGATACTTTCAATGCCATATGATGAATTAACACATGAATTTTTTTAATTTATTTTTTATTGAAATATAGTTGATTTACAAAGCTGTGTTAATTTCTGCTGTGCAGCAAAGTGATTCAGTTATAAGTATATACATTCTTTTTTATATCCTTTTCTATTATTGTTTATCCCAGGATATTGAGTATAGTTCCCTGTGCTATACAGTAGGACCTTGTTGTTTATCCATCTTATATATACTAGTGTGCTTCTGCTAATCCCAAACTCCCAGGCCATCTCTCCCCCACCGCCCATACCCCTTGGCAACCACGGGTGTGTTCTCTAACACATGGATTTTTAAAAATCACTTTTGAGCTTATATAAAGCTCAAATTCTTCTAATTAGGGTTCTTTCATTTGTTTTCCTTCCCAAAGTTCTGTTCATATCTAAATAAAATTCCTCTTCTCATAAATATTATGAGTGAAATTAATTAATAGCTGTCTTATAAAGACATCAGTCATTGGATTTTGGTCCCATCATTGTGCTACAATATTGGAATAGAACTTTCCTTCCATGTTTTAGGCTTTGGGTTAAGCATTTTCTAATGTAGTTGTGCTTTGATGAAGGATCATAGCCTTCCCTCCTCCTAATCTCTGTATAACAGATATAGTAAATAGATTGGGAAGCCAAAGTCCTGATTTCTGCAGAGTTCGGTTTGAATCTTTGCTCTATCCGTCATGATATTGATGAACCCCAGCCAAATCAGCTCCTCTCACCCAAACCCCTGCCTCGGGGTTGCTTGTCTCAGGGTCTGCTTTGGGGAGAGCCCTCACCTAGACCATGTGTGGGGTTCCTGCCACAGAGGAGCCGCTCCCCATCATAACTTTCTTTTTGTGCATCCTTCTCTCCAAGCAACATTTCTAATCAGCATGTGTTTGAGAGGATTTCTTAAGTAATTTCCTTAAGTAAGTTTACAGATCCCAACCTATGTGAATTTGACTCTTCTCCTTATTTGTTAAAAGACAAACAGAATCCTATAGCAGTTTTATAGACAATTTTCTTTATTGCTATTTGTCCAAATGTGGCAAGATCTCGGTTACCCTGGGAAGTTTAAAGCAGACCCTCAATACTGGTTTCCTGAGGTTTGTTTATCTGGGAAGGGAATCTCTAACCCGTGGCCACTGACACATGAACTAGTGTTAGGTAACAGTTTTTTCTACATTACTACAAAAAATACTGCTATTGAGATTAAAAACCATTCTGGAGAAAGCGAAAAAATCTAGATGGAATTATTTATCTATCCCAGCCCACTAGCTTACAGGACACTTGATTTTCAAGTTTGCTGTATAATCTACAGTTAACTTCTGTTTAAGAAAGTATACTGACCACCTGATAAAAACATGCATAGACACGCTGATAAAAACAAGAGAAATGAAACACCCAGTCTCTTTGTCACTCACAACCAAGGTATAATCAGAAAATTAAAACGCAAGGCTGTGTGTGCTATAGTGAAGCAGATACAGAACGTGCTGTGGGGGGGGGGGGGGGAGAAGGGGCACATCCCCCCACACAAGGTTGGGTCCTGGATTCATGTACTTTCGCTGCAGACACCCCACCTTCCTAATCACTGCTCTGACCGTGACCTCATAGGACCCCAGTGCGTTATTTGTTGCGTGAATAGATGCCATTTTTCAGAACATTTTTGACCTAGGAAACATTGAGCCTGATTCAAGACAGATGCTCAGTAGATCATGATAGATCTGGATTGGTTTACAAACAGACTAGAAATGTGTTAAATGCAGCCATTTTTATCACGCTATCCCTGAGTATGAATTTTATTTAAAAAGCTGAAATGTAGGTGTTTTGAATGGCTTTTTGCTCATGTGTAATTTGGAGAGACTTTGTACAAATCCATATCCTCTTTGATGAGCTGAATACCTTCAGGGTAGACACCTGAACAGGTGATTAAAGTGTGTTGTCATAAGATGCTTATAGGGATGCCTTTTAGACCTCAGCAAAATATGTTCTTATAAAACACCTTCCTATTACGTTTAATTGGTTACCTTTAGAAATTCAAAGTCAGACGTGTATCTTTGTGGTGCTGAGGTACACTTAGAAGACACCTAGAATGCGTGAGGACACAGGCAAGTAATGGATGGCAATGTTTGCTTCCAAATACTTCTGCTCTTGTGATTTCCAAGATGGTGTGAAGAACAAAAGGAGCCAACCCACGAAGCTGGCACAATCGTTCTGATGGCACGTGCTGATGTTCATCAGATGCTCTTATATTTTCAGAGTAGGAAATAATGCATTGTATTTTTTTTTCAACAAAATGTCATGATCTGTTCTTTTTAATGTTTTCATGATCATTCTGGGTTTTTTTTTTACCCTGATTTATAAGAGTTATATGAATGTGTGATGCTTGACATTGGTGTTTTTTTTTTTTTTTTTGAATTAGTAGAAAAGAAATATAAGCACGCAATAGGGAAAAACCCAAAATAGACTGATAACTATATACTGTATACGAATGTGGTATACTTACTTTATCATAAAAATCCCTTTTTTCTGAGAATATTATTTTTTGCCATTTTCTCCATTTTATCAGATTGCAGACGGATCCACAATGATCATTTCGTTTGATTTTCGTTAAACATCAGTACAGCCTCCTGAATCAGAATGTATTATCATGGAATGTTACACTTCTTCGAAGTCATCTGGCAACTGCTCTTACTCTAAAAGAGGTCACCGCGTGCAGGAGGGGGAACTTGAGGTGAGAGAGCTTAAATAATTTACTGAAGACCCCAAGTGAGGAAAGTTGCTGTTCAAAAATGTCAAAATTTCGTTGCCTCTGAGTCCTTCTGTTCTTTCTCCCCTAAATCCACCACCTAAAGGAGAAAGCAAAACAACAAAATTAAGTTGTGCCAAAATAACCTCCCCATAGGATCCAATATTCCTAAACTATGGACGTAATTTCGTTGCAGACCCTGCTGCCTTGGGCACACTATGATACATCTGATGAGGTTCATGGTCAGAGAGAACTCGGGTCAAGTTCTATCTTTCCCTGTGTGACCTTCAGCAATTTGCTAACCTCGCTGAAGCTGAGTGTTTGGTCATGGTTTACTGGTTTCCATCTATTATTACATTGGAAAATGAAGGAAAAAAACAAAATTTAAGAGTAAATATTAAACGTGGAAAGGATACCAAGATATATGTCTAAGTGTAAAGCAAAATAGCACAGAGAATGAAATGGTTAGACCCACTGACATGTCCAACTTTAGGCTGTGCACCCCCAGGCGTGTGATTTTTGTTTTGGTTTTTGTTGTGTTTTGGTGTTTCAATTCTTCTTTGTTTATTGACTTGAAAACAAAACGTCACCTAATATAAAACTCTGAAATATTCTAGTGCTTTCTCGTCCCAATCTCCATAGGTCTGTACTGGATATATAAGACTATGATAACTCTTTTCACTTCCATAATTGATTCCACAATGAGAATCCATGTATTCTTTTTTTTTTCCCCCTTTCTTTAAAATTTTTACCTTATATTGGAGTATAGTTGATTAACAATGTTGTGTTAGTTTCAGGTGTACAACACAGTGATTGTTATACATGTAAATGTATCTATTCTTTTTCAAAGTGTGATCTTTGAAACTCTACCTTCCTGAGCGTCAGTTTTCTCACCTTGAAAATGGGTGTATTTGTGTCTGTCCAGCAGGGCCAGTGTAACATGGACATAATATACACTGTGGCATGTAACAGCACCGTTCACAGCTGCCTCATAGCAAGTGTTCACAGATGACTACAATATAATAAAATATTGTTTTACAACATTTTGTGATCATTCTTTTCCCAGAGGAAGGAATTTTTTCTCATGCAGACATCAGTATCTCACCGTGTGCACGCTGATTTGAACATTTCTTTTTTTTTTTTAACATCTTTATTGGGGTATAATTGCTTTACAATGGTGTGTCAGTTTCTGCTTTATAACAAAGTGAATCAGTTATACATATTGAACTTTTTTTAACATATTTATTGGAGTATAATTGCTTTACAGTGGTGTGTTAGTTTATGCTTTATAACAAAGTGAATCAGTTATACATATGTCCCCATATCTCTTCCCTCTTACATCTCCCTCCCTCCCACCCTCCCTATCCCAGCCCTCTCGGTGGCCACAAAGCACCGAGCTGATCTCCCTGTGCTACGCGGCTGCTTCCCACTAGCTATCTGTTTTACGTTTGGTAGTGTATATATGCCCATGCCACTCTCTCACTTTGTCCAGGCTTACCCTTCCCCATCCCCGTATCCTCAAGTCCATTCTCTAGTAGGTCTGCATCTTTATTCCTGTCTTGCCCCTACGGTATTCTGACCATTCTTTATTCTTTTTTTTTTTCTTTTTTTTTTAGATTCCATATATATGGGTGAGCATACGGTATTTGTTTTTCTCTTTCTGACTTACTTCACTCAGTATGACAGTCTCTAGGTCCATCCACCTCATTAAAAACAACTCAGTTTCATTCCTTTTTGTGGCTGAGTAATATTCCATTGTATGTATGTGCCACATCTTCTTTATCCACTCATCTTCTGATGGACACTTAGGTTGCTTCCATGTCCTGGCTATTGTAAATACAGCTGCAATGAACATTTTGGTATATGACTCTTTTTGAATTATAGTTTTCTCAGGGTATATGCCCAGTAGTGGGATTTCTGGGTGGTATGGTAGTTCTATTTGTAGTTTTTTAAGGAACCTCCATACTGTTCTCCATAGTGGCTGTATCAATTTACATTCCCACCAGCATTGCAAGAGAGTTCCCTTTTCTCCACACCCTCTCCAGCATTTATTTTTTCTAGATATTTTGATGATGGCCATTCTGACCAGTGTGAGATGCTATCTCATTGTAGTTTTGATTTGCACTTATCTAATGATTAATGATGCTGAGCATTCCTCATGTGTTTCTTGGCAATCTGTATGTCTACTTGGAGAAATGTCTATGTCGGTCTTCTGCCCATTTTTGGATTTGGTTGTTTGTTTTTTTGATATTGAACTGAATGCGTTGCCTGTATGTTTTGGAGATTAATCCTTTGTCAGTTGCTTCATTTGCAAATATATTCTCCAATTCTGAGGGTTATCTTTTCATCTTGTTTATGGTTTCCTTTGCTGTGCAAAAGATTTTAAGTTTCAATAGGTCCCATTTGTTTATTTTTGTTTTTATTTCCATTTTTCTCGGAGGTGGGTCAAAAAGGATCTTGTTGTGATTCATGTCATAGAGTGTTCTGCCTATGTTTTCCTCTAAGAGTTTGATGGTGTCTGGCCTTACATTTAGGTCTTTAATCCAGTTTGAGTTTATTTTTGTGTATGGCGTTAGGGAGTGTTCTAATTTTGTTCTTTTACATATAGCTGCCCACTTTTCCCAGCAAATCTTATTGAAGAGGCTGTCTTTCCTCCATTGTACATTCTTGCCTCCTTTATCAAAAATAAGGTGACCATATGTGCATGGGTTTATCTCTGGGCTTCCTATCCTGTTCCCTTGATCTATATTTCTGTTTTTGTGTCAGTACCATACTGCCTTGTTTACTGTAGCTTTGTAATATTATCTGAAATCAGGGAGCCTGATTCCTCCAGCTCTGTTTTTCTTTCTCAAGATTGCTTTGGCTATTCGGGATCTTTATTATTTCCATAAAATGAGAAATTTTTTATTCTAGTTGTGTGGGAAATGCCAGTGATAATTTTATAGGGATTTCATTGAATCTCTAGATTGCTTTGGGTAGTACAGTCATTTTCACAATGTTGATTCTTCCAATCCAAGAACATGATATAGCTCTCCATCTATTTGTATCATCTTTAATTTCTTTCATCAGGGTCTTATAATTTTCTGCATACAGGTCTTTTGTCTCCTTAGGTAGGTTTATTCCTAGATATTTTATTCTTTTTGTTGCAGTGGTAAATGGGAGTGTTTTCTTAATTTCACTTTCAGATTTTTCATCAATAGTGTATATGAATGCAAGAAATTTCTGTGCATTAATTTTGTGTCTGCTACTTTACCAAATTCATTGAGCAGCTCTAGTAGTTTTTTGGTAGCAACTTTAGGATTCTCTATCTATGTTATCATGTCATCTGCAAACAGTGACAACTTTACTTCTTCTTTTCCAATTTGGATTCCATTTATTTCTTTTTCTTCTCTGATTGCTGTAGCTAAAACTTCCAAAACTATGTTGAAGAATAGTGGTGAGAGTGGGAAACCTTGTCTTGTTACTGATCTTAGTGGAAATGGTTTCAGTTTTCCACCATTGAGGATGATGTTTGTTGTGGGTTTGTCATATATGGCCTTTATTATGTTGAGGAAATTTCCTTCTATGCCTACTTTCAGGAGTGTTTTTATCACAAATGGGTGTTGAATTTTGTCAAAAGGCTTTCCTGCATCTATTGAGATGATCATATAGTTTTTCTCCTCCAATTTGTTAGTATACTGTATCACATTGATTAATTTGCATATATTGAAGAATACTTGCATTCCTGGCATGAACCCCACTTGATCATAGTGTATGATCCTTTGAGTGTGCCATTGGATTCAGTTTGCTAGTATTTTGTTGAGCATTTCTGCATCTATGTTCATCAGTGATATTGGCCTGTAGTTTTTTTTCTTTGTGACATCTTTGTCTGGTTTGGGTATCAGGGTGACAGTGGACTCATAGAATGAGTTTGGGAGTGTTCCTCTCTCTGCTATAATTTGGAAGACTTTGGGATGGAAAGGTGGTAGCTCTTCTCTAATTGTTTGATAGAATTTGCCTGTGAAGCTATCTGCTCCTGGCCTTTTGTTTTTTTGGAAGATTTTTAATCACAGTTTCAATTTCAGTGCTTGTGATTTGTCTGTTCATATTTTCTACTTCTTCCTGGTTCATTCTTGGAAAGTTGTGCATTTCTAAGAATTTGTCCATTTGTTATAGGTTGTCCCTTTTGTTGGGAAATAGTTGCTTGTAGCAATCTCTCATGATCCTTTGTATTTCTGCAATGTCAGTTGCTATTTCTCCTTTTTCATTTCTAATTCTATTGATTTGTCTTCTCCCTTTTTTTCCTGATAAGTCTGGCTGAAGGTTTATCAATTTTGTTTATCTTCTCAAAGAACCAGCTTTTAGTATTATTGATCTTTGCTATCGTTTCCTTCATTTCTTTTTCATTTATTTCTGATCTGATCTTATGAATTCTTTCCTTCTGCTAAATTTGGGGTTCTTCTTTCTCTAACTGCTTTAGGTGAAAGGTTAGGTTGTTTATTTGAGATGTTTCTTGTTTCTTGAGGTAGGATTGCATTGCTATAAACTTCCCTCTTAGAACTGCTTTTGCTGCATTGTATAGGTTTTGGGCCATTGTGTTTTCGTTGTCATTTGTTTCTAGGTATTTTTTTATTTCCTCTTCAGTGATCACTTCGTTCTTAAGTAGTGTGTTCTTTAGCCTCCATGTGTTTGTATTTCTTACAGATTTTTCCTGTAAATGATATCTAGTCTCATAGCATTGTCGTCAGAAAAGATACTTGATATGATTTCAATTTTCTTAAATTTACCAAGGCTTGATTTGTGACCCAAGATATGATATATCCTGGAGAATGTTTCATGTGCACTGGAGAAGAATGTGTATTCTGGTTTTTTTGGCTGGAATGTCCTATAAATATCAGTTAAGGCCATCTTGTTTAATGTATCATTTAAAGCTTTTGTTTCCTTATTTATTTTGATTTTGGATGATCTGTCTTTGGTGAAAGTGGGGTGTTAAAGTCCCCTACTATGATTGTGTTACTGTCGATTACCCCTTTTATGGCTGTTAGTATTTGCCTTATGTATTGAGCTGCTCCTATGTTGGGTGCATAAATATTTACAATTGTTATATCTTCTTGGATTGATCCCTTGATCATTATGTAGTGTCCTTCTTTTTCTCTTCTAATAGTCTTTTTTTTAAAGTCTATTTTGTCTGATATGAGAATTGCTACTCCAGCTTTCTTTTGATTTCCATTTGCATGGAATATCTTTTTCCATCCCCTTAGTTTCAGTCTGTATGTGTCCCTAAGTTTGAAGTTGGTCTCTTGTAGACAGCATATATATGGGTCTTGTATTTGTATCCATTCAGCCAGTCTATGTCTTTTGGTGGGTGCATTTAATCCATTTACATTTAAGGTAATTATTGGGATGTATGTTTCTATTCCCATTTTCTTAATTGTTTTGGGTTTATTATTGTAGGTCTTTTCCTTCTCTTGTGTTTCCTGCCTAGAGAAGTTTCTTTACCATTTGTTGTGAACCTGGTTTGGTGGTGTTGAAGTCTCTTAGCTTTTGCTTGTCTGTAAAGCTTTTAATTTCTCTGTCAAATCTGAATGAGGTCCTTGCTGGGTAGAGTAATCTGGATTATAGGTTTTTCTCCTTCATCACTTTAAATATATCCTGCCACTCCCTTCTGTCTTGCAGAGTTTCTGCTGAAAGTTCAGCTGTTAACCTTATGGGGATTCCCTTATGTGTTACTTGTTGTTTTTCTCTTGATGCTTTTAATATTTGTTCTTTGTATTTAATTTTTGATAGTTAGATTAATATGTTTCTTGGCATATTTTTCCTTGGATTTATCCTGTGTGGGACTCTGTGCTTCCTGGACTTGATTAACTATTTCCTTTCCCATATTAGGGAAGTTTTCAACTATAATCTCTTCAAATATATTCTCAGTCCCTTTCTTTTTCTCTTCTTCTTCTGGGACCCCTATAATTCGAATGTTGGTGCATTTAATGTTGTCCCAGAGGTCTCTGAGACTGTCCTCAATTCTTTTCATTCTTTTTCTTTATTCTGCTCTTCAGTATTTATTTCTACTATTTAACTTCCAGGTCACTTATCTGTTTTTCTGCCTCAGTTATTCTGCTATTGATCCCTTCTAGAGAGTTTTTGATTTCATTTATTGTGTTGTTCATCACTGTTTGTTTGCTCTTTAGTTCTTCTAGGTCCTTGTTAAATCTTTCTTGTATTTTCTTCATTCTATTTCCAGGTTTTTGGATCATCTTTACTATCATTATTCTGAACACTTTTTCAGGTAGACTGCCTATTTCCTCTTCATTTGTTAGGTCTCATGGGTTTTTGCCTTGCTCCTTCGTCTGCTGTGTATTTCTCTGTCTTCTCATTTTGCTTAACTTACTGTGTTTGGGGTCTCCTTTTCTCAGGCTGCAGGTTCGTAGTTCCCATTGTTTTTGGTGTCTGACCCCGGGGGCTAAAGTTGGTTCAGTGGGTTTGGTAGGCTTCCTGTTGCAAAGGGCTAATGCCTTTGTTCTGGTGGATGAGGCTGGATCTTGTCTTTCTGGTGGGGAGGTCCGCATCTGGTGGTGTGTTTTGGGGTGTCCGTGGCCTTATATTATTTTAGGAAGCCTCTCTGCTAATGGATGGGTTTCCTGTCTTGCTAGTTGTTTGGCTAGGCTGTCCTGCACTATAGCTTGCTGGTGATTGAGTGGAGCTGTGTCTTGGTGTTGAGATGGAGATCTCTGGGAGATTTTCACTGTTTGATATTATGTGTAGCTGGGAGATCTCTTGTGGACCAGTGTCCTGACCTTGGCTCTCCCACCTCAGTGGCACAGCCTTGACGCCTGGCAGGAGCACCAAGAGCCTGTCCTCCACATGGCTCAGAATAAATGGGAGGAAAAAAAAGAAAGAAAGGAAAGAAAGAAAGAAGATAAAATAAAATAAAACAAAGTAAAATAAACTTATTAAAATAGTAACAAAAAAAATTTAAGTAAAAAAAAACAAAAAACACAATAAAACGGACAGACGGACAGACAGAACCCTAGGACAAATGGTAGGACAAATGGTAAAACCAAAGCTATACAGACAAAAATCTCACACAGAAGCATACACACACAAACTCACAAAAAGAGAAAAAGGGAAAAAAATAATAAATCTTGCTCTTAAAGTCCACCTCCTCAATTTGGGATGATTCGTTGTCTATTCAGGTATTCCACAGATGCAGGGACATCCAGTTGATTGTGGAGCTTTAATCCGCTGCTCCTGAGGCTGCTGGGAGAGATTTCCCTTTCTCTTCTTTGTTCACACAGCTCCCTGGGCTCAGATTTTGATTTGGCCCCCCTGTGCTTGTAGGTCGCCTGAGGGCATCTGTTCCCTGCTCAGACAGGGGTTAAAGGAGCATCTGATTCAGGGACTCAGGCCGGGGGGGAGGAGGCGTATGGATGAGGGGTGAGCCTGCATCGGCAAAGGCCAGCATGATGTTGCACCAGCCTGAGGCACACTGTACATTCTCCCGGGGAAGTTGTCCGTGGATCACGGGACCCTGGCAGTGGCGGGCTGCACAGGCTCTCGGGAGGGGCGGTGTGGACAGTGATCTGTGCTCGCACAGAAGCTTCTTGGTGGCGGCAGCAGCAGCCTTAGCATCTCATGCCCGTCTCTGAGGTCCACGCTTTAGCCGCGGCTCACGCCCATCTCTGGAGCTCCTTTAAGTAGTGCTCTTAATCCCCTCTCCTCGTGCACCAGGAAACAAAGAGGGAAGAAAAAGTCTCCTGTCTCTTTGGCAGGTCCAGACATTTCCCGGACTCCCTCCCAGCCAGCCGTGGCGCACTAGCCCCTTCAGGTTGTGTTCACACTGCCAACCCCAGTCCTCTCCCTGGGATCTGACCTCCAAAGCCTGAGCCTCAGCTCACAGCCCCACGTGCCACGGTCGGGGAGCAGACAAGCCTCTCGGGCTGGTGAGTGCCGGTCGGCACCGATCCTCTGTGCGGGAATCTCTCCGCTTTGCCCTCTGCACCCCTGTGGCTGCGCTCTCCTCCGCAGCTCCAAAGCTTTCCCCCTCCGCCACCCACAGTCTCCACCCACGAAGGGGCTTCCTAGTGTGTGGAAACCTTTCCTCCTTCACAGCTCCCTCCCACTGGTGCAGGTCCCGTCCCTATTCTTTTGTCTCTGTTTTTTCTTTTTTCTTTTGCCCTACCCAGGTACGCGGGGAGTTTCTTGCCTTTTGGGAGGTCTGAGGTCTTCTGCCAGCGTTCAGTAGGTGTTCTGTATGAGTGGTTCCACGTGTAGATGTATCTCTGATGTGTTGTGGGGAGGAAGGTGATCTCCGCATCTTACTCTTCCGCCATCTTGAAGCTTCTCCATAAACATGTTTTTATGAAAGCATTATACAACCTGGTAAGGAGCGGAGTTTCTCTTGGATATCGGATGCTCACTCTGACTTCAGTGCTGCCTGTAGCAACCACTATTTCAATGCTCGTCCACGTGTTACTGGTTTTATCACACTGGACCAGTCGACTGCCTGCCTGCAGTGTCCATTTCCTATCTTTTAACCAGAATCCAGCCTCCTGTGGGTCACAGAGACCCCAGTTGCAGAAAGATGGTGTGCAGAGGCCCCATGCCAGTGGTTTAGAGTTCAGGAAGAGGCTACAAAGTAAGCATTTTCCAAGGTTTGGCTTCAACATCCTCCCCAGCCAAAACATCAGGAAAAACAGAAGTTTTATCTTGAACAGATGGGATTGTTGAAATCAGAAAGAACCACGTCCCAGCCCCACAATGGTACCAGCCACAAGCACTTAGAGCATCAAATATTCAGGCAGTACTAAGCTGATCCAAACACAGCACAAACAAACAAAACACAAGATGTTCTTTACTGCCCCTTTCTCATAAAAGTGTGAACAAGATTGATAAAGAGAAAAATAACTTTCCGTGGATGTCATTTTGCAGAAATCATTTTTACGGTAAAACTATGTGAAAACACCTTTCTTAGACAAACTCCTACGTATGTAGACAAGCCGTTAGTTGCAATAGGAGATAAATAGATTGAACGCGTGCTCCAAACATTGCTTATTTAATAAGGCGATTTTTCAAGGCCCTCTAACAAAGAGTAGCCAGGGCAGAGCAGCTCCAATGAAGCTGCCCTTTGGCAAGAACGTCCCCAAACTGAATGCACCCAAAGGGCAGTGTGCCTGCCTCTGGGCTTCCCCGGAGGTGGGCACATGACTTTTTTGAATTCTAATCTTGTCAGAAAGTCTGGACGCCTCTTTTGATTCCATGAGTCAACTTTTCTCCCTGAGAAAAGTTTCATGGCAATGAATGTGCATTTTCTCTGTCATTTTTTCATTCTAGCAATTTGATGGAGCTGATCTCTGGTTACAGTAAATAAAAGAAGTCATCCATGGAGACCTAAGCAGTGTTCAGGCTTCAATGAAGCATCTTGGCTTTGTCTGTAAAAAAATTTCCAGAAAAGGACTAAACCTCCAAAAATCCCTTTCACCAAAATTGTGCTTGCTGCAAATACCTTACTAACTAGATGAATCTTGTTAACATTATCAGTTATGTTAGACTTTTGCAGACACCATTTTTTATCTGCTAAGACAGTGTTGTCTTTTAGGGAAATGTTAGTACCTAAAGGATATGCTGAAATTTCCACGTGATGAAATTTGAATTATATTTTCTATTCATTGTATAATGTGGTTTTTACAAGAAGTGATTATTCTTGAGATTACTAAAAGAGGAATCAAGAATGCTCCCTTCTGTAACTGAGCAAATGCACGTGTTTACAGAATTACATGTCATCTGACGACAGCAGGGTAAATGTTCTCTTTTGTGTACGACAATCCCTTGGGCAAGAAAGTGGATGCGTTTCAGAATTATTCACAGTGAATGAATCTCAAAATGGTAATTCTGTGAAAATCTCCCATCTTAGAAATTGTGTGCAATGCATTTAAGAATCAGAATAATTAAAATTTAAATGGGTCATGTACCGTTAATTCCATGTCTCTACTTGGAGGACTTCAGTAAAATTATAAGAAGGTTAATTCCTAAGTCAGCAGGATATAGAAATAGGCATAGACATGTGTGTGTGTGTGAATATTCTTAATAAACTAGAATAACCATTCAAGGTCCACACGGCCACTCATCCCCTGGGAGATGTGTCTTCTGGAGGCTCAGATGAGGACAGCAAACCAGTCCTAACACACGAGCACGTCCAAGTTGGTGCATTGTGTCTGCAAATGTTTCACTGTCCAGAGCAAGCGCCACAGACGAGACCAGGCTCACAGGTGTGGATGCAGCTAAGTCTGGACAAATCAGGCTCATTGCTTCAATCAAATGGCCACAGTCGACATTCCATGGACCATTGTGTCTTTGGATGAGGAGCCCAGGACACGCAGATTACAGGATATTCATTCAGTGTCTCACTCAGCAAGAGTTCATTACACTTGTTTATTACACTGTAGGGGTTTGAATAAGTCACCCCCCAAAATTTATGTCCACCTGGAACCACAAATCTGATTTGGGGGTAGGGTCGATGCAGATGTAATTAGTTAAAAAGTGGTCATCTTGGATTGGCATGGGCCCTAAATCAAACGACCGGTGTCCTAAAGAGGAGAGACACAGACACACAGGGAATGTGCCATGTGACGGGGAATCGGAGACTGGGATCATGAGCTGGAAGCTGGGGACACCAAGGACTGACAAGAGCTGCCAGAAAGAGACAAGGAAGAGACCCACCCAGGACCCTTCAGAGAGAGCAAGAAATTGCCAAACCTTCATTATGGATTTTGATAAGAGAATAAATATCTGCTGTCTTAGGCCATCCGGTTCGTGGTAATTTGTAACAGCAACACCAGGAAACAAATACGTCTGCTAAGTGCCACAAACTGTTTTTCAAGAGCTGACAGCAGATGAGCAGGTGACCAGATGAGCAGGTGAACAAGTGACCAGGTGTACAGGTGAGCGTGGCAGCCTTTTGCAAAGAGAGGCTGAGGAGAGCACATATGGCAAATTTGACCCCTTGCATCTTGCCCTTTGCTTTCTTTTTCATGTAGAATTATTAATTCAGAAGAGAAATCTTGAGAAAATGGAAATTATGCCTCATAGTGGAAAAAAAAAGAATTGTTTTAGAGTCAAATACATCTTAGTTTGAGCTGCGTCTCAACTATTTGCTAGGTAACCTAGTGAATACCATTTTTTTTTCTGTTACCTCATCTGTAAAATGGACATATATAACCCCTTCTGGACAGTGTCGTAGGAAATACGAGGTCGGTTAAGTCATATAAAGTGCCTGGCACAGAACAAGCAGGTAACGCAGTTGGTTAGTTATGCTTGGTTTCAGCTCTCTAGACAGACGACTTACAATTTGAATTTGTGTCTGATTTACCATCATACTCTCCTCCCTTGAGGCCTCAGCTCTTTACCCGGTACTTATCATCACCGTACAAAAGTGTGTGACCATTAAAGGAATGAGCACGTGAATGAAAGAACAAACCTCTGGATGTGTCTCATGGTCTCCTGTCTGAGCTGATCTTGTCTCTGTGCTTTTCTAGCAACTTCCACTTACCCCTCTGAAGGGCTCTCTCTCTTACCAGATCATGAACACCTTGAGATGCCCCTTAAACTCTGAGCAAATAATGCCATTAATGGAATTTAATCCAGCAGAAAAGACAGTCTGAGCTCTGAGAGGCTTCTTTCATCCCGAAGCCTCATGAATTCTCCCTTCCTCAGTTCAAAAGATGCGGTCTTAAAATTGCTAGATGATTTCTTAAAATTGGTTAAGGTTTAAAAAGAAAAAGAAGAGGGGTCTGGTGTTAGCACAGTACAAATTGGGAGTTTCTTAAAAGCAGTCAGGTACATAATTGAAATCTAATTGAACGTTCTAATCCATATGCATGAAAAACAATTTGCATTGCTTCATTAATTAAAAGCAGTGCAAAGATGAGGGTGCTAGTGTCTACTGGATGAACATTCTTCTGAGGAAATTCAATCAAATGAAGCTTAACTCTTTATATATTGGAAATACCTAAATATTGCAAATAACCTGTGTTTTGATTTTGATTTCAGATTAATAAAAATTGTATCAGAGTTAGTTTTGTCCATCGCTTACTTCATAACAGAATTCAAATCTTGAGAGCATTTCTTCTAGGCAGAGAAAAATAGACAACTCAGTGTTCAAACACACTTGCATTGAAACCTCCATGAATGTATGCGGGATCAGTAGTTCTAGAGTATTATTGGTTCCGAAAAAGTGAAGGGAATTCAATGGGATGCCATGCACAGAATCGCAGGACATCACCACTGCCCCTGCCCTGCAATGTCAGAGTCCTTAATCTGGGTCAAATCCATGCTGGACATTTTGACATAAGTTTTGCTACTTAATTTAGGTGCAATTCAAGTAGTTGTGGACTCTCTTCCAAGGATCTTGTTTACTCTGCTTCTAAGATATCCTCTTCATACCTCAAAGTGAGAGTCATTGTACCTTGTTGTTTGGAAAGCTCTGGTATTCTTACTACCTGGTTTTTATTCTCCTCAGTCCAAATGATCTTTACAGAGAGACTTTTGTTTCTGATAGGATGGAGGAACCAGGAACCAGGAACCAGATTTGCCTTCCCACCTTAAAGAATTAAAAGGAATGAGAAAAAATGTATATAAAACAATGGTTTTCAGACACGAGAGATCCCTGAGAGAAGGGAATCAAAGCATAAAAGCTCTACACCTGCCCCTGCTTCCCACCTGGGGAAGGACTCTGGGTCGTGGCAGCAGGAGTAGGAACACAGATGGAGACTAGCGATTGCCCGGATGTCAGGAGATGGAGTGGTGAGTGTGGGGAGAACAAGATTGAAGGGCCGAGAACCATTGAGAGCAGGGTGTGTGGTGCATGGTCTCCAGAGTTTGCAGAGGGTCCCTCCAAGCACTTAGCAGAGGGATGACTGGGGCACGCACTGGGGAAGATGCCTGAAGCCTGTGGAGAACCACCCCAAAGGAGCAGGTAGAACCATCTCCAGTGCTCACACAGGTCAGGATGTTTGGTGCTTCCACTGTACAAAGTGGAAAGAAATCATAATACACAGAGGATTGGGAAGAGTAACCCATGGGAGGGTTTTGCTTCCGTCGTGGGGAAAATACACCCCACACTAAATGCTGATCTGGATCAGTCTAACAAAGTTGAAGAACAAGTCTCAAAAAATATCCCACTGTTTCAAAGTAATTTAACCGAATAAAAATGAAGAATCGTTTAAAGTAAAAGGAGATACAGAACTCAAAAAAGTAAAATTACGATGTCATCAGGCATCTAATTAAACATTTTCAGACATAGAAAGAAGCATAAATATCAATCAAATCTGATCCAGAAAGAGATGCCGATGACAGAATTATTGTAGTAGGGACATTCATACACTCATTATAACTTTATTTGATATATTCAAGAAAGTAGAGCACAGCAAAGTACGAGACATAGAAGACATAAAAAATAAAACCCAAATTGAATTTCTAGAAAGGAAAACTACAATGTCTGAGATGAAAAATAACTGGGTAAAAGTGAGAGCACATTTCTGCTCAACACAGAGGGAACAGATTAGCAAAAGTGAAGACACAGCAAAGCATCTGAAAGGACACACAGAGAGACTGAAAGCAGAAGAGCCTCAGTGAGCAGGCCTGGGTCTTCAGTAGTGTTTGGATATTTCCAATTATGTGACTGAGGTCAGGGACTCAGGATGAAAGTAACTTAAGTCTCACAGCAGGAAATACATATATGTGCCTAGTGATTTATATGCATAATCATCTGGGCAAAAGCAAAGAGGAAATCATTTCTGGGAAGTAAAGGAAGGCTTCAAAGTAGATGGTATCCAATGGCAATGGAGGAGGGAAGGATTGGGAGTTTGGGTTAGCAGATGAAAACTATTATATTAATATATAGGATGGATAAACAACAAGGTCCTACTATATAGCACAGAGAACTATATTTAATAACCTGTGATAAACCATAATGGAAAATAATATATATGTATAATGGAATCACTTTGCTGTATGGCAGAAATTAACACAACATTGTAAATCAACTATACGTCAATAAAATTAATTTTTTAAAAAGTAAAAAAAAAAATAGGATGTTATCTGTGTTGGACTGTAAATAATAATAACAATAACAACAGTGTTTTGGACAGAATGTTTGTGTCCCCCCCAAATGTTGAAGGCCCCACGCCCAGCATGGCTGCATTGGAGATGGGCCATTACAGAAGTAATCACAGTTAAACGAGGGCACCGGGTGGGGCCCTGGTCGATGGGATCAGTGTCCTTAGAGGGAGGAGCCAGCGAGCTCGTTCTCTCAGAGAGTTCACACCAGCTGAGAGCTCAGCCAGGCAAGCCAGGAAAAGAGCCCAGAATCGGACCTACCCGCAGGCACCTCAACTGGGGACCTCCAGCCTCCAGAACTGGAAGAAGTAAATGGTTGTGGTTTCAGCCACCCTGTCTATGGCGTTTTGTTACGGCAGCCCTAGCCCTAATGGAGTAATGCAAGTAGTAATAACAATGATGTTTATTAAGCGCTCACTGCAAGCCAGCTCTACCTTTGCTATCTTGCTGAATTCCCACAGTGGCCCCAAGCACCCGGATAGTTTAGGTAAGAGTATAATCACAGTCAATTAAATAAACTTTCTGTAGTACCTACAGCCAAAGCCCAGGCTATTCATGACGGCATGATCCTGCCTCAGGATTGATTCCTAGGACAGCTAATATCATTCAACATTCACTCCATGCCAGACAGTGGTGAAGAGAGCTTCAGCATTAATGATCAAATTCAATCTTCGGAATGGATAAAGACGATGTGGCACATATACACAATGGAATATTACTCAGCCATGAAAAGGAACGAAACTAGGTCATTTGAAGAGACGTGGATGGACCTAGAGACTGTCATACAGAGTGAAGTAAGTCAGAAAGAGAAAAACAAATACCGTGTATTCACGCATATATGTGGAATCTAGAAAAATGGTACAGATGAACTTATTTGTAAAGCAGAAATAGAGTCACAGACGTAGAGAACAAACTTATGGTTACCAAGGGGGGAAGGGGGACAGGGATAGATTGGGATATTGGGACTGACATAGATACACTATTGATACGATGTATAAAATAGATAACTAATGAGAACCTGCTGTAGAGCACAGGGAATTCTACTCAATGCTCTGTGGTGACCTAAATGGGAAGGAAATTCAAAAGAGAGGGGATTTATGTATACGTAGAGCTGATTCACTTTGCTGTACAGCAGAAGCTGACACAACAATGTAAAGAAACTATAGTCCAATAAAAATTAATTAAAAAAAATTTTGATCCTCAGAACAGCCCTCTGAGTTGGAGATGCCCTCCATGTTCATCACAAAGAGGAACAGAGGCTGGGTAATAGAGGTGGGAATAACAGCCAGAGACGCCCCACTATTCTCAGGTGAAAGGGGCAAGATTTGAGAGTAGGTCTTTCTTATTTCAGAACCCATCTTCCCACCGCCCTAAATTTTACAGCATTTCAACAAGGAGAGGGGAAAACATGCTTTTCAAACAGAGGAACTACAGAGAAAATACTCAGATACTTTGAGGTACGGAAGGGCAGAGTCCTTCAGTAATGGGCTGGAAAAGATCTCACTCAAGTTGGAAGCAGAGCCAGATCTGCTTATGCCCAGCTGGTGACCTTCCCTCAACATGTTGCCTGACCCCAGCTCATCACCCTGATTCGGTTTAGTTTTTGCAAAGGCAAATGAAGTCTTCATTAGCTTATGTTTGGGTAGAGCAAGCCCCAATGTAACACTGAGGGTAACTATGAATAGGTGAAAAGCAGTGACCAATCAACCATCATGACACTACACGAAGGGTTTGTCTGAAGTTACTTCCCAGTGTTTAATGAACAAAACCACAACTATATCCCCACAATTTGGTAACACATGGAATTCAGCATACAAAGCCATACTCATGGGACATAAGTGCCACGGCAAATATGGTATTCACGATGCCTTCCATTTAAAAGATGGGCTCGTGAAACTTCTAGATGTGTTTTTTAACCAGTACATTTTGCTAGGTTTGAGACATGCATTTAATGCAGTAGAATTCATTTTTTTCTTAAAACACTTGAATGTAAAGAAACATGTGATAAATTTACTGATAAAAATAGTGAAATGGGGCTTCCCTGGTGGCGCAGTCGTTGAGAGTCCGCCTGCCGATGCAGGGGACATGGGTTCGTGCCCCGGTCCGGGAAGATCCCACGTGCCATGGAGCGGCTGGGCCCGTGAGCCATGGCCGCTGAGTCTGCGCGTCTGGAGCCTGTGCTCCGCAACGGGAGAGGCCACAACAGTGAGAGGCCCGTGTACCGCAAAAAAAGAAAAAAAAAAATAGTGAAATGTCTCCCATGCAATGACAAGAAATAGCAAATAATTAAGAAAAATGCTTCTGACTTCTTTCAGCAATTTGAAACCCTTTCCAGCAAGAAAAATTTATCCATTAAAGCTCTCAATAGGAATTCTCACAGTGAGAAAATGACAGTGTCATTTATTTAGCCCAAATTGAAAATATCCATAAAATTCTTTTATCTATTGTTTCAATTTGATAATGCTTATAAATCCAAATGGCATCTGATCTACAGATTTTAATACACTACTCTAATTCTGAAAATAATAATACTTTTAGAACCTGGGTTGCCCAAAAATAGTCACATAATTTGAAATTACCTAGTTCACGCAACATGGCCAAAATTGATTTCATTCTGTTCTCACATGAAACGACCACAAAACTTGTTATGTGCTCTTGTAGTAGAAACTGCTGGCTGCCTATCCAGTATCTGTTTTTTTCTTCTTGCATAGAATCAGAAGCCACATTTCATTTAAGGTCCACAGCTAAAACTGTACTGCCCAAAGAATTGAAGCTAAGATATGGCCACGTGACTATTTCTGGCCAATGTCATATAAGCCAGGAGACCTCTTTAAATGGTGTGATTTTCCCCCTAATCCAATGTATTTTTTCTTGTCTGTGTTGACTATTTTGCGATAGCTAGAGCTCCAGCGGCTACGTTGGAACATAAGGGAAATTCTAGAGGTGGCAGAGCTGCGCTCTCCGTGCTATGGAGCCATCACATCAG
This sequence comes from Phocoena sinus, assembly GCF_008692025.1. NCBI lineage: Eukaryota > Metazoa > Chordata > Mammalia > Artiodactyla > Phocoenidae > Phocoena > Phocoena sinus. The sequence goes on from NC_045771.1 coordinate 106,140,789, forward strand.
CTCCTTCCAGAGTCGTAGGCAAATAGCCACTGCTCACTGAGTAGTGTTGATTTGCTCTGAAATTCTCTTACCTTCCAATATCCTTCTTCCTGTTCCCCATTTGTGCGGGCCCATCCAGATGGCGGGGACTCCACCAGGTCTGTACCCACACCCTTGGTTGGAGAGCAGGGTGTGCTCAGGGCTCACAGACCTCACCTGCCATCCCCACCGAACTGCCTGCTTCTCAAGGACAGAGGCTGGGGCTTTGCACTGTGAATCCCTCATGTGCACGCACACGTGTGTGACTGAAAAGGCTTGGACTATTCAAGGCTGTGAAACTGAGTTGAAACATACTGTAAACATATCAGCCCCAAACCAACACTGAGCTGGATAATGCAACACCCAAGCAATAGCCAAAGGAGGGAACACGGTCACACCCGTTTGGAAATTTAAAATGTCTATATCCCCCATTTGGGTAGAAGAATCTGTGATTAAGCTGAAGTATGCACGTCCTACTTACAAACACTAAATATTGAGGGGAGGGTGTGTGTGGTGCAAGTATTTTGTAAGATGCTTTGGAGGGATAACGTTGAGCCGTTTTTTAATTCAATATCCACTAAGCGAAGCTAAGTATTAAGGCCTTACTCTTTACCATTCCAAAATTATACTTCTTGTTTGAATTTTACACTCTTGACTTTGCATGAGGGCTTTACTACATCATCTGTTTAAACATCTGGGTAAAGATAAACTATATAATAAGAGCCAGATCAGTGGAAGTGGAATCGTCAAGGTTGTCTCTGCCTTACAAAGTACTCCACTCAGAATGCTTTCAAAAGACGGTAGTTTGTTTAAAAGTCTCAGCTGGGTGACATTAAGCCCAAAGGTCTTAAGACAAATGTTTAACTCCAAAGGCATAACATATCTGCATGACTTATAAATGCAATGACATTTTCAACATTAACAGAAGATTTGACCTTTTGTGTCCCGAATTCTGGGATATGGTGTTTTAGCACATTGGGTTTCTCTTTTTCTTCCTGTTTATTGTTCAAAGGCATACCTTGAAGCATGAACTTCATGAGGACAGCAACTCAAAGCCTAGAAAAGGATCCCTAAGAGCAGAACATAGCAGAGTAAAACACAATTAAATTTTAACCTTTCAAGCTTTAAAAGATCCTAGTAGTTTCATTTCCTCCTTACCAAAATTAAATTAGATTCCTAAAGATGCAAGGAAATATACTGGCAGAAACACAATTACATTAAAGCACACTTCATTTATTCATGGCAGTATAAACATGTTTGTGTTTCACAAATGTTACTTATTGATTCAACAACAACAAAAGATTACATCTTTCATTTTGACAATGAGACAACGGTAGAATTGGGAGAAAAATCATAAAACCCTAAATTGTAACTTCTTTTAGAAAGCATAATTCATGTGATATATGTGAATCAAAATCATTCAATCAAAACGATCCATAATTGGCTTAATCCTTAACATTTAAAAATATCTCTAGTACAGAATTATGTTCAGGAAAGATATATTTTAATGAAATCTGGCTTCAGCAAAGAAATACCACAAGAAAGTGTTTTTCTTTGATCACAAGCTACTGTCACTCAAAAACTTAATTGGATATGGTTAAGTTGTAAAATAAAATCAGTGCAGTCCTCCATTGGGATTTTAGAAGAATGTTACTCAAAGCAGGTTGAGAAATATTTCAACTCTGAAGTGTCTGATTGGAAACCATTTTGAGGAGCAGACACGGTGATTTGATGTGTTTTACTAACTATAAAATGCAAACGGTGAGGTTTACAAAGACTTTTAGAGCCACATCTGAGCACTTTATATTTTAAAATACTCTGAGGACAATAATTCTGAGAATGACAGAGTTTTAGAAATATAAAAATTGTTTGAAAATTAATGTTTACTACATATGGTGCTAGTTTTGCTTGTATAATTAGAAGGTACCTAGATATTTCCTTAGACCATTGGTATTCAAACTGGAATGTGCTACAGAAACCAGGGAGACTTGTTTAAACCGAGACTGCAGGGCTCCTACCCTAGAGTTTTAGATTTTGGGGTTGGGCCTGAGAACCTTCATTTCTGCCAAGCTCCCAAGAGATGCAAATGCAGCTCTTATGGGGACCAACACGCTTTGAAAACCACTGACTTAGAATGACTTTAAGAACGGTAATTATTAATCCAAATTAATAAAAAGAAAATACATCTATATTATATTTCTTTCTATATTCCCCTAAATTTATAATCTGTGAAATTCTGGTCACACTTTTTGTAAATGATACAGAGTACCCAGTTCAAATTATTTAATTTTGCTAAAGCATTGACTGAAAAGCTCTTTAATTCCTATTTTTTTAAAAGCATCTTTTGTAAGAAAAAATGGTACGCTTTCATCTCATAACATATAGTGTCATCCAGGGTTAGAGAAACGGTACATTTAAATCACTGAATTGTTATTTAGACACATGTAAGCATAATCTAGTAAAAGGACAACAAAAAATAGATTAGCCTTGGGGGCCTCAGTTTCCTTAAAATTAAAATGGAATGTTTGACCTGGACAAACTCTGACAGCCTTTCCAGCTCCAGAAGGAATGTCAATTCCTTCCCATGTCCCAGGAAGCCGGCCCATCTCGCCTTGGCAAAGACAGTAACTGAATCGGAGGAACTGCCCAAAAGTCTGCAGAAAAGAATGACCTTTCAGTGTGTAATTAACAAAGAGCTTCAAAACAGAAAATGAAGGAGAGAATGAGATTGGACTGCCTGCCCTGCGTCTTCCAGCTCCTCTGCGCGCCCACTCGCTCCTTTGATCTTTGAATCTTAATTATAACAAACGACGAGGTTTTATTTCTCTGAACAGCGTCTTCTTCAGCGCTTACACAGGCAGGTTCTGTGGGTGCTCACGGCCGGTGGACAGATCAGGAGGTGGTGCAGTTTGTTGCTGCACAGTCGCAAAATTAACAAATATCTGAAAGAAATGATGAAAATAATTAACTTCGAGGAACACTCAACCCTTTGTTCTCAACTATTACAGGGAACATCTTCTCCAAGCCCTGCCCGACTTTTCCTAAGACCCATAACCATTCATTCATAGCACCCCTTCCTAAATCACCCTCAACAGGTAGGTCTTCTGAGGACCCAACTCCAGGAATGATAAACATTTCTGGAAAATTAATAAATCGTCAGGAAATTCTCGATGCCTTAAGCACGGCTTTAGATTGAACCTGTGATCTGATTTCACCTTCTGGGACTCAGGGAACCAAGCACTTTTCTTCCCGAAGTCAGCTCACTTACAGTGGAGCCCCTTTACTTATTGGCGGGGGCCGGTGGGTAAGTGGGGATGGGAAGGCTGATGGGGCCTGATCTGTTTACTGAGTGACCAATGAAATTATGAGCAGATGGAAGCCCTGAACGTCGAATATTTACCTTGAGTGGAGAGCACACAATAAATGGGGCCCCTCACACTCACCATCTTTATCAGAATTTTGCAAACTCAAATGGTGATTGATAAAAGAAATGGTGATCTCAAGAAGTATAATCTGGCTCATTTTTAAGTCGGCTGGAGTAGGCCTCAAGCAAAACCACGTGGTGACACCTTTGAGGTACCAGACCTGCTCCAGATGGGTGTGCTTGATGGAGTAATATTTGATACTCAGGAAGTTTTTATTGTCCTCCAGAACTCTGAACAGGCTAAGCACGCCCATCTTTCTGGCACATGGTATTCTGATAAATTAAGGCGCTGCCCCTAAAAGAAAAAAAAAAAAATTGGATCACAGGATTGGAATCTTAAGCAAAATTGATCACACTGTATTTAATTGCCAAATAAATTATCTTTTTGCAAACCACACCTTTAAATACTAACTAGGTGTGGGGGTCAGTTTTGTGAGTCTCCAGAGAACAGTCATGGGCTACAATTCACCACAAGGCATATTTGATAAGAGGTGTCCCCCTGGGTGGGGTGGCCTCTCTGCCCCTTTCTGCCCCCCCTCGCCTTGCCACAAACCTGGAAAGCCCTCTCTAGGGGAAAGAAGACACCTATCGAAAGCTGAGAAGAAGGAGGTATATGTGACATCACAGAGATGCACAAAGACGCCTGAACCTCACACGGGAGCACCCGGCCATCCCCATCGTTAGCTGACCAACTCCTGGTGAGATGTTTAACTGTTCTGAGCCTCATTTCCACGGGTGCACATGGAGATCCCAACAACGATTCATGGGGTAGTTTAGAGTGACCCTTGAACCACTGTGACTTGGAGGGCATGCTTCTCGCCAGGTAGGATTTTACCAAATGGTCGTGGATGAAATAGACACACAATGCGTAGCTCCTTTATGGACTACAATCTATTAAAAGTTACGACAAACTGGAATCATGGGGTCATCCAAGAGAACTGCAGGTGGCGCTTCTCAGACATTTGTGTGTACAAGGATTGCCTAGTCCCCTTGGTAAAGTGCAAATTTGGGGTCAGTATGCTGGGGACTGAGATGCTGCAGCTCTCACCTGCTCCCAGGTGATGAAGACCTGCTGGCTCAGGGACCACACTTTGCATCAAGTGTGTAGAGGGTTGTGATCTCAAGCCCAGGGCCCTTCCTGTGAATTAATGTTGAAATCCCTGAGTCTACGAACCCCACAGCAAATGCATGGGAGAAATTAACTTTTGTATCTTCCGTCCTCAACAAAACAAACTGTGTAATGAAGTTGTTCCCACAGAAAAGGGGGGATGAGTAACCACCATCTGCTCTGGGTGACCCAACAAGGGGAAAAGCAGGCTTGTCGTCCTTCAGCAAGGTCAGGTGAGATCCACCACCCCTGCTATTTTGCGGGGAGAAGTGTGGCCTATACTTTGCAATGAGGCCAGAACGATAAGCGATATCTTTTGACAGCAAATAATTAAAACAGGGGAAAATACAAGTACACTCATAAGATGTTTTTAGCTCAAAACAAAGAAGTAATGTACAATATTAGCACTACCTTAAACTGGATTCCTGGAAAAGAGAGCTTCAAGCAGTCGGAAACAGCATTGTGTTGATTTGCTTTGTTGCAGACCCAAACCTTGACTGTATAACCATCACCAAACCTGAGAGTTGAATTTTAAAAATAAGGTTACTATTGTATAGCCCTAAGATCGATAAACTCTAAGTCCATTTTCACAAGAAGGCAGAAAAAGAAAGTAACTATTCCAAATTGTTGGAAAATTTTGTGTTCTCAAAAATAGAATATTCAGGAAGTAATTACAACTCACTTGTGCAGTTTGCTGTAATTCATTGACACAGAGACTGATTTATCTTTTCAAAAAATCAGCAAATTCTGGAATCAACACCTAGTCCATACAAGAGGGAGGGTGAAAGTGTGAAAGCAACGTACTGAGTTAAGAAGACAGAGCTGGGCTGGAGACAGACCCTGAGAACATCCCAGCTTCAAGGGATGACAGCGTGGCTGGGAAGGATGGAAGGGAATAGGGGCTGCTTACGGGATGAAGCCAGGCATTCGTTTATCACAGGAAACAACTCTCCCAACTGTACTTAACCCTGCGGGCCCTGTGACTACAGGGGCCCCTCGGCCTGACATTGCAGAGCTGTGGGCGGTAGGTCTGCTGGGGTCTGAGCGACCAGACCCGAGGTTACGTTCGTACCATACACAACCTCAAACAGTGACCTCCAAGAATGCATAGGGCTTCCCAAAACCATGAGTGTTTATTCTACTGCATACCCCAGATGCCCCGCATCTCAGTAAAGATCTATTGAATGAAAGCAAATGCACAAATATATCAAGATGTTAGCAATTTTTCGTTGGTTTTCTTCACTGATGTATGTACCCCAAGTACCTAGAACTAATAAATATTAGTCAAATGAATGAATGAATGGATGAAAAAAGGCATGCTCAGAGCCTTACAAGCACCTTCATTTACAAAGCATTGCTGGGGAAATGGTTACATTTAAGGAAGTTTTCCGTAGGTGAGATTGACTAACATGTTTATGGGTAAAGCACTTTTCCGGTGAATCTACCTGGTGAAGAAGAGGCCAAAGGTAGTGTGGCCACGCTTCAGGGACATGGATCAGCCTTGTGAGCACCCAGAGATCCTCGTCCTGGTTCTGTGTCCCAGCGTCCTGCCCTGCTTTCAGATCCCCTGAGACCTGTGTGACTCCAACGGTCTCCCGCTATTTCGAGCTAACGGTTTCCAGGCCACTCAGGGCTGACAGGTTGCTGAGGACAGAACATCGGTGAAAGCAGCCGGAGACGCAGGTCGCCTGAGTTCGCTCTCGGGACTCTCTGAGGCCGACCCCCACCCGGGTCAGCACAGGACGTGTGTGTTCTGTCGCCCCGCCAGCTCCGGGCCCGTGTCAGACGCAGTGCTGCCGAGGTGCAAGGGTCCCAGCTCCATGTCCACGACAGCATCCGGGGCAGGTGCGCATTTAATATTCCCCATAGGGAAGAGCTGAAGCCCAGATCCTTGAATGGCCCCCACGGGGAGGGGCTGCTTCAGGAGCTGCTGCCCATCAGAGAGCTCGCAGCTGTCCTGGGGGGGACAGGCTGGAGGGGGACACCTGAAGGATGGAGAGGTGCTCCTGGTCAGGTGGTGATGACGATCCTGGGGGCAAAGGTCAAAGCATCTGGATAGCCTGGGTGTGATCCAGCCCTCTCTCCCCAACCCCCATGCTCACTTCAGACCTCTGACCCCAGGGAGTCAACTTTTCCCACCTCGGTTCCTTCATCTAGAAAATGGGATCATGAAACCAGCTCCCCGAGGCGGCTGTCAGAGAACAGAGTGCGTGAAACCCTGTAGCTTAGGTGGGACAGTACCTGGAACTGAGGAAGCAGGTGAATAAATGTGCAGTGAAACCAAGGTTCTGCCCAGGACGTGGCCAAAATGAAGGAGCCCTTTCTCTGGTGTGAAGATGCTCACAATTTATCTGGGGAAGTTAGATAAAGCAAATGAAAAATCAGAACACAGATGGACCTAGAGGTTATCATACTGAGTGAAGTAAGTCAGACAGAGAAAGACAAATATTATATGTTATCGCTTATATGTGGAATCTAAAATATGACACAAATGAACCTATCTATGAAACAGAAACAGAATCGCAGACATAGAGAACAGACTTGTGGTTGCCAAGTGGGGGTTGTTGGATGGAGTGGGAGTTTGGGATTAGCAGATGCAAACTATTATATACAGAATAGATAAACAACAAGATCCTATTGTAGAGCACAAGAAACTATATTCAATATCCTGTGATAAACCACAATGGAAAAGAATATGAAATAAATCAACACAACATTGTAACTCACCTAGACTTCAATAAAATAAAATTTAAAAATCAGGACACATATTTGCTGCATTTGCTACATAAAAATACAAGGGTGAGAGGCAACACTGAGTAAGCAGAAATGACTTTGCTCTTTCATACATGCTACGATCTAATTCACATTCACAGGAATGGCAGCCCTCCAGGCGTATTTTCCTAATTCATTTTAAAAAATGCACACTAAATTCCAATAACTGTCTAACAAGTTCTCACTATAAGAATATATACATATTAATGTTTAAAATTCAGCTTTACTCTAGAGAATCTGAATTACACAGTTCTTAGGAAAAAAAAAAAACTCAAGAGAATATGTTTCTGAAATTGGTTGGCAAATTCCTGAGGACCTCTCTAGAATACTCAACAAGACATGTAGACAGAAACTTATAAAAGCACAGCATCTTCAATAACTAAGAGAATCTTTGCAGATTATCAAATGCATTCACGATGCGAGTATCTAATTTATGTTAGCCTTCCTTTCTCATTTCTGCCTATAACCTACACACATTTATGCCAATGATCTAAATTCCACAAAGGATTTATTTGATTCATGTGCTTTCCAGTCTAAAAGCTTTCAAAGGAACCAAGGAGTTATTCGCTTATATAGTCTCTCATTCCTCTCACATTTCCAGACAACAGATCATGTCCACATCATTTGCAAAGTTGACGATTACATAAAGATAAATAAACAGCGTCATCTACCAGTGAAGGCACCTGTAAGAAGCATTCGACCACTGCTGGGATACAACATTTAGGTACCACAAACATTCAGTGTAATACACCTAATAGACGCTAAAACAGGGGAGCAGGCAACGCACTAATGGCATAACAAACACACACACGTGTATTATAAAAGCCAATGAGAGAATAAGGAGGGCTGGCTGAGTGATGGATACTTGTCGGTTACATTCAAGCTCCAAACAGTCCTCTCTAATCGCCCACGAGCAATGGCATTCTTGATATGAATACTTTCACATCAAGTACTTCATTATATTATATTATGTTATATTAATTACAGTAAGTCCCCTACATAAAAATGAGCTCCATTCTGAGAGCTCATTCATAAGTCCAATTTGTTCGTTAAGTCCGACAAAGTTAGTCTAGGTACACAACTAACCCAATCGGCTATATAGTACTGTACTGTAATAGGTTTATAATACTTTTCATACAAGTAACACATAAAAAACAAACACCAAAAATAAAGAAAACATTTTTAATCTACAGGACAGTACCTTGAAAAGTATACACTAGTATAGTACAAGAGCTGGCTTTTCTTAGCAGTACCAGCTACATCACTGCTGCTTTTACGCTTGCTTCCAGACACCCTGGGCTTGAAATAAAGATACTATACTACTGTACTCTATACAGTCCCGTACAGTAAAGTACACAAAAGCACAGCCACTTGTAGAGGATGCACGCACGTGACAATGTACGCCAGACACCTGAACTAACATGTGACTGGACGTGCGAACGTACGTTCCCATCTTTGAAAGTTCACAACCTGAAGGTTGGTATGTAGGGGAATTACTATATATTAGATTAGATTAGATTAGATTAGGATTAGATTAGATCATATGATATGATATCATATCATATCATATCACATATTTATAATAATACTGTGAGCCCCAAAGAGGTCTGGGCTTCTCACCATGACTCAGCTTATCACTAGCAGAGACGGGACTACCCAGGCCTTCTGACTCAAAACCACGTCTTTCCAGGGCCAGGGCCTTTATTACTTCCACTTCAGTTAAGTCTGTTTCAGAAACCTTTCTAACCACTGCAGATGCAAATCTGAACGGTCCTGAGAAGTATGCAGGGAAGGCATTAACATAAAGAGAGCCTCCCACTACTGGGCATATACCCTGAGAAAACCATAATTCAAAAAGTGTCATGTATCAAAATGTTCATTGCAACTCTATTTACAACAGCCAGGACATGGAAGCAACCTAAGTGTCCATCAACAGATGAATGGATAAAGAAGATGTGGCACATATATACAATGGAATATTATTCAGCCATAAAAAGAAACGAAATTGAGCTATTTGTAGTGAGGTGGATGGACCTAGAGTCTGTCACACAGAGTGAAGTAAGTCAGAAAGAAAAACAAATACCACATGCTAACACATATATATGGAATCTAAGAAAAAAATAGGTCATGAAGAACCTAGGGGCAAGACGGGAATAAAGACACAGACCTCCTAGAGAATGGACTTGAGGATATGGAGAGGGAGAAGGGTAAGCTGTGATAAAGTGAAAGAATGGTATGGACATATATACACTACCAAACGTAAGGTAGATAGCTAGTGGGAAGCAGCCGCATAGCACAGGGAGATCAGCTCGGTGCTTTGTGACCACCTAGAGGGGTGGGATAGGGAGGGTGGGAGGGAGGGAGATGCAAGAGGGAGGAGATATGGGGATATATGTTTATGTATAACTGATTCACTTTGTTATAAAGCAGAAACTAACACACCATTGTACAGCAATTATACTCCAATAAAGATGTTGGAAAACAAAAAAAAGAGAGCCTCTGACAGCGAACGAATGAAAAGCAGCCTTTGGCAGCTGGCACCAGCATTCCTCCCAGGGAAGAAAGGGACTTTGGAAAGAGCCTCTGTGAACTTCTGAGTTTAAAGGCAAGATCTCGGGGGGCAGGTGACACAGCCTCACAGTGAAGAGAAGGTTGATCCATGTTCACACACCTCTGAGCATGAAGATTCCTCTCTACAGCCAGGATGCCAGGTTCTTAAATGACCCCACCAGCCTCAGATCCAGAATTCAGAGCACAGGTCAAAGCTGCCACGAGCAAAGGCCAGCAGAACTGTCTCAGAACTTGGAGGCCACGAAGCCTTCACCGAAAGATTGGACATCTTCCCTCTGAAGTCAAACTCCTGAGGCAACTATTATGTAAAGAGAAGAGATAAACAAAAAGGTCCTACTGTAGAGCACAGGGAACTCTATTCAGTATCCTGGGATAATCCATAATGGAAAAGAATATGAAAAGAAAGGATATATATACATGTATATCTGAGTCACTTTGCTCTGCAGAAGAAACTAACACAACATGGTAAATCAACTAAACTCCAATGAAATCTAAAAAAATAAATAAAGTCAAACTCTTGGACTCAGCCTGCCAGGCTCTCCATGACCTGAAGCATACCCTTGCCTTCAGCTTTTCATTCTGCTCATACCTGATCCCTTTTCTCCATTTATTCAATGTGTTGATTTGGTGCTCCTTGTGCAAGGTCCTATGCTGAGTGTGGAGGCCTTTGCCTCCAAAGGTTCCCTTGGGCTCTCAGGGTCAGGATGCCCTTCTCCTGTGCATTCCCATGTGTGGAGCATCCTCCTATTTGATCAGCTGCTACAGCAAAGCTGCTCGAAGGCAAGGCCCATCAGCTCTCCTGCCTGGCGTCCAGGTACTGTTTGATGAATCAGTGAGTGGATTAAATTTTTTGTTAAAATTTCTCTCCTAAATGAAAAGCAAAATGGGCTGAATATTTCTATAGGTTTTCTTTTCTTTGGGGGAGAGTTGAAAAGGACCCTTTTTAAAGCATGAGGAAATAGTCAGGTCAGAAGGATGGTAAAGTAAGCACCCACTCCTGCAGCACTAGACCCCTGTCACCTGCCCAGCCAGCACCATGGACCACGTTGTTTTCAGGATGCTGAGATTTCAGCTTAAGACCAGGGCCCTCATCCAGCTTCCTGCATTTTTTTCACGATCTCTCAACATTTTTCTTCATTTCAGAAATGCCTTAGAATCTAGATAGATAAAAGATACATTCTAAGGCTGGTAGTAGTACATGTGATTTTCTATATTTCTCAATCCTGATCAGTAGACATTTCTTTTTTTACTCTTTTCATTTTTAAAGAGAAACTTGAGATATAAGTTTAACTACTATCTATAAAGTTGAAGCCCTGACACCATGATTTCTACTCTGAGTAACAGAAGATAACTTTCACTCAGAGTGTGGAGGGGGGAGTCAACAGAGGTCTTTATTGTTGAAATAAATTATTTATGTGATTTTCTGATCAATAGAAGCATAAAAAAGCTTCTAAATGTGTAAAAATCCTCCTCCATAAAAGTAGGCGCCAAGGGCTTCCCTGGTGGCACAGTTGTTGAGAGTCCGCCTGCCGCTGCAGGGAACACGGGTTCTTGCCCCGGTCCGGGAAGATTCCACATGCTGTGGAGTGGCTGGGCCCATGAGCCATGGCCGCTGAGCCTGCGCGTTCGGAGCCTGTGCTCCACAGCGGGAGAGGCCACAACAGTGAGAGGCCTGTGTACCACAAAAAAAAGAAAAAAGTAGGGGCCAATAGCAAACTACAAAAATTATTTCACTGAGCAGGTTGGTTCAGTTTAGTAGAAAACCACATAAGCCATCTGAAAACAAATAGAAAACAAATGTCCTAGCATTGGGTGGGATTCCTGGCACAGCCCCACTGAATCTCAGTAGGAAATACAGGCCCTAACCTGGAAATGTTACAGAGTGGCACGTTTTCCTAAAGCAAACACGATCAGAAGCTTGATCGTGAAAGAGACTGGCATTTCTGTGGTTTAGGTACCTGTCCATCCTGGGTGACATCAGTACAAGAAGGGAAGAGTCTTTGGGAAAAGGAGACATTTCGAGCAGCTGGATGGATGTCCTGTCACATCAGACTTCATAACACGGCAAACCCTGGGGGTCTGCCTGCTGACAGACTCAGCGGCCTCACTGTGTTCACTCCACCGCCCCCGCAGAGGTGGTGGGGACTAAAGTAGTCATTCTCACCTTGATTTTTCTCTCTGAGCCTTTCAACGTAATTAAGCAAATGCCCCACGGAAAAAAGTCAGGGCAGTTTTCCTCCCGGCTGGGTGAGTGCTGCCTGGAGAGGCGGCCCAAGCACTCACAGGTGAGACCTCGGGAGGGAAACAGCATCATTAAGATGGGGAACCTCAGAGCCTGCACTCCGCTCAGCTGCCCTGTGGGCAGTGATCACGGCTTCGTAAAGCCCTTCCGGGCAGGGCGAGGGCTCGGCTCCCTGCCCACAAGCAAATGCACTCGATTCTGACTGGCCGCGGTCTGGAGGAGTGGAGGGGGCATAGAAGGGATGATCCTCTCGGAAGATGCAATTAAAGCTCTTCTGAATTTCGTTTCCCAGATAATCTCTGTGGACTCCAGTCAGATCCCATGTAATACAGGCTTTAAAACAATAATGGAATAATGAGGAAAATGAATGATTTTCTTAGCAGAGAGGAATTAAGAGGCAGCCTCCCTCCCTTTGCTGAGAAAATGCTTCAAGAAGCCAGACCCAGGGAGGAAGTCTCTGGGGCCTCAACATGGCTGAAACATTCCTGCTGGACAGCAGGATGGGTACATACTGACCACCAGAGGAGTCTGGCCAGTGAGCAACAGAGGGCGCAGGACGGGACCGGGTGGACAGGAAGCTCTGTGCTGCGCTGGGCCCGCCTCCCCCTCAGCTCCACGTTCAACAACAACAGGAAGAAGACGAAGTTCACAGAACACTGGAGCCTGACGCGTTTGGGGGGCGAATAATGAGAGGGGCACACAGCTGAGCCGACGTGGTCCCAGGCCCACCAGCAAGCACATGGGGTGGGGGGCCCACAGGTGCACAGAGACAGTGGGGCGTGTGACAAGGTGATGAGGCACCAGGAACTCACAGGGCCCCTCGGACAGGGGACTCTGAACCCTTGCTGCCATGAATTCAGGCAGGTATTCCCATTCCCCATGGGCAGAGAAGACCCTAATGATACATGGGTTGTGAAACAAGTCATCAAGACAGTAAATATTTTCTCAGTATTACCCTGGATTCCTCCAAACATGAATTAAAAACTAGATGATCCATATCAAAGAAAATGTTAATTGGGATCATAAATTCTTCTAAAAAATAGAAGAGGAAGAGTACTTCCCCACTGATTTTATGAGGCCAGTATTACCAGGATACCAAACCAGGTAAAAGTATCAAAAGAGAAAAACAATATCTGTTTTTGAGAGACCAATATCTGTTATGAACATGGACACAAAAATGCTCAACAAAATACTAACAAACTGAACATAAAAAGCAATTACATACCATTATCAAGTGTGATTTATCCTAGGAATGCAAGGTTGGTTTAATATCTGAAAATCAGCTAATATAATACAATATGATCATCTCAATAGATGCAGAGAAAACATTTGGCAAAAGCCAACACTTTTTTATGATTAAAAACACTCAACAACACAAGAATAAAAAGGAAGTTTCTACCTCGAGCCATTTTGTAAGAAAAATAAATAAAAGGCATCCATATTGAAAAGGAAGAAGTAAAATTACATTTATAAACAGCGTGAGCGTATATATAGAAATGCCTAAGGAATCCACTAAATACTGTAGGAACTCATAAATGTGTCCAGCAAGGTTGTAAGATACAAGAGCAATGCATAAAAATGACTTCTACACACTTGCAACAAACACTCAGAAAATGAAAAAAAATTTTAATTCCATTTATAATAGCATCAAAATAAATAAAACACGATTAAATTTAACAAAAGAAATGCAGAATTTATATTTTATAACTAGGAAACATCGTTAAAAGAAATTAAAGAAGATTTAAATAAGCAGAAAAGCACACCACGTACATGACTCAGAGGACTTAACATTGTTAAGACGACAATACTCCTCAAATTGGTCTAGAGATTCAACATAATCTCTGTAAGAATCCGTGTTGAATCCTCTGTGGAAATTACAAGCTGATTCTAAAATTCATATGGAATTGCAGTGGACCTAGGCTAGCTAAAACAATCTTACAAAAGAGGAAATAGCTCAAGGACTAACACTAATTTCAAAACTTACTTGAAAGCAGTGATCAAGACAGAGTGGTAGCATCAGGAATAGATACATGGGTCAATGAAACAGAATTCGGTCCAGAAATAAGCCTGTGGGCCTGTGGCCAACTGATTTCTGACAAGGTGGCCTGGACCATTCAATGGAAGAATCATCTTTTCATCAAATAGTTCTGAGAGAGCTGGATGCACATGCAATGCCCACAGTTGATACCAAAGCTTATGCAAAATGGATCAAATATCTAAATGTAAGTGTTAAAATGATGAAAATCTTAGAATCATGCAGAGTGGAAAGTCCTCATTGTCTCTGATTTCACAACGGATTCTCAGATATGACACAAAAAACATGAAAAACAAAAGAAACAATAGATAAGTTGGGCCTTTTCAAAATTAAAAACAACTGTGCTTCTAAGGATGTTATCAAAGTGAAAAGGCAAACCATGTATCAAGAGACAATATCTGCAAGTCATCTATCTGAAAAGGGACTTGTACCCAGAGTATGCAACTCTTTCAAATACATAATAAAAAGACAACCTAATTTCTTTTAAATGGGCAAAAGATATGAATAGACATTTCTCCACAGAAGACATTCAAATGGGCAACAAGCACACGGACATATGTTCAACATCGTTAGTCATCAGAGAAATGCAGCTCAAAATCACAGCGAGATACTACTTAACATTCATTGGGATGGCTGGAATGAAAAGTCAGAGAATTAAAGTAACGGTAAGGTTGTAGAGAAAAGGGAACCTTCATTCACTGTTGACAGGAATGTAAAATGGTGCAGCCGATTTGGAAAACAGTCTGACAGTTCCTTCGAAGGTTAAGCACAGAGTTACTATATGACCCAAAAATTTCGCTCCAAGGTATATGCCCAAAGAAATAGTGAAAGCCGCCAGTCAGAAAAGACCACACACTACGTAATTCCATTAATATGTTAATAATAGACAGAAGACAGACTAGTGAGGGCTTAGAACTGGAATGAATAGAAGGGGGTTAGCTAAAGGGATAGGGTGTCTTTTTGAGATGATGAAAATGTTCTAAAATTGGCTGTGGAGATGGCTGCTCATAACTGTGAATGATACACTTTAAATGGGAGAGTTACAGGACATGTGAAGTATATCTCAATTCATCTGTGAAAAAGCAAAGAAAGAGGGTGGCTGCTGTTTAAAAAAAAATTAGTGACAAATGTTTGGGATTGTAGTAGTTTGTAAACATGGCCCCAACTCTCTGCCCCCTCCCATACTCACACCCTTCACCGCATAACCTTGCTGTGTTCTTGCCCTAAGAGGTTCTTGCCCTACTTTTCTACTCTTTTTCTTTAGCCACATGACTTGGTTTGGCAGGTGTGATGTGACCTCAGGCTTGAATCGTACTTGTGCAGTTTGGCCATTCCATTTTGTAGCCCCACTGCTCGGAGGCTTATCCCAGGAGAAGGATGAGAGACCGTTGGGACAGAGCCGCCAACCTGCAGCTTCAGGAGGACGAATGATGATCGTATAAGCCACTGCATCTTATAAACTTCATTTTGCTGCTCTATGTAACAAAATCTAACTCAGGGAAAAGTTTGTTTTTTTTTTTAATGCTTTTGATAAAAGAGAACCCAAAATCAAATTTGTAAAATGCTTCTCAACTATGAAACCATGAAATGTTACAAGTTCATGCATTTTTCTCTGAGTGCACACACACATCTAAATTTTAAGCTAACTGAACCCAGAGTAAATAAACTTCCCAAGCTCCAATCTTGAATTATTTGAAAATGGAAATATAGTTCTGGCCTAAGAGAAATCCATTTCCTTGGCTAGGCTGGGTCTTCTCGTGCTGAGACCGTGTTTAGAATCAGAATTCACCATCCCGTGGTGCACGTTAAGCTTTGGAGGCATGTTTTCGCTGTCTGCATCGCACGTTAGTTCTTGGCAGGTCGGGGTGCATCAGGGCTGAGTCTGGCTACCCCGCAGAGAAGTGACAGGAGAATACTGCCAAGGCTGTGGCAGCAATTAGGCCTGAATCATGCACCTGATGGCTCCTGTTAATGGGGACACTGAGTAAGACAGAGCCTGCTTCTAAAAGCAGCCAACGGAGGACGAATAACACAGAAGCTTCTGAGAGAAAAGCAGGTTTCACCCCATCCAGAGATCGGTGGGACCGGAATGGAAGTCTTTATCAAAGGGGTTGGTTGCTGTTATTAGTAGTTGTTCATTAAGCTGGACAGACCCCAAATGCTCCACAGCCTCCTCTGATTCCTCTTTCTAAGGCCAGTCGGAGAACCTGGAAGAAGATAGCGTTTAGTAAAGACCCCCCATGCACTCTGGACTTTACATTCCTTCACTCATTTATTTATTTGCTCAACGAATACCCTGAGCACATGTCATGTATCGGGCACTGTCCCAAATGTCAGACATACAGTAATAAACAGAAACAAAGGTCTACCCTCAGAAGATTTATATTCCATTGGGAAGAAGTTGAAAATAATCAGGTAAACACACCAATGCTGTGTTTCACATGTCAGAGTACGTCTGTTCAGATTTACAGATGAGTGACAGAAAACCCAAAGCAGCAGGATATGAACAAGCCTATAGTCTGAGGTCAGCCAGTGCAGAGGGGTAAGGCCTTCCTGTGGCCCATTCTGTCCCATTGCTCTGTTCACAGGCCTCCATTGCCGAGGTTGCTTCATCTCTAGCCATTACATTTGCATTCAGGTTGGAAGGAAGGAAGGAAGGAAGGGCAGAAAAAGTGTATGCCCTTTCCTACAAAGTCATATCCTTGAAGTTTCTGGCACCTCTTCTATTATCTCTGTGCCCACACATAGCGGTTGGTCGTGAGAGCTGGAAAATGCATTCTTATTTCCAGGTGGCCGTGATGCCAGCTAACCTCCAGGGGCTCTTCCGCTGCTATGGGCGGGTGGACTAGATACTGGAGACCCCTCTGGAGTGGTAACTGTTGAGAGAACTGAGGGAATAAACCACGCATTCATCTCGGGAAAAGAGGACATCACGGCCTCAGGTGGGAAAATGACTGGTGTATCCGTCTACTTCTTTTCACAGTATTACCAAATATGTATGATTGTCTCCATTAAGAGAAAAAACCAGCTTTCAGAAATGTGAAAGAACTTTTACAAGCTCTAGAGGTGGTGTTACAAGTTTGACTCTAAATCTCAGCTGTCTCATCCAAGGGGGTCAGTCTGTGTTTCAGGAAGAGGGGAGTCTGTTTTCTCAGTAGACGCAACAGAATAAGGGTCCACTCCCCTGCTGCAGCGCTTTGTCGATCCATCAGTTTGGGGTCAGGTGAGTGGGGATGACAGCTGTAGTATGAAAGGGATACGGAACTCAGGAGTCGAGCATTGAGTTTGAAAACTGCTTCTTTCAATTGTAACTCTGTGTTCTGAGCCAACCGCCTAAATTCTTTAGGTCTGAGTTTCTTTAGAGTGAAGTGGGTAAACTCATAGCTATCACATTGTAAGGATTAAATGAGATAATGCACAAAAAGCACCTGGCAAATGGCCTGAGTTTGGTAACCTTTCAATAGATGTAAGAGCATGGATGAGGGCCCCGACCTGTCATATCCGTGTTCACAAACAGTGATGCAAAGGTGTGAAGAGCCTGGCTATCCTCTCCCTCTGTTGCCCAAGAGTCAGCCGTCACCACCAGCTTTAGGCTTCTTTCCCTGGCTCCTGCCAGGGCGAAGGGCACAGGGCAGAACACAGAGCAGTTTCTTCCTTATGAAGCCCCCAGGCAGCTCCTGGAGCTCACAGAGACATGTCTCTGCTCCCCCCCACCTCAGCCATCCTGGCGCCCTGATTTCTCCCCGACAGCCCCATCTTCCATTTCCCAAACCCGAGGGTTAGTGACCATGATGGCTCCTCCCTCCCTGACTCCCCAGACCAGCCGGCTGTAAAGCTCTATTCTATTGTTCTGCAAAGCCCCCCACCAAAGCTTTCTTCCCCACACGCCCTGTCCCCAGCCAACTCCAGTCCATCTTAATTAACATCCAGCTAAAGAACAAGAATCGCCTTTTAATTGCCATTCCTGCTCCTGTTTCTCGTTCCTTCCCTTTGTTCCCTAACGTTTCACCCCAGCGTTTAAGTCTTCCTTGGTTTAACCCCAAAGACTGTCTTCAAGTGGATGCCCCGCTATTCGCCCTGGGCCTGTGTGACAGTCCAGCTCTTGTCAAACGCGATTTGTACTGTTTACCTCCAGGTCTCTCCCAGCACCAGAAACGCATGCATAGTTGAGTCACCCCCCACGAATACACTTGGTTGAAATGCCCCCTCTTCCACGAAGCCACCCCACCAATCCATCACTTAAAACACTGGGCTAGTGTTGTCTCCTCCTAACCCCTACTGGGTGCAGCACTTACAGTCTCTTGTATAATTTCTGATTTGTTCTTTAGGGTTCATGCCTTATTCATCTCTCCAGCTCAACACCCTGTGACTACACAGACACCCCAAAACATTTGATGACTATTGCATCACACAGCGTTTTGTTCACCAAATCACCACAGCGTGTTGTGTTTACGTTTCTGTGTATGCCTGTCCGTCTGACACCAGACTTACTGACTCGGGGGAACCACACCTGCGTTGGGCTCCTGAGACAGGCCCTCAGCAAACGTGCGTGAATGAACAGGAATCACGATGTGAGTCTGAATCCAGGGAGAAATCTCTCATCACTTCCGTTCCCCATCTTCACTGTGGGTGAGAAGCAGTCTATTCGTTCTTGAGGGAAAATGACAGCACGGTGCCCCCTTTGGTAAGGTGACAGCTCTGGATGACATCACTCATGAGCTGAACGCCCAAGACCAGAGGCATCCACCCAGAATGCCCAGCAGGAGAAGAGCACGCAGATGAGAAACTCTTAGGGCAACGCTGACCGTGTTCACGCAATGCGGTGTCATGAAGGCAAACGTGATGACGAATTCCGCGGATCAGCCAGGTGTCCACAGGCTGAGGAGAGCTACCTCCTTTCTGAGGAGTAAAAGAAATACACTTGATAAAGGAGCGAATTGCTCCCTCAAAAATAGGGACAAAGAAAGTGAAGAATGATAATAAATAAGTATTTTGTGAGACCTCACTGAGGCATCTCTCAGCTTAGGAACATGGTAAGTGGGTGGGTGTCAGAAACTTAGCGACAATAGAACACACGGAAACACCGCCAAGAGGAAGATCGACAGGGGAGAGCAACTGGCCCAGATGTGGTTGTAGACCGGGCAGGGTCTGCATCCGTACACGTCTGCACAGCCCCAAGATGCACCCCAGCGGGAAGCAGGCTGGGTGTGAGGCGACCGTCCTGGGGGCTCAGGAGTCAGATGGGCCACAGGTGAGTCCCAGCCCCATGATGGCTTCACTCCCTTTACTTGTTACATAGGGGTGATCATGAAGATACACGTTGCAGAACAAAGTGGAACCAGAGTGCTTGGGTTCATCCAACCTTTCCACTTACTAACCAGTGACCCTGGGAATGACACTCAGCCTTTCCAGTCTTATTTTCTGTGTCTGTAAAAAGGGGTCATATAACGATGGCTACTGGGTTGGTGGTCATGAGGAATAAGCTACCTGATACGTGTAGAACACTCAGGACTGGTGTCTGGAACGCACTATATAGGTGTCATCTCATGCTAGATAATCTACACACAGTACTTACTCCAGGAGGGAAGAGAACATGTAACCAATGGCTACCAGATAAAGGGTGAGACCTGGGACTCATAGGAGAAGGGCTGTTCCAGAGGCTGTGGAAGTGAGAATGGAAAACAGGAGTGACTCCTGGAAAGGGGCCCGATCACCGAGGAGAGGGGGTCTGAGACTGCAGGTTATGGTTGTGCTCTACAAATTTCAGAAAAGACAACTTCCTTAGCCGGGGCAAAAGGGGGAGGGACATATTCCCAAATTTCTTGAGCCTGAAGGGGGTCACCCAGGGGCACTGGCACCTCTCCTGTTCCGACTGGAAATGGGGAAAGGAAAGCCGCAGACGGCATCCAGGCTCCAGGGTCACTGAGCACCGGCAGTGGAGGCCGGTGGGGGGAGGCTTA
Source organism: Phocoena sinus (assembly GCF_008692025.1). Lineage (NCBI taxonomy): Eukaryota > Metazoa > Chordata > Mammalia > Artiodactyla > Phocoenidae > Phocoena > Phocoena sinus. The sequence continues at coordinate 106,160,919 of NC_045771.1, forward strand.
GGGGAGGGCAGGTCCTCCAGGAGGAAGGAAGACGTCATCATGGGGGGATCCAGCCGAGCGCGGAGAAGGACGGAGTGAGAACGCAGCTGAGGAGGGTCTGAGAGGAGCTCACAGTGGCAAGAGGCCTGCGGTGGAACAGGGCAGGGACCACATCGCACATCACAAGGTTGACGCAGAGGCTGGAGGGCTCAGAGTGGGGGGAGATAGGGGGCGTGGAGGGGGAGAAAATGCCACTCTCCCCAGAGAGACCACGCCACGGAAATTCCCTACTCTAGACCCTGTCTGTCCTTCTGGCCAACCAGTTCCCACTTTTAGACAAATCGGGATGGGACGCCGTCTGAAGCTGGGATGAGCAGGACGCAGCCCCGAGCCAGAGCCAGGAAAAGTCCCTTAGTAACTCCCAGAAACTGAAATCTAGCATTGGCTTCTTTCCTGAAACGATAAAGTATGACTCCATGATTATCAAACTTGAACTTGGCTGGTTCTTTGTTTATGAACACAAAGAACATTCAAAAATATATTAGAATGCCAACTCTACGGTTAAACACAGTGTTTAATTATTTACAGCTGTCACTTAAGACACCTTAAGAAGTTAAAAGAAGACAGTCTTGAAGTTGAGGAAAAAAAAAAAAAATAGGACGGCCAATTAGGAAAGGAGTGAATTTAGAGTCTGGCAACATTAACCCTCCTGGGGGATCAAAGCCTAAACACTTCAGGACCCTGTGCATCCTCTTTGGAATAGTTCTCCTGGGTTCCCTGGGCCCGGGGGTCCAGGGCCAGCTGCTGCTGCCCCCAGGCTCCATCCCTGAGACAGTAAGGATGCCTGAGCACAGAGCCATCCTGGGGCGGACAAAGGACAGAGGTTGTGCTCTCCAGGAGCGTAGGGTCTAATTGGAACCAGGCAGGATTGGCACAGACAGACCTCCCGGCAGGGAGGATGCAGTTACCTGCCAAAGAAGAGGACAGGTTGTCGCTGTGAGGAGAAAACAAGGAAGGGAAGTGCAGAGCCTTGGAGAGGCCATGGGTTCCCCCAACAAGGAAGGAGGACGGTGCTGGCAGCTTGGCAGGGATGCAGTCACGGCTGGGAGGTGTCTGAGAGAGGTTGCAAAGGCGGGACAACGGGGCAAGGGAGAGATATTCAGAGGATGTGGGGGGCATCCTGGTGACCTCTACCTGTCAACTTCCCAGTGCCCTCCAGGCCCACGGGCTCCTGGATGTCATTTCTTACATCTGAGCTGGGACCAGACTGAGGTTGGAAGGAGAGGAAGATGCTTTTCTCACTCAGACCCTGAAACTTCTGCAAAATGAGGTCACCCAGGGCCCAGGGGATCGACTTGTGGGATGAAATGCCCCATGTGCAGAGCTGGCCCCTCTTCAGGCCTGTTCCCAGTTCCTCCCGTTCACTGTCCCTCCCCTGCCAGCCTGGAGAGCCGAGCAAGAATTCAGTGCCCTCCTAACCAGATTTACTCGGAGACTTCCCTACATCCTTCAACCAAACCTCCCCGCCGCCAGATGCCACGGTTGGTACTTCTCCTGTGATGCATACCTATTAGGCCTGTGACACCACAGGTGATGTGAGCCTCGCTCCCCGGGTGACGGGCACCCAATGGGAGAGACTCCATGGGACCAACTGATCCCTCCTCACTGGGCTCACGCACGGCCCCTCCTCTTGGGAGCTCTGACAAACTCTTCGGTCCAATCATCTCCTGATAGGGTGGCCTTACACACCTCACATTTCCTACAAATGCAGTTAATGGATCCCGGAGGGCGGAGGCAGTCTGGGTGGGCAGCAGAACGCTGGGCTGTGACGCTCAGAAAGGAGTAGGGGAAGGGACTCGCGTCCTTTGGAGGAATATTCTCTGATGGGGGAGGATGAGTGGGTTGCCCTTTGGGCCCAGGAAAGGAATTCAAACGAGCAAAGGTGGAAGGAAAAGAATCAGGGCACTGAGAGTCGAGAGTGGATGAAAAGCACCCAAGAAGAGGGAGTGCAGCCCGGGATGGCCTGGACCTGGTCTCGCCTGCAGGCTGGGGGTGACATGGCGGCTCTGAGGTCTGGGAGGCACCTCTCTCCCCTGCACCATCTCCGGGGCTGTGCCGTCCCAGCGGATGGGGCAGGGAGGGCAGGGCCTGTGCTCTCCTTCTGTGTCTCTTTTTCTGTCTGTTTACCTCTCCTACACCCTGCCCACATGCTCTTCCACCCTTCCTACTTCTGTGGCTCTTGGTTTTACCCATCCCTGCATCCTTTTCCCCTCCCGCCCCACCTGGAAGATGGATTCTGTGCCCAGTTGAAATGGAGCAGGACTCTATGGTCCGTTCCCACCGTGTCCTCCACCTGCCTTTTGTCTGGGGAAAAACTTTAACCAAAGAGTAAGTTTAATCAGAGAAGTGAGAAAATGCAGAAACCAAGGAAAACAGTCCAACAAGACTAAACAATGATAGTTTGGTCATTAGGCAAAATCAAGGACCTTTAGTTGCTCCTCAAGGGCTACAGATAATATTCCGAGCCATGTCCTGTGAGCTGTCTTGTAGATACTGAAACCCCCAGCAGATGGAAGAAGTGAACTACACGATGACCAGACTGTAGCCATGACATAAGCCGCCACAATTCCGAGAACTGGCCTCAAAGAAATGGGGACAAACCAATCCTGGAACTGAAGACTAAATGTCCTTAAAACAATCAAGATGACACTGGTCAGGCCACCGATGACCAACTTCAAGGTGACTGTCAGAGCTGACTGTGCTGTTTCTGCACGTAGCCCCCTCCCTCTGTCTATAAAAGCTCTTGCCCACTGGTTGTCGCTGGCGGGGAGTCAGCCTTTGGACAGGAGCCCACCCTCCCCCTCCCCAGGATGCTGGCCTCTGAAATAAAGCAAACCCTCCTTTCCACCAGCCTTGCCTCTTTGCTGGCTTTTGAGCAGCAAGCAGCCAGACCCCGCTCTGGGTTGCACAGTGAGCTCTTATTTCAGCGGGGCCCCTGGCTGCCATCAGCATTGCATTTTCTGGGATTTTCCTGAGGGTTTCTAGTGGCTGATGATGGGTCCAGACCAGCACTGGGATTCGGAAGCTGAACAGGGGCTAAACCTTCACTACCTCCTGGCTCCCCACTCCTCTGTCTCTCTCTGTGGGCTCTCCTGCACCTGCCCTCGTGGTTAGGGGATTCCCAAGGACACACCCCGGCATCGCCCCTCTACAGGGTTTCTGCAGCTCCCGCCCTCAGCTCCCGCTTCAGACCATGTCTCCTGACCCAGGCAGGACCCAGCCCAGCCACCTCCATGTCTCCACAGGGAAACCCCTAACTCAGGTCTGAGCCCAACCTCAGGTCCATCTCTCAAACATCGCTTCATCCTGAGTTCTCTCCTCAGAGACCCCCCACCCCTACTCTCTCTTCTTCATTCTCTCCTCACTCTTTACACATTCCCTCTGTCCCCAAATCACGGGATCACCCTGGACTCTCCTCCTCGGCTGCTGCCTTTGCTGACATGCTTAGCATCACACTGTCTGGACTCGGGACTCAGGAACATTCATTCCCACGGCTTCATCCTGGCTTTCATCGTCTCTCACAAAACCCATCACAGAAACTCTCTCTGACCCTCCTATATCCTGACTCTCTCTGGGGGCACAGTGGGATGGGTCACTCGGGTCAAACTGCCTGTGGCAGTAACAGCAGCAGGCACCCCAGCATGACCGAGCAAGGCCCTCTTCTAAGTTCTCTTACGTGCGTGTGGTCCTCACAACAACCATCCCACAGCTGGGGAGACTGAGACCCAGACACCCTGTGACAGGCTCCATCCAGGGGCAGCCAGACCAGGCCTTCATCTGCCAGGGATCCCCCTGCAGGAACCCAGCAGGGCATCCACAAAATGGTCCAAATCATACCTCTGGACTCATCACCCAAGGTCACAGCAGACACCGGGCAAGAAATCTCCTTCTGCCCCGGTAACAAGCCTGCTCATGTAGTCAGGGCAACAAGGCTGGAAGCCAGGAAGCTGGTCCCCTGTCTGCTTCACCACCCTCAGGGCAAGCGAGTGCAGGGACTGAGGGCCTCAGGGATGTTGGGGGATGCTGGCAGAAGGGCAGGGACCGGGTGGAGGGAGGAGCCTCTTGCAGCCCCCCACACCCCAGGGATGGAAGTGGGCACCACATTGATGACCCCCAGGTTTAGGAATCCAGCATTCCATAAAAATGATCAATCCTGTGTTCTCCATCTCAATATTATGGAAAGACATGTAGTCAGTTTGTCATAGGAAAATACCAACTTTACAAACTATTTTTAAATGTATCAAGTTCAAGGTTCCAGTGACTAACCCACAAGCCATCTGTTAACAGAATTCTATGGTACACATTGCTATGTTCAAATTGGATAACCAGCAGGGACGTACTGTAGAGCACAGGGAGCTCTGCTCAATGTTATGTAACAACCTCGGTGGGAAAAGAATTTGAAAAGGAATGGATACACGTATATGCATAACTGAAAAAAAAATGTATCCTAGGGGGAAAAAAAGAATTCTACGGTTCATATTTACTAATGATCCATCCTCACCCCTATTACACACGATCAGACCTAAAACTCAGAGGCAGACGAGAGCGATGAGCACACAGACCGGAACAGCAAGCGGATGCACCTCCCCACAGCCTCCCCTCCCCCGCCCCTTCCAGAGACGTCGGCAAACCTCTTGAAAGGCAAGTAGCTAAACTCAGACATACATCACCTGACAATCAGGCAAGGACTATGGAACTTTATGTGAGCATTCATAAAGGCGAGGGAGCGTGAAATATTATTTTCTTTTGATGACCCTCATTAAAGGTGAGCAGAGCCCGTGTTGAGAACAGTTTCCAGCGGGTTTATCTGATGAAGGATTGACATGAAGCGACAGTGAGCATGACCAACCAGCAGCGCCCGGCTCTCAGCTGCTGGAGAATTGTCGTCCACTCCCCAACGCGGCATCTCCATCCACACATTCATGGTATTTTCTCCATAAAATAAAAATATTTCAACCTAATATATATATATATGAATTTAACAAATCTCTACTTGGGAATTCTTACTTTAAACACATTGAATAACTGAAAATGAAAAGAGATGTATCAACATATATGAATAAATTATATCAAAAGGAACAGATTAAACAACAAATTTAAAAGAAATTAGAGGCATACCTTGGAGATACTGCAGGTTCCATTCCAGACCACCACAATACAGCAAATATCGCAATTAAGAGAGTGACACAATATTTTTGGTTTCCTGGTGCATATTAAGTTATGCTTATACTATACTGTCTTCTAATAAGTGTGCAATAGCATTATGTCTAAAAAATGTACATAGCTTAATTTAAAACAATACTTTGTTGCTAAAAAATGCAAACTGTCATCTGAGCCTTCAGTGAGTCATAATCTTTTTGCTGGTGGAGGGTTTGAAATATTGCAAGAATTACCAAAATGTGACACAGAGACAGAATATGAGCAAATGCTATTAGAAAAATGGTGCCAACAGACTTGTTCAATGCAGGGTGGCCACAAACCTTCAACTTGTAAAAATGCAGTATCTGTGAAGTGCAATGAAAGCAAAGCACAATAATACATGGTATGCCTTGTAAACTCTGAAAATAGCTTAGGCAACACTGAATTTTAAAAAAAAAGTTATACGGGGACACAAAAACATTCATACAACTTGATAACAAAATCATTATGATTCCAAAAGGTAAATGGAAAAAAAAGACAATTAACCAGGAAGAAATCTAAGCGATTAAAGCGTGCTAGGTCTCTAGTCTATTAGTTGAACTAAGAAGCAACCACAAGGACCGTCTTTCACCCTCTTGAATCAATGGGGGCCTTTCTCCAGGTGCAGCACTGGCTGCTGACCCGCTCTGGGTGAGGAATGTGTCAGAACAATCTTTCTATGTGGTATTTTGTATCAATGAGGAAACTTTTGGTCCTTGTTTCACCTTGACTGTGTAATGGTATTTCCAACCCTCCCAGTGTCACCGCAATGACAGCATGTGTCTTCATGGGCAGAAGACAGTAAGACCTTGGTTGGGTGGTGGGGGAAGCTGGGCGCTGCAGGGTGATGGTGGGCACCCCTGGTGATGGTGTTTCACACACAAACATGCCCCTCCCCTCTCAGCCTCCATCTCCCCTTCTGTGCCCCTGAGGTGCCTGGACCTCCGGTTATAACCACATCCAGCTACAAATTCACAGGAAACATTTCAGTGGAAAGATGGCAACGCACCTGTTTTTGATGTGCTGTGGGGAACCCAGGCACTGGAAGCTGTCATGGACCATGATGGCAAGTCTTGGGCACACGGCCCCACACTCCTCCATGCTGGGGAGACAAGACCCAGGGGTGAGCCATGGCCCCAGGCACAGGGCTTGAATCAACAGTGAGATGAGCAAGGAGACAGATATACCATTACTGAAAAGCAGCTAATTTCCCATAGAGGGACCTCACGAAACCCAAAGAAGTACTTTGGAAATGGATAAGACTTTATTTAGGTGGCCAACTACACAACTAACAAAATATTAGTAGCCTTTCCATATACTAGGAAGACCAGTTACAAAATATGTAGGAGAGAACCTTTAAGCAATAATCCAAAAGAGCAAAATAGATCAGAATGACCATCATAAAAAATGTGAAAGTCTTATGGAAAGAAAGATTTACTAATGGACCTAAATGAAATCTTGAATCAATGGAAAGATGTGTCAGAAAAAGGGAAAAGAATGAACATGTTTTAAATGGGAAATTATTATAGTATAAAAATTATTGTAATATAAATTTGTAAGTTTAAAATATAAGTATAAATATAAAATAAATTTTGTATACAATATAAATAAAAATCATATTTTAATGCAGTATGTAATACATAAATAATAAATAATACAGTATATAATACATAATAAATAGCATTGTAATTTGTAACTATAATTTAGCTTGTAATATAATTTAATATTATGTTGATATAAAGTATTCTATCAAGACTTATAATTTACAATTTTATTATTATAAGTATGTAAAAGTATGATACAAATTATAAGAAGGATTTAGTATAATATTGATCAACATTTTAAGCTTATCACTCCCCATAAGAAAAATTAAGAGGCAGAAGAAGGTCACACGAGAAGAGAAGTGAAAGAAGACTCACCCCAGAAAATATTAATATTTTCTTAAATAATTAAAGTGAGACAGTATGCTAAGGAATTACAAGACAGGTCACTGGAACAAGATAAGACACTGCAGATGAGACATTAGTATTTTAAATACATAGGGGACCAGAGGATGGAAACATTCTAAGCATAAGAGCAATGGAAGAAACTGCAAAGGAAAAGTATGATGTACTTGACAACGCAAAACTACAAGCTTCTTTTTTTTTTTTTTTTACATCTTTATTGGAGTATAATTGCTTTACAATGGTGTGTTAGTTTCTGCTTTATAACAAAGTGAATCAGTTATACATATACATATGTTCCCATATCTCTTCCCTCTTGCGTCTCCCTCCCTCCCACCCTCCCTATCCCACTCCTCCAGGCGGTCACAAAACACCAAGCTGATCTCCCTGTGCTATGCGGCTGCTTCCCACTAGCTATCTACCTTACGTTTGGTAGTGTATATATGTCCATGCCTCTCTTTCACTTTGTCACAGCTTACCCTTCCCCCTCCCCATATCCTCAAGTCCATTCTCTAGTAGGTCTGTGTCTTTATTCCTGTCTTACCCCTAGGTTCTTCATGACATTTTTTTTCTTAAATTCCATATATATATATATATATATATATATATATATATATATATATATATATGTTAACATATGGTATTTTTCTTTCTCTTTCTGACTTACTTCACTCTGTATGACAAACTCTAGGTCTATCCACCTCATTACAAATAGCTCAATTTCATTTCATTTTATGGCTGAGTAATATTCCATTGTATATATGTGCCACATCTTCTTTATCCATTCATCCGATGATGGACACTTAGGTTGTTTCCATGTCCTGGCTATTATAAATAGAGCTGCAATGAACATTGTGGTACATGACTCTTTTTGAATTATGGTTTTCTCAGGGTATATGCCCAGTAGTGGGATTGCTGGATCATATGGTAGCTCTATTTTTAGTTTTTTAAGGAACCTCCATACTGTTCTCCATAGTGGCTGTACCAATTCACATTCCCACCAGCAGCGTAAGAGGGTTCCCTTTTCTCCACACCCTCTCCAGCATTTATTGTTTCTAGATTTTTTGATGATGGCCATTCTGACAAGCTTCTAATAAGTGTGTCAAAATGCAGCAAATTAACATTAAAAAAAAACTGCAACAAACACAATGGGTAACATTTGATGTACTTATTATAAAGAACTCATATATATTAGCATAAAAATAAACAAAACTTCAAGAGAGGGAAAGGGGTAAATAACATATAGAGACTTTCCCCCCAAAAAATGTTCATAGGTAATAAACATAACAATAAATTACAAACTTAAGCAGCAAATAAGCAATCTTAAAATTATTTTCTAGCCAGGCAGGCATTTGTCATGTATGCCAGTGTGTGTTGCAGAGAAAAATGCTTTTCCCCCATCTCCAGTGTGAATAAGAACAAGAATTCTCAGATCCAAAAAATACCCCAAAAGCTAGATATTCTCTCAATTAAAGATGTCATTTCATATACTACTGCTGGGAATGAAATATGGACATACCTTTCTGAAAACCAATTTGGCAATAATTCCTTACCTAGGAAATTACCTTAGGAAACACAGAAAATATAAATGCGTATAACAACTTACTTAGAATATGAAAAAATCTAGAAACAGCTTGCACAGTAGAATAATATAATACTCATATAAATGAGGGTGCATCTGTGTGTGTGTTAGCCATTAAAATGAGGGTTTCTAGAGTCAATTAATTGTATGTGGAAAAGGTAATGATATAGGAATGGTAAAATGACAATGCATTATAGGAAAATTGCACATATATGCTAGAAAACTGGGAAGACAACATGGGAAAGGAAATAGTCAATCAGGTCGAGGAAGCACAGAGAATCCCAAATGGGATAAACCCAAGGAGAAACATGCCGAGACACATACTAATCAAACTAACAAAAATTAAACACAAAGAAAAAAATATTAAAAGCAGCAAGGGAAAAGCAACAAATAACATACAAGAGAATCTTGATAAGATAAACAGCTGAGGTTTCAGCAGAAGCTCTATAGGCCAGAAGGGAGTGGAAAGATATATTTAAAGTGATGAAAGGGAAAAACCTACAACAAAGATTACTCTACCAAATAAGGATCTCATTCAGATTCGACGGAGAAATCAAAAGCTTTACAGATAAGCAAAAGTTAAGAGAATTCAGCACCACCATACCAGCTTTACAACAAATGCTGAAGGAAATTGTCTAGGCATTAAACACAAGAGAAGGAAAAGACTTACAAAAACAAACCCAAAACAATTAAGAAAATGGTAATAGGAACATACATATTAATAATTACCTTAAATATAAAAGGATTAAAGGCCTCAACCAAAAGACACAGACTGGCTGAATGGATACAAAAATAAGACCCATATATATGCTGTCTACAAGAGACCCACTTCATACCTAGGGCCACATACAGACCGAAAGTGAGGGAATGAAAAAAGATACTCCATGTAAATGGAAATCAAAAGAAAGCTGGAATAGCAATACTCCTATCAGACAAAATAGACTTTAAAATAAAGATGATTACAAGACGCAGTGAAAGACACTACATAATGATCAAGCGATCAATCCAAGAAGAAGATATAACAATTGTAAATATTTATGCACCCAACACAAGGGCACCTCAATACATAAGGCAAATGCTAACAGCCATAAAAGGGGAAATCGACAGTAATACAATGATAGTGGAGGACTTTAACACCCCACTTACACAAATGGACATATCATCCAAACAGAAAATAAATAAGGAAACACAAGCTTTAAATGACACATTAGACCAGATGGCTTTAATTGATATTTATAGAACATACCATCCATACCAAAAGAATACACTTTCTTCTCAAGTGCACACAGAACATTTTCCAGGATAGATCACATCTTGGGTCACAAATCAAGTTTTGATAAGTTTAAGAAAATAGAAATTGTATCAAGCATCTTTTCCAACCACAATGCTATGAGACTAGATATCAATTACAGGAAAAAAAAAAACTGCAAAAAATACAAACACATGGAGGCTAAAAATTACCCTACTAAATAACTAAGAGATCACTGAAGAAATCGAAGAGGAAATCAAAAAATATCTAGAAACAAATGACAATGAAAACACGAAGATCCAAAACCTATGGGATGCAGCAAAAGCTGTTCTAAGAGGGAAGTTTGTAGCAATACAATCCTACCTCAAGAAACAAGAAACGTCTCAAATAAACAGCCTAACCTTACACCTAAAGCAATTAGAGAAAGAAGAACAAAAAAAACCCAAAGTTAGCAGAAGGAAAATCATCATAAAGATCAGATCAGAAAGAAATGAAAAAGAAATGAAGGAAATGATACAAAGATCAATAAAACTAAAAGCTGGTTCTTTGAGAAGATAAACAAAATTGATAAACCATTAGCCAGACTCATCAAGAAAAAAAGGGAGAAGACTCAACTCATCCGATTTAGATATTAAAAAGGAGAAGTAACACTGACAGCACAGAAATACAAAGGATCATTAGCGACTAAAAGCATCTATATGCCAGTAAAATGGACAACCTGGGAGAAATGGACAAATTCTTAGAAAGGTACTACCTTCCATAACTGAACAGGAAGAAATAGAAAATAGGAACAGACCAATCACAAGCACTGAAATTGAAACTGTGATTAAAAATCTTCCAACAAGCAAAGACCCAGGGCCAGATGGCTTCTTAAGTGAATTTTATCAAACATTTAGAGGAGAGCTAACACCTATCCTTCTCAAAATCTTCAAAAATATAGCAGAGAGAGGAACACTCCCAAACTCATTCTACAAGGCCACCATCACCCTGATACCAAAACCAGACAAAGATGTCCCCAAAAAAGAAAACTACAGGCCAATATCACTGATGAACATAGATGAAAAAATCCTCAACAAAATGCTAGCAAACAGAATCCAACAGCACATTAAAAGGATCATACACCACGATCAAGAGAGGTTTATCCCAGGAATGCAAGGATTCTTCATTATACAATCAATGTGATACACCATATTAACAGACTGAAGGATAAAAACCATATGGTAATCTCAACAGATGCAGAAAAAGCTTTTGACAAAATTCAATACCTATTTAAGATAAAAACTCTCCAGAAAGTGGGCAAAGAGAGGACCTACCTCAACATAATAAAACATATGACAAACCTACAGCCAACATCATTCTCAGTGATGAAAAACTGTGAGGATTTCTTCTAAGATCAGGAAAAAGACAAGGGTGCCCACTCTCACCACTATTATCCAACATAGTATTAGAAGTTTTAGCCATGCAATCATAGAAGAAAAAGAGATAAAGGGAATCCAAATTGGAAAAAGAGAAGTAAAACTGTCACTGTTTGAATATGACATACTATACATAGAAAGTCCTAAAGATGTCACCAGAAAACTACTAGAGGTAACCAATGAATTTGGTAAAGTAGCAGGATACAAAATTAAAGCACAGTGTATAGGAATCTCTTGCAGTCCTATACACTAACAACGAAAAATCAGAAAGAGAAATTAAGGAAACACTCCCATTTCCTACTGCAACAGAAAGAATGAAATACCTAGGAATAAACCTACCTAAGAGGCAAAAGACCTGTATGCAGAAAACTATGACACTGATGAAAGAAATTAAAGGTGATACAAACAGTTGGAGAGATATACCATGTTCTTGGATTGCAAGAATCAACATTCTGAAAGTGACTATACTACCCAAAGCAATCTACAGATTCAATGTAATCCCTATCAAATTACCAATGGCATTTTTCACAGAACTAGAACAAAAAAATTTACAATTTGTTTGGAAATACAAAAGATCTCAAATAGCCAAAGCAATCTTGAGAAAGAAAAATGGAGCTGGAAGAATCAGGCTACCAGACTTCAGACTATACTACAAAGCTACAGTAATCAAGACAGTATGGTACTGGCACAAAAACAGAAATATAGATCAATGGAAAAGGATAAAAAGACCAGAGATAAACCCATGCACATACTGTCACCTTATCTTTGATAAAGGAGGCAAGAATATACAGTGGTGAAAAGATAGCCTCTTCAATAAGCTGTACTGGGAAAAATGCTACCTGTAAAGGAATGAAATTAGAACACTTCCTAACACCATACACAAAAATAAACTCAAAATGGATTAAAGACCTAGCTGTAAGGCCAGACACTATAAAACTCTAAGATGAAAACATAAGCAGAACACTCTGTGACATAAATCACAGCAAGATTCTTTTTGATCCAGCTCCTAGAGTAATGGAAATAAAATAAAAAATAAACAAATGGGACCTAATGAAACTTAAAATCTTTTGCACAGCAAAAGAAACCATACACAAGATGAAAAGACAACCCTCAGAATGGGATAAAATATTTGCAAATGAAGCAAATGACAAAGGATTAATCTCCAACATATACAAGTGGCTCATGCAGCTCAATATCAAAAAACCAAACAACACAATCCAAAAATGGGCAGAAGACCTAAATAGACATTTCGCCAAAGAACATATGCAGATTGCCAACAAACATTTGCAAAGATGCCCAACATCACTAATCATTAGAGAAATGCAAATCAAAACCACAATGAGGTATCACTTCACACCGGTCAGAATAGCCATCATTAAAAAATCTACAAACAATAAATGCCAGAGAGGGTGTGGAGAAAAGGGAACCTTTTCTGCACTACTGGTGGGAATGTAAATTGATACCACCACTGTGGAGAACAGTATGGAGGTTCCTTAAGAAACTAAAAATAGAACTACCATATGACCCAGCAATCCCCCTCCTGGGCATATACCTTGAGAAAACCATAATTCAAAAAGATACACGTACCACAATGTTCATTGCAGCACTATTTACAATAGCCAGGACATGGAAATAATATAAATGTCCATCGACAGATGAATGGATAAAGATGTGGCACGTATATACAATGGAATACTACTCAGCCATAAACATGAACGGCATTGAATTATTTGTAATGAGGTGGATGGACATAGAATCTGTCATACAGAGTGAAGTAAGTCAGAAAGAGAAAACAAATACTGCAAATACTGTATGCTAACACATATATACGGAATCTAAAAAAAAAAAAAAAGGTACTGATGAACCTAGTGGCAGGGCAGGAATAAAGACACCGACGGAGAGAATGGACTTGAGGACACAGGGGGCCGGTGGGGGAAAGGTCAGCTGGGACGAAGTGAGGGAGTGGCATGGACATATTTACACTACCAAATGTAAAATGGATAGCTAGTGGGAAGCAGCCACATAGCACAGGGAGGTCAGCTTGATGTTTTGTGATGACCTAGAGGGGTGGGATAGGGAGTGTTGGAGGGAGGCTCAAGAGAGAGGGGATATGGGGATATATGTATACATATAGCTGATTCACTTTTTTGTACAGCAGAAAATAGCACAACATTGTAAAGCAGTTATACTCCAATAAAGATATAAAAAAATTTTAAATTAAAAATAAAAATATGCAATAAAAATACTGGGAAGGAAAACAAAAAAACGTATGACTGTAAATATACGAAAAATTGAAATTAATAGTGGAATTTCTTTCCTTCTTTTACCGTGCTGTACTATACAAATTCTACAGGAAGTATGGTAGTTTTCCTATTGGAGAATGGACATACAACAGTCTGCTTCTTGGGTCAGTGTATGTTCAGATCAAGATCATACTGGTCAGACTTCCGTGCAGCCAGAGGTGGACATGCAACCCATCAGGTCAATGCGAAGGACAATTTCCGGGTCATACTGAAGTAAGGCAAGTCACTTGCCCTGGGTTTTGGATCTTTCCACATTCCATGAGCTGGGATGGGGACACAGCTAAGGAGTCAACTCAACCATGAAGCTGATGAGTAAGCACCACGGTGGAAAGAACCTGAGTCCTTGGACGACCTTAGGCTCCGACACAGCTCAACAACGTAAACTGTGAATGCAGGAGAGAAAAGTGTGTCTGGTTTCAGCCACTGTCATTTGGGGTCTTTGTTATGAAGTCTTAGGGCTATAAACATCCCTAATGTGCTTTATATATTTTTCTGTGCACACGTATGTTTCTTCAATTAATTTCAATTTAAAATAAACTTACCATTTTTATTAATGCATAGTAGGTCTCTAATTAAAGTGGGAGAATATGTAGTCACTTCTATATTACCTCGCTAAACACGGATCCCAAATCACGACCGATATTAATTAAGGCTGCAGAGCAATGACTCGGAATTTCCAATTGAATGAGTATCAGCTATCAAACAGCTATGCTCCAAACACGTGGGATTCTGCTGAGTCTCAGCCTAGAGGCAGAGATTTGAGATTCTGATGGTCTTCAGCATCACAATAAATAAACAAAGTCAAGGTGTTACAACAAAGAAAGGAATCTCTGATCATTTACTCAAAAATAAACACGATGTTTCCTTTTGGCAGTTAGGCTGACCAGGACAGAAGTAGGGCAGGTGATGCAGAGGCCTAAGGGTTTATGTTGGAGTTTCTCAGATGAGCGTTTGACGGATGAGGAGGAAGCAGTCCTGGTCCCTCTTAGTTGGGATGATTTTAATTCCTCATATAGAGTAAATTGGGACCCAGCACTCCTGCCCTTGGTGCCCTGCCCCCTGCTCCCCCCGTGGCCCCCAAGATAAGGCATGGGGGAGGGAACTGCAGTTCAGAGACTCCTCAGCTGACGGCACTGCTTTAGGATCAGGGAATCGATCCAAGGCTGCCCTGCTCCTCATTTTCACTGAGTCATTTAGATCTTTGTGTTGTACAAATAGAGACAGATTTTTGGAAATAAAGATACATCATTAATGTGAAACCAAATGAGCAGGGAGACATAAAAAAGAAATTACAGTGATATGAGAACTGTCTGCAATAATTATACGTTATATGAAAATTACCAGGAATTTTTAACATGACACCTGCGTACCCAATCTCAGAACTGACACACCAGCACAGGGACTTCAGTGCTGGCAGAATGACTACAGAAATACAGAGTTTCCTGAAATGGCACAGCAAGAGGGACACTGGAAGCAAGAACCGTGTATACATTATGATAAAGTAGAGAATTTGCCAAATTTAATTCATTTCGATGTAAAATTTTCTTTTCAGAAGAGAAACAGAACAAAGACAAAAAAAAGAAAACAAGGTCAGGACTTCTGGCTATGGTCAAGGGTAGACATGGACAGAAGACAACTATGAAACTGGACAAAATGAACAAAAACAATATGTTTCAGAATTCTGGAAACTGACCAAAGGCATATGATAACATAAGAGACAGTTACAGCCGACAAACTGCTGAACCAGGTAAGAAGGAGGTGGTCTGCAGCATTCTGGCTTACAACATGCAGCCCTAGCAGGTGGGCCAGGCTGCAAAGCTCAGTAGCCCCTCTGCCCCTGTTGAAGGGTGCACACACTGTGGACCACCGGGCCATGCCCACACCCAACAACATGGTCAGCATCCCGGCTCTTGCAGAGTCCAGCAAAAGGAAGGGCCAACAACTCAGGGTCTGGCCTGTGGCCTTGTCATGCACGGAGACCGTGAGGCTGCGTGTACAGCATGAGAGGCTGGAGAGGCCCAAGCCAGCCACAGACTCCGCGTGAGCCCAGAGGCCCTCCTCCTGCCAACCACGTGCACCCTGCAGAGACCAGAGGAAGCAGGAAAGAGAAAACTGAACCAACGAGAAAACAGCCTGAATTTGGAATGCTCTGCCCCACCCTCATGCAGATCGTGGCAGAGACAGAAGAGAACCCTTGTTGGCCTGAGGTGGTAAAGCACAGGCTCTGCCTGGCAACTGGCCTGTATACAAACAGCGTGACTCTGAAAAACTCAGGCTTTAAAAAATGAAAACAAAATTGAGAAAACCAACTAGGCAGAGGCACCAGGACCTACTCACTGCAGGGGAAAGAGTTGTCATAGATCCCTCCCAAAGAAACGCAAACGAGCCCCAGGTAGGACAACAGAGATCTACATCCAGACACATCAAAGTTGAGATGTTGAGAGTCACTGAGAAATCTTGAAAGAGTCAGACATATGTGACTGATGATGTCGGAACCATTAGTGGTTGGCTTCTTATAAGAAGTAACGCAGGTGAAAAGACAGAAGGTGACATGTTCATTAGGAAAATGTCAATTAAAACCACACGTCACCAGGATGGCTACAGTCAGGAAGATAGTGCTGACAGGGGTGTGGAAACACTAACAACTTCATCACTGTTTCCAGGGATAATAAATGATAAAGACACTTTGGAGAAGAGCTCTGCAACCTCTTCAAGTGCTAAACACAACCTACCACACAACCCAGCAAGAGACCCCAAAGAGAAACAGAAACGTGTGTCCAAAGACATGTATGAGACTGTTCACAGCACATCGTACTGAACAGCCGATCTGGGAATGATCCAAAGGGCCACGATGGGTGAGTGGACGACAAATGCTGCCCTGCTGTCCAGTGGACTCAAGCCCACTGCTCAGTGCCACATGGTGACGCTCAGACACATGACAAGTGACAGTCACATACACACAACTATAGGTCACGTGATTCCATGCAGATGAAGTATGCAGGAAAGGCACATTTATAGAGACAAAGAGTCTCTGTAACGGCGGATGGGGGTTAACTGACAACAGGCACTAGACACTCCGAGGTGATGGGAATGTCCTGAACTGGGTGGTGGTGACCCAGGCACAGGTCCGCAGTCTGACTAAAACTTCACAGAAAGGTGCACTTAAAGTGGGGAAATTACATGGTATGTCAATTATACCTCAAAGAAACTTAAAAAAAAATGGTTAGTGGTTAGTCTGACAGTAAAAAATTCAGGAATGTCTGGCAACGGGCAAACCATCAGTGAATGAGTGTAAGTTAAAAAAAAAAAAAAAAAGGAAGCAGTGGTGTGAATGGCATGGTTCCTTCACAGTGGGTCGACTTTGCCTGGACCTGAAGGGTGGCCACCGGCACTCACCACGGGATCTGGTTCTGGGATTTCCTGCAATGGGATCGTGCTCGTGGATTGACAGCACCAGTGTTATTTTCACGTAAACTGGCACTGCTGGAGCCATCAGCAAAGCCTCTGAGACCCCCTCAGGGACCTCCCATTTCGAATGATGGTCCGGCTTTGCATTTCACGTCTAGCAACAAGGAGCAGGCCGCTCACGCCAGCTCAGACTTATCGGAATATCTGGGGGTTCCTCCTCCCCCACAGGTCTTGCTAGGAACCCTCAGCCTGCAAGGTCCCGGCTGGTCTCCACCTGGCCGTTGGCCACAGCTGTGGCTGCAAAAGCAACCTCGCAGAATGAGGGCCAGACACAGAGCCGGCCAGCTTGCCAGCTGCTATAGAGAGGAGGGTCTCCAGGTTGGTGTGTATCTCCTGTCCAAGAGGCCCCCCTCCGTGCCTGCAGCATCCCTGGGTGACTCGGGCTTAGGGAACCAGGTGACTTTGCTGACACCAGAGGCTGTTCTCGCTGTGAATAATCGGCCTTTTGTCTCTGACCCACGAGTTACCTGTCTCCTGGAAGCATCCAAGAACCCCGAGCGCCAAATCTGTAAGCTTGCAAGTAAGGAAGAATCCCAGACCCTCAGTTCTTGACACTTAGCTCCTCGCACATTTGACTCACAGGTAGGAAGAAAGCACGTGTAAACTCTAAAGCCTGATCTCCGCTTTAGTACATATATACACACTGTATACAAAATAGATAACTATAGAGCACAGGGAACTCTACTCAGTACTCTGTAATGGCCTATATGGGAAAACAATCTAAAAATCAGTGGATATATCTATATGCAGAACTGATTCACTTTGCTGTACGCGGAAGCTAACACAACCTTGTAAATCAACTATACTCCAATAAAAATTAATTAAAAATAAAATAAAATAAAGAATGTTTATGAGCCAACTCACAGCACTCACTCTCCATCGGGGGGCTTAAGAAACCTAAGAATTGCATTGCTATGTGGCCTGGAACAGTGCAGTGTACGGCTAAAAACAACCCAACGGTTTTGAAATCTCACTACAGGACTAGTTCTGTGGGGATGAAAATATGAGACCCAATTCAGAAATGTATTGGGTTTTCAATTCGGGTTAGTCTAGTGCTGATATAAAGGGGCAGAAATGTGATCGCAGGAGGGCCCGAGGAAGGCGCCCAGCTGTCCAGCAGCTACGGACACACAGGGTATAGTAGATGAGGGACCACTGGCTTCAGAGTCCAGCTCAGCCACCTGCTGGTGGAGCGGCCTTTGCTGTGTCCCTCGGTCTCTCTCTGGTCAGTGTCCTGACCTATGTCAGGGGTGAGCAGTGACATCTCCTTGGCAGGGTGGTATGGGGACAGCGGGTCGTGTGGGGAGCACTGCGTCTGGCCTGGGTGCCCCCCGGCTTTGAGGGGCCGTGCTCACCTGTGGGAGCTCTGGATCACGGCACAGCCCTCCTGTGCCTCATTCGTCACCACCTCCCACAGGTGCCGCTTCGAGCAGGGATCCATCTCCGAGCTGGGTTCGTCCTGAAGGACAGAAAACACAGGGTGAGGGGCGCAGGGAGAACCTGCTGCCCTCCAGGCCTGCGAGGGCAGCAGGTCCAGCCCGGAGGGAATGCCTGCCTCGGCTCCAGGCCACGCTCCACACCCAGCAGAGGCCGGGGCCCCTCATGTCAGCCGGGCCCGCCTAGGGATCTGGGGAGTTAGGCCGGCCTGGATGCACCCCAACCTCTATAAAATTCCAGAAGGAGCTACCCGAGAAAGACGTAGGAGAGCAGAAAAAGGCTTTGTTGATTTCACGTTGTCAAGTAAATTGACATTTCTTGAAACTCGAAGCTTTCTCCTTCAATAAACACTGAAGCACTACTTATCCGAACCACTTTTGAGAGAGATGCTTCTAGGCTGCATGATGCGTTTCTGTGCTTTTGTAGTCAGGAAGTACCGGACACATTTTTCTTAAGAGCTGAGGGTCGTCCACTGCCCCAAAGAAAGAAACAGAGGAAAGTGGACACAAAATGGCACTGAGCAGGAAAGCAGACACCAGCAAACATGGGTCTTTTCTGCAAATCGCGTGATACAGTGTACAGTTAGTTATAAACCAAGTGGACGGAAGGTGTGACCAGGCATTGTTCCCTGAAAGAGTTGGATGCATCGTTCCCCCACGGGTGTCGTCGGGGAGATGCTTGTCCGGTCTCAGGGGAGGACGCTAAGGGCCCTTCAATGCATGTCCGCCACCAGATGCTCTGAACACTCACTGTCACCACCGTCACTAAAGCTCAATGAGGAGGATTTCATGGGCTGCCTTCAAGGACTCTGATGGACAGACACTGTCATCAGGACCATTTCACACGAGGAGAAAATGTCCACACAACGTGTGAGTCCCCACCCTGGTCGCCACGCCCAGGCCTGGGTGAACAAGGGTGCCGAGAGCAGGGCTGCAGGACGGGAGAAGCTGACTGGCTGCGGTGAGCCGGGGACCCACTCCAGGAGGGAGGCCCCATCCCGACCCAGGAGACGTGGGGGTGAGGCTGAGCGGGCAGTTCTGCTGAAGGTAAGGAATGGCCCTGTCGGGAACTCTTCAGTGCAAGCTGGCTTTCTTTGGTAAGGAAAACGCGTTTGCAAACTGCAAAATCATGCAAGTGTTAGGTTTTCATTACCCGATTTCAGAAGATGCAATTACACAGTAGTCCTTGATTTCGGACCTTGCAAAAAAGCAAGCTTGGTGCAAGTGAGAGGAAACTTCAGCTCAGGTTGCGGAAGACAGTCCACGAACCATGGGGTCATTTTTCCATCACAGGTCTTCTGAGTCCCCTTTAACTCCCCGCCCTGAAATGCTGTTTCCAGTTAATGAACAAGAGCAGGAAAAGAAAGAATGTATCTTGTTTCCCATACTTTTCCATGTTCCTCATACCTTCTACAATGCAAAGCCCTGGGGAGCTCTCTAATGATTAGAATCCAGTCCATGGCTCACAAATGATGACTTCGATTTACTATTTGAATGATACTACTTTTCGCTCTTTTGAAATGCAAAACAACTGGCTCTATTTCTTGACACTTGACCACCTCCAATTCATGTTTGCATCCAGCCAAACTGGATTAATTTCTGTTCCCAAGGCCACTGCCCGTGCTCTGCTCTCCCGCCAGACGCCCTCCCCTCCCCCCTCAGATCCATTCGGCACCCTGACCCCCACCCTCAGGATTCCCCATGGACAGAGTCCCTACAGCTCCGACCATCATATCTGCAGGTAGGAAAAGACTTAAAGCAACAGACCAGAGGAAAAGTGTGCATCGGTTTTCAGATTACAAGTGAATTCTGGTATTCTTTTAAAATATTGTCTTTAACGTTAAAATTGTATCAAATCTTCAATTGGATAAATAAAAGGGAGTCAAAGAGTCTGTTTTGGTTCTGTAAAATGCCAATGTTGCCAGTTTTGAACGTCCTCCCCGGAGGAACTCTGGTAGGTCAAAGCGTCTTATTTGCAGACACGGGCATGTCCCCGATACATCAGCTACTCGCCAGTAAGAGAAGGTCGGGCTTCCCCAGCAGGGCCAGGGCTGTGGACAGCTTCCTCTTGGTCCCCCCGCTGTAGGTGGACACAGGTTTGTCCACGTGGGCTTCCAAGTGGAGGAGCCTCGCGAGATCCCCGGCCACCTGAAGGAGAGGGGCTCTCTTTGAAGGCACCCCCATTCTCTGAGGGACCCGCCACCCTGTGACACGTGGCTCTGGGCCTGGAACCCTGCTCCCTTTGGCCCCTCCCCTGCCCACCTTCCCACACTCAGCCCAGCTCCTGAAACACCCCCTCCAGGACACAGGGATGCTGAGAATGAACAGACGGGGCTCTCCTGGTTGAAACTGGGTTTTCTGCACCTGTGAGTCACGGAAGCGACGGCCAGAACCCTGAGCTCAGGGCTGGTGCTCAGGGAGCACCCCGGGAGAGAAATGTGGTGGCCGGGGTGGGCCAGACACACCTCCACACTGAGGTGAGCAGACACAGGTGAGGCAAACAACGACAAAGGAGGATCTGAGTGGGGATGAAACCCCGAGAGAGGGGGCTTCAGGTGGCAGAGGAGCAAGGGGGAGCCTTCAATATCCCCCAGGAAAGAAAGAGCCCTCTCAGGACACTGCACACCCAGTTCAGTTTACAAAGAAGAGTCAGGGTCCTGCTTATTTGCAACCACTGGGCATCCTCGTAGCAAAACCAGAGGATGGTGACTGTCCATCACCAAACAGAGCCCCTCGGCCCCAGGGACGCCCCGGCCCCCGTACATCGGGCACGGCCACCACTCCTCTTCCTCCTTGGTCGAGCGGCTCACCACTTCTTCATACGCCCTTGGAGTCCCAGATCCTTTCATTCTCTCTCCTTAGAAGAAAAAAGCATGCCCCCCAGCCCCACCTTAGCTGCTCTGCACTCAGTTCTGTCTGCTTCCGGGCTGGGCTGGCTCCTCTGGGAGCTGAGATGAAGAAACTTCCTTGTTTCCATCTATGCGTGATTTTAAAATGCTGTAAACTGTTTTATTTAACTCTTGTGACCCTAGAAGTATTAACAAAGATTCGGTTTTCTCAATATCATCATGTAACCAAATTGGTCAAGATTGTATCTTAATTCAAATATAAGAGAAGTGGGAAAAACTCCACAGGACTCTGGCGGTGGGCTAACGGGTACGCATCCTAAACGATCCAGTACAGCAGAACTTTAAACCAATGTACACACTTTTTTGGGATAAATGCATAAAAGTTGGGATAGTAATAATAATAGTGATAATTACAACGATGAAATACTAAGGACTTCTAAAAAGATTACGATAATATTTATGCTACCCAATGAAGAACTCCCAACATAAACTGCTCTATCACTTTATTGGTGCAGCCTCAAGATGACCCTGAAAGAATTAAGAGTCTCAAGGACTGGCCTAGCTGTCAAAAAGTATAAGTCAAGGAAGTGCAGATTTCAAGGCCCCAGCGATTCCTGAAGATGGTCTTAAGTCCCCTGATATCTGCTAAAGAACATCATCTTGGGGTCAGTAGTTTGTTCTTCTCGGAAATAGCGTCGGTCTCCCAGATTGGTTTATAGGTACTATCCTTACCACGGCTCCATTCAGTTCAATAATTTCAATTAACATCAAGTAAATAAAATGGATTGAAATAAATAAAAAGTTGTTCAAACAAAACAAGTGATTCAAGACAAGCAAATAAAAAAATGTATGAAAGGCACTGCTGTGAGAGGAATGAAGAGAGGTGACGGCTGGCATTGAGAGAATCAGAGAGGTGTAGACTGTGGTCACGTTTCCCTTGGACAGGGTCTTCCAGAGAATAAGACCAGCCCACAGGTGGACATTCACATGGAAGAGGAAGGAAGGCAGCCAGAGAGGCTTCCTGGAAGAGGAGGCTCTGTTCACTGAAAAAGGATGAACCCAGGAAGGTCAGAGCCAGCTGGGAGGTTTACCTTCTGGAAGGCAGTGCCACCTTCCAGGTCAGAGCCAGTTGGGGGGCTCACCTTTCTGGAAGGCAGTGCCACCTTCCAGGTCAGAGTCAGCTGTGGGGCAGCAAGAGTGACACACTGGGAAAATGACATTTTAGGTTAATTTTAGATCCATAGAAATTGTACCAGAAAAGAGTGGAAATATGTGTAAGTATTAGAAAGAAATGTTATTTCACTTCCATCCTCCTAATTCAAAGGCTAGTAATACATAAATAAAAACTGATAAACAGAAAAATGAAACAATCATAAAAGTACAGCCTGTTTCTATAGAAAATGCACTTCAGAATAAGCAAACTTTGGAATAAACCTGCCAAACTATTATTGATTATTTTTATGAAACCAGGAAACATGTGTCACGTTTTTCCAATTTCACAAAAGGTTAAGTGTTACAGCCTGCAAATTCCGGACTGGTTAACCACACGAAGGAATCCAGAATATACAGGAACAGATATTGGTTTGATCTGCTTTCTGAATGTCACGTTTTCAGAAAAATATCTGAAAATGGTCTAATAAGAAGTGTTTTGTTGCAGTCTTTCCTGCACACAGGATTCTTGTCAAAATAATGGCAAACGTAATGCCTTAGCAAATGTGGTTGGAAAATACTATCTAAACGCCAAACTGTCAATAGTTAATGGACTCTCTCTATGCTATTAGGCGCTTTTTTGCCAGAAATTCTAGAAATTGTACTGCACTTAAGGCAAGAGTTCGGGATTATTCATTTCTATAGCCCCAATCTCTAATCATCTTTGAGATGATTAGACATGACGGGACGTTTATAAATATCACTGGAATCAAAATAAATTGCCCAGATATTCCCACGTTCATCCACTTGATCCCAAAGCCAAAATTTTTCCACTAGCACACGTGTTGGCCACACTGAAATTCTCCATGAGATTAAAGATCAAAATGAAGTGTTAGTAAGAATTTAAGGATTTAAGGCAGAAACACCTTTCTTCTGACTCTGACTCTTTCCTCCTGGCCCCCATCTCTCCTGTAATAATTTCTAGCTCCTTCTAACAAAACCGTGAATAGAAGAAAGCTTTGGGAGAAAAGTAATATCTGTAGAGAAGATAAGTAGCGAGATGCAGCAGGAGTTTCCCTGATAGGTATTTGTAGGTATTGACAAAGGCGAGATGGCTAAGGGCTGTACCTCGTCTCTTCCAGGGAAAAAAAAACTACAGAAATTCCAGCCCTCGTCCCACTGGCAATGGGATGCTTTTGGTATGACTCTCACCCTGAAATTATCTTACATGCTCCTCTAGCAATCCAGACCATGTTGTTATAATCACTTTGTTATAACTTGATATAAGGTTTGTTTAATCAGGTTAATTGAATTCAGGCTCATACGTGGACACCGTCCAACACTATGTAGTGTGGACAGTGGGGAAAAAAATTAGAATGATTACACCAACCTGCCAAGCCTAAGTTCAAGCTGAATGAAGACAGCATCCTTTTCTCACCTAAACTGAACTTCTGGAGGGTCGGGTAAGTGAGTGAGTGATATGTAGGAGAGACCAGTCAGCTGGAGCCAGATGTGAGTGAGGCCCCTGGGTGAGCTCTGAGCAGGGACGCTTGGAGGAGGGCCATCCCGAAGGACCTTCCCCACAGCAAGAGGGGCTCTGTCTCCAGAATCACAGAGGAGACAACTGTGGGTGCTGTGTGGCATTGGGGACAGGTGGCACCTGGGGAAGAGGACTCAGGTGACAGCACACAGGCTGGGAGAGCGTCCTGCCAGATCTGGGAGTCCTGAAACCCAGGGCCAGTCAAAGGAGCCCACACATAATCTCATGTGGTTTCCACTTCTTCAGCCACCAAAGGGGTGCAGAAAACCAGATGGAGCCATTCAACACACTGGAAGCATCTCCTCACCCAACCAGCCACCTGAGTATGCCAAGAACACCACACTGGAGCCAGGTCATCTGCCCTCAAAACAAACTCCCACATTCCAGCCAGGGACTTGGCATGGGACTCCCACCACTTCTGAAATGCGGCCTAAGCATCTTACCCACCTCCTATGGCTGCTGTAAGACAGAACAGTGCCTGACCCAGCATAAACAAGCTACTGTTTTCTGTTATTTTATAATAATCCCTCTCGTCACCCAGTGATAAGCCCGGTGGAACAGATATGCCTGTTCTATATTTAAAATATTTCCAAAATCTACAGGAAAGGGAAATTTGCCATCAAGGGAGCTAACTCCTCTGGAAACGCATGTGCTGATGTCCTAGAAGCCTCTGAGCAAGCAATAACCCTGTCTGCAAAATCAGTTGCGGTTTCCTGAAAGAAGTGAAGCCAGTTCCTAACTGGCGACCGTTAAGCCGTTAGACAGCTGAGGATCACATGCAATTGCCCTGGATGACAGCAAGCAGCAAGTCTTACTGTATTAACAAGAACACTTTCAAAGGGCACGCTGCCCCCGGGACAGTGGAGGGGCAGCTTAGAGCGTCTGCCAAGCATCCACCTCTTTAGTCAGAAACCAGCTAGGAGAGCTGATGGAGACAAACACCCATTAAAGACAGAGCCAGCGCGTAGCCCCAGATGTCAAGAGCTGCTTAACTGCAGTGAGCAGGGTCCTGTGGGTGGACACCTGTCTTGGCTCTATTGAGGTGGGAGGTGGTGAATGGACCAGGACCCCTCCGGGGACGTGGAGAGATCTCATTCTGGTTTCACTTAGAGTCACAGAACAAAAATAAGAAAGGAAGGCTGAGGCATTGCAGAGCAGCAGCCAGAATGTATTTTCACGGACTGGTGAAGGACACGGCTGTGGCTTTGTCTCCTGGGGACCCCACGACGCTCATGTCCTGCAGAAGCTCACTGAAAATGCGTCCCATACGCCCCTTACTTCCGCTCCAAGTTCAGAATCCAGACGTGCAAGCAGCACCGCACACTGCCCGCAGTGAGGTGGTGAAGGTAAAACCTCTCCTGTGCACCTGCCAGTCCGAGGCCGCCCAACTGGACCGAGCTGTCAGTCAAGGCTGTCAGCCCCGCCTCGCCGGCTGCGGCTGGAGCCAGACAGAAGGGCAGCTGCCTCCGGTTCTCTCGGTGGTATCTGCCCTCCCCACCTCCCACAGACGGGGGCTGGCTCTACGGCTACCCCAGGCCTCCGTCCTCCTGAGGCCGCCACCCCGCATCCCGCCAAAGGAGGCCAGGCACGCGCGCTGGCAGCCCACCCGCCGGAAGTCATCCTTTCCAGCCACCCACCAAGTCCACATGCGCTATGAGCCCTTCTCCGCCGCGCCTGGGCATCCTACTCTATGATGTTTGCTCCTGAATACAAATTAAGAGCCCAGTAAGCGTAAAAGATGCTTCGTGGGGAAACTGTGTAGGAAATAAAATTGCAGACGACGGTATGCTTTCCCTCCTACCCACCACTTCCTCTCCGTGCAGGGACCTATTCTAAATATACAACATAAATATGACATAGACGTATTTGACTGTGTTTCCTTCAGCATCATCATACTGGAAATATGTTTCAGGGACATTTATTTGATACTGCAGTTCCTTACCACAGGATGAGAGAGCTCTGTTGGGACTGGGGGTGTCGCCAAGCATTCTTCTGCGGGTCCCTCTTTCTGGACACCCTCAGAGGCTCTTACTTTGGGGATGCACTGCTTTGGAATCCCACGCAGGCTGCAGTAATAACGCAGGTGTTCCCAGCCGGTCAGGAGCTCATCCAGGGCGTCCTGCTGCGGACAGTAGCCAACGTGGATGCCGGCTGTGCCAGCAAGAGCCAGATCCACATCCTCTCTGCCAAGAGAAGCAGCAGCACTGTCCAGAAAATTCGACTTTCCCAACAAACGTCACCCATTTCTTAAATCTGGCTTATCAATCAGAAGTTCGTTGCAGTTCGTCTAACGCAATTAAATGGGCTCAAGGAATGAGTAGCAGCCCCTGTGTCAGTAGAATAGACTCGGCTCTGAGGCCACGATTGCTCTGGATGTTAAAGAACATGCATAAGACACTGAGCTTCGTAGCCGTCATCTGGCAACAATGGCTACAGCTCAATAAATGGCCATCATGGCTATTATTCCCCAGCCAAACACCTCATAAATCATTCAGTATCAGATGTTTTAGAAATCATTTTTATGATAACAATAATATATATGTCATTGAACATACAGAAAAATAGGAACCTAAAAAGAAAAATCCGTGGTCCCGGCCCTCAGTAACATCTACCATTGACGTTTTAGTGTTAATCCGTTGAGTGCAGCTATGCTCCACGAGTGCAGAGTGAGGATTATACAAAACCGTATGTACTCAAAGGAAAAGAAGTCTTGTTCTATTTCTAATTTTAATATTAATATATACTCATCATGGAAATTTGTAAACTACTCAAATGTGATCACATTTAAACTTTTAAGCTATTCAACATCACATTTCACATGAAACATTGACGTGTTTCTATGCATTTCTACACAGATGAAATCATAAAGTCTGTAAAGATTCTTGAGAATGCTCCAGAAAGGAAAATTCCTATTTCCTAAATGGAAAATAATGTAAAGAAAGACTTGCTGAGAAATCATGACTGCTACAGAGGTTATTATAAGCATCTCTCATTAAAAAAAAAAAATGTAAATCTAGTAATTCAATGTTTATTAATAGTTTATTGGGTTGGCCAAAAAGTTTGTTAGGATTTTCCATAAGAAAAACTCAGACGAACTTTTTGACCAACCCAATAAGTTTTTTTAAAGTGACACATGCACCTGGTGACAAGCAAACAATGCAAGAAAACTTGGCTTTGAGTAAAATTTTGTGTAAAATTTTAAGTTCCCCACTTCATTTTGCTTTTTCTTCTTAATCTTGTAAACATTATTCCCTCAAACATTTTTTCCCTAAATTTCATAGAGCAAAAGTTTATTTCAGCCTGATTTTTGCTACTCTACAGAAAATATTTTTTTTTCTGTTCAATCACTCTTAGGAATTTTCTGTATCAGTGTATTTAAGAGATTTTACAAGAAATATATTGGCGTGCATCTTTTTCAGGAACTTTACTGGAATACTACAATTTTGTGATCTCAATATATAATATCAGGCTCTGTTTTGAACCACTACTTCTGGAAAAATTTCACTCAGTAACCTTATTTTTCTATCCTCTCTTTTATCTCTCATGGCAGTAATATACGTATAATACAAAATTTACCATTTTAGCCATTTTAAGGTGTAAAATTTAGTGGCGTTTTAAGAGAATTTACGATTCTATGTGATCATCGTTGCTATCTAGTTCTATACCATTTTCAATGTCCCAAAAGAAAACCCGCAACTATACAAAAAAACAACAGAAGCCTTAATTAAACAGTCAGAAGACCAGCAGGGGAAGCTCTCGCGCCCTGTGACAACAGCAGAGCTTGACCGAAGAAGAAAGACTCCTCTTCTCTCCAGGTGAGGATTCAGCCAATGGAAAGTCGTGAGCTCTTTGTTTACTACACCCGCCCACCTTCCCTTCCCTTCCGCTCTATAATAGTGTTCTCTCCATTTCTGCAGGGGAACTTGCAAATGGATTGCCAGGGCTGCAGACCCCAAATTGCAATTCCCTGATGATCCCGAGAAACCCACCCTTGCTGGGGAAATAACCAGCAGTCTATTTGTTCTACTTGTTTTAGGTCAACACGCATGTATTAGTCACTCCTCACTTCCCTGTCCCTCCAGCCCCTGGCACCCACTAATCCTCTTTCTGCTTCTGTGGATTTGCCTGTTCTGGATAATTCACTGTAAACTGAATGACAAAATATCTGGCTTCTTTCACTTAGCATGTTTTCAAGGTTTATCAACAATACAGTACTTTATTATATTGTCTTTTAATGGTAAAAATGCACACTGCATTTTTTTTTAAATCACTACTTTCCATTCTGTACATGTTAAAACTAAACCCAACAAGGCACAGCTGGCCCCAAATTGACCACAGAACTGGTTCTAACACCTCTATATGTCCCATACAAGTCCACCATTGTTTTCATTCTTTGACACTTAGATACAAACATAAAAGAACTAGATAAAAAGGAAGAGAAGAGGTAATTATTTTTTTAATTAATAGCCTTAATTTTTAGAGCAGTTTAGGTCTATGGGAATGCCGAACAGAAAGCACAGGAAGTTCCCATATAACCCTCTCCTCTCACCTGGAATCGCCCCTGTTATTATCTTCATTGCTATGGCACATTTGTTAAATCTGGTAAATCAATATCGATACTCTCATTAACTCCACGTTAATGTCCATACTCCACGTTAAGGGTTGTGTGTTGAATATCCTATGGGTTTTGTGAGATTCATGATGTCAGGTACCCACAGCATCACACAGAACTGTTTCACTGCCTTCAAGTCCTCTGTGCTCCACCTGGTCACGCCTCCCTCTTCCCCGGCAGCCACTGATCTTTTACTGTCTTCATAGTTTTGCCTCTTACAGATCATCATATAGTTGAAATTATAACAGTATGTAGCCTTTTCAGATTGGCTTCCTTTTCTTAGTAATATGCATTTAATACTGAACTGTACTCCTAAGAATTGTTAGGATAGTACAGTTTATGCTGTGTGTGTTTTACAACAATTTTTAAAAATGATATGCTATGTAAACAGTATCCAAAAGCATGTTGCAGTGGCTATACTAGTATCAGACAAAATAGATTGTAGCAAAAAACTTGATACTAGACACACAGAAAAACATTTTATAAAATGTTTATAAAGGCATCGATTCCTTAGGAAAACATAACAACTATTAACATGTTTTCACCTTAGAACAGAGCCCCTTAATACATGAGGAAAAACTGACAGAAGTAAAGAAGAAATAGACAACTTAACAATATCAGTTGGATTATTCAATACATCACAGTTAATAATGGATAGAAAAGTCAGGCAGAAGATCAAGAATGTTACAGAGGACCTGAACAACACTCTAAACCAACTGGACTAAGAGATTTTCAGAACGCTTTGCCCACGACAGCAGATGTATGTTCCTTTCTGATGTTCATGGAACGTTTTCCAGATAGAACATTTGTGACCTCATGAAACAAACATCAATAAATTTTAAAGAACTGAAATCACAGAATATATGTTTTCTGACTACAATAGAATGAAATTAGAAATCAGTAATAGAAGGAAATTCGGGAGGACCGCAAATATGTAAAAATTCAATAACATGCTCCCCCCCAAAAAAACAATAGGCCAAAGAAAGAACTGAAGGAAAATTCTAAAATACTTTGAGATGACGAAAACAAATGCACAATGTATAAAAATTTATGGGATCCATCCAAAGGAGTGCATATAGGGAAAGATATAGCTGTAATGTATATATTAAAGAAAGATCATTTCAAAACAATAACCTAACATTCCCCATAAGAAATTAGAAAAATTACAGAAAACTAAATCTAAAACAATCTGAAGAAAAAATAAAATAAACTTACAACAAAAATTAATATAAAAGAAAATATGAAAAATAAAACAATAGGGAAAATCAATAAAATGAAATGTTGGTTCTTTGAAAACAAAGTTAACAAAATCTACAATTCTTTGGCTAGGCTGACCAATAAGAAAGGAGAGAAGATTCCAATTACTAAAATCAAAAATGAAAGAGAAGACATTGCTATTCAATATTAAACTTACAGAAATAGAAAGATTTATAAAGGAACACTATAAAGATTGCAGGGTCTTCCCTGGTGGCGCAGTGGTTGAGAGTCTGCCTGGCGATGCGGGGGGCGCGGGTTCGTGCCCCGGTCCGGGAGGATCGCACATGCCGTGGAGCGGCTGGGCCCGTGAGCCATGGCCGCTGAGCCTGCGCGTCCGGAGCCTGTGCTCCGCAATGGGAGAGGCCACAACAGTGAGGGGCCCGTGTACCGCAAAAAAAAAAAAAAAAAAAAAAAAAGATTGCATGACAAAAAATTAGATCCCCACCTCACCCTATAAATAAAAGTCACAATCAATCAAATACCTAAATGTAAAAGCCAAAACTATAAAACTCTTAGAAGAAAACATACATATCTATATCTTCCTAACCTTGGATTAGGCAATAGTTTCTAGACACAACACAAAAAGCATAGCATAAGATAGAGTCTATCTAGACTCCACTAAAAAATTTTAGAACGAGTGATCAAATTCAGTAAAGTTACAGGATACAAAATCAGTATACAAAAGTCAGTTATGTTTCCATACAATAACAATAAACTAACAGAAAGAGAAATTAAGAAACCAAGAGCAGGGTGTGGTGGTGGTGGGATGAATTGGGAGACTGTGATTGACATGTATACACTGATGTATATAAAATGGATAACTAATAAGAACCAGCTGTAAAAAAAATAAATAAAATTCAAAAATTAAAAGAAAAAGAAAGAAACCAAGTGCATTTACAGTTGCATCAAAAAAAATGTAATACTGAGGAATAAATTTAACCAAGGAGGTGAAAGATCTGTATAGTATAAGATATACAATGACAACTATAAGATATTGATGAAACAAATTGAAGAAGACACAAATAAATGGAAAAATATTCCATGTTAATAGATTGGAAAAATTAATATTGTTAAAATATCCATAATACCCAAAGGAATCTACAGATTCAATGCAATCCCTATCAAAATACCAATGGCATTTTCACAGAAATAGAAAAAAAATCCTAAAATTTGTAGGGGACCCCAGAAGACCCTGAATAGCCAAAACAATCTTGAGAAAGAAGAACAAAGCTGGGGGCATCACATTTCCTGATTTTAAACTATTTTACAAAGCTATAGTAATCAAAAAAACTATTGTATTGGCATAAGAACAGACACATAGACCAATGGAAGAACAGAGAACCCAGAAATAAACCCACCCATATATGGTCAATTAATTTATGACAAAGGAGCCAAAACTATACAATGGGGGAAAGGACAGTCCCCTCAATAAAAGGTGTGTGTTGTAAAAACTATATAGACATGCAAAACTGTATAATAAACAAAAAGAATGACACTGGATCTCTATCTTACACCACATTAAAAAAAAACAACTCAAAATGGATTAAAGACTTAAATTTAAGACCTAAAACTATGAAACCTTTAGAATAAAACATGATGAATAAGTTCCTTGACATCAGTCTTGGCAATGATTTTTTGGATTTCATGCCAAAGCAAAGGCAACACAAGCAAACATAAGCAAGTAATACTTCACCAAACTAAAAGGCTTCTGCACGACAAAGGAAACCCGTCAACAAAATGAAAAGGCAATCTACTGAATGTGAGATAATATTTGCAAATCATAAAGCTGATAAGGGGTTAATATGCAAAATACATAAAGAACTCACACAACTCAATAGCCAAAAAACAATCTGATTTTAAAATGGGCAGAGGAATTGAATTTTTCAAAAAAAGGCATACAAGTGGCCATATAGGTACATGAAATGATGCTCAACATCACTAATCATCAGGGAAATGCAAATCAAAACCACAATGAGATATCATCTCTCACCTTTAGAATGGATGTCATCACAAAGACAAGAGACAGCAAGTGCTGATGAGGATGTGGAAAAAAGGGAACCTTTGTGCACTGTTGGCAGGAATATAAACTGGTACAGCTGCCACTGAAAGCAGTATGGAGATTCCTCAAATAATTAAGAACAGAACTACTATATGAGCCAGCATTTCCACTTCTGGGTATATAGCCAAATGAAATGAAAACACGATATCAAAGAGATATCTGTGCATTACAGCATTATTCACAATAGCTAAGATAGGGAAACCACCTAAGTGTCCAACAAAAGATAAATTTGGAAAAAATATATAGGTATAGGAATATTATTATAATAATGTTCCATATACACGATGGAATATTATCCAGCCATGAGAAAGAAGGAAATCCTGCCATTTGCAACAACATCGATGGACCTCGGGGGCATATGATGCTGAGTAAAATAAGTCAGATAGAGAGATATTCCACAGTGTCACTTACATGTGAAATATTTGGGAAAAAAAGAAAGCAAACTCTCAGAGAGTAGAAAAGTGGTTCCCAGTGTCTGGAAGTAGGGAAAAATAAGGAGAGGTTGGTAAAAGGGTACAAACTTTCAGCTGTAAATGAACAAGCTCAAGGATCTAATGTAAAACATAGTATCTATAGCTACAACACAGTTCAATTATATAATTAAAATTTGCTAAGAAAGTAGAACTTAAATGTTCTTACCAAACAAACTATAATAAATATGTGAGGTGATGGATGTTTTAATGAAGTAGATGGCAGAAATCCTTTCACAATGTATATGGATATCAAGTCATCACCATGCACATTTTAAATATCTTACAGCTTCATCAATTATACCACAATAAAGCTGAAAAAAATATAAAAAAAGATAAATTGTATAAAATCAAAATTTATTTTTTTTTATTTCCAAGGACACTATCAAGAAAATAAAAAGACAACTGTACAATTGGAGAGAATTTTTATAAATCATATATCTAATAATGGGCTGATCCTAGAATGTAAACAACTAGTACAACTCAAAAGAAAAATAAAAGGAACTCAATTTTTGAGATGGTAAAAGGATGTGAATATATATTTTTTCAAAGAAGATGTACAAACAGACGATAAACAGAAAAAATCGTCAGCCTCATTAATCATTAGGGAAACACAAATCAAAACCATAATAAGGTACCACTTCACATCCACTGGGATGGCTATAATCCAAAAAATGAACCATAATAAGTGTTGGTGTAGATGTGGAGAAATTAGAACACTTGTATATTACGATTGGGAATATAAGATGGTGCAGCTTCTTTGGAAAACACTTTGGCAGTTCCTCAAATATTATGCTTAGCTAGCTATACGACCCAGTAATTCCACTCGTAGTTATATGCTCAAAAGATGTGAACATTTATATCTAGATAAAATGTGTACAATAATGTTCATAGAAGCATTACTCATAATAGCAAAAATGTAGAGAACTAAATGTCCTTCAATGGATGAATGGATAAACAAAATTTGGTAGATTCCTACCATTGGGTATTGTTCAGTCATAAAATGAAGTGAAGTAGTGACACAGGCTACAACACAGATACACCTGAAAACATGCCAGGAGAAAGAAGCTAAACACAAAAGGCTACATATTGTGTGAGTCCATTTATATAAAATGTCCAGAATAGGCAAATCCATAGAGGCAGAAAGTAGATTAATGGTTGCCAAAGGCTGGGGGAGGACAGACAACAGGGAGTGGCTGATGTTTGCTACAGAGTTTCTTTTCAAAGTGATAAAAATGATATGGAATTAGTAGAAATAATTGCACAACTTTGTGAATTACTACAAACCACTGAATTGTTACTACAGAGTTTCTTTTCAAAGTGATAAAAATGATATGGAATTAGTAGAAATAATTGCACAACTTTGTGAATTACTACAAACCACTGAATTGTTACACTTAAAAGTGTGA
This sequence comes from Phocoena sinus, assembly GCF_008692025.1. NCBI lineage: Eukaryota > Metazoa > Chordata > Mammalia > Artiodactyla > Phocoenidae > Phocoena > Phocoena sinus. Next base: position 106,194,877 of record NC_045771.1, read on the forward strand.
ATTTTATACTATGTGAATCATATCATGACAGTTTGTCCGTATCTACAGAGGCTGAAAATGCACCTGCTCTATAGGAATAACTGTGTTCCTTAATATGTATACAACCTTAATACCTTCATGTGTTCACCAGCAAATGCTCAAGAACATCCACAGTGCATATCCGTCAATACTAACCAAAGCGAACTAGTGCAACACGTAACAACATGTATGCATCTCACAAATGCCGTATTGTCGAAAAGAAGCCACTCACCAAAGAGCATACTCTGCATGACTCCATTTATACAAAGTTTACAAACAGGCAAAACTATAATATATGATGATAAATGTCAGAACAGTGCTTTAGTTTTCATAGGGTCTTGACTGAGTTCATGATGGGGACTTCCGGGTCCTGGCAATGGTCTATTTCTTGCTTATATGCTTATATGGATGGGCTAACATGAAAATCCATCAAGCCTTACACTGAGGATTTTTAGGTAACTTTAAATATCTCAATTTAAAGTTTATATTTTAAAAATTGCTGTACATGTTAATTTACAAAACTCCTAACACAATGTTTAGTGTTTAAAAAGTTCTACCTTAAGTTCTGCTGGAAAAAGTTTTCATGGTTTCCTGTAACAACTTTCCCCATCTCAGCTAGTTTAAAGATACGATGCTTGTACAAAATTAAACATTCGAAACCATTTACAGAGATGGGATAACTCTTTAAATTACCCTTTTCAGTGTTCAGTGGCCCCAGGGCACTTCCTGCCTCTGCACTGCATGGACCACACCTGCGCCTGTCCCTTTCCAGTTGGTGTCTCTGCACTTCAGAATAGGTGAACAGTTCCAAGGAGGTGATTGAGGCAGGTGCAGGGAGTGATGGAAAGAGGCTGGTGTCTACGCATCACCTAGTGCAGTGACTGCTGCCTAGTTTTTGGTTACACGGGAGTATAGTCTTTAACCAAGGACAAGATTTCACATGGAGTGAAATAAAGAGCTTTTCCCTGTCCTTTCGGAGGGGGGCATCTCCCATCTGCTATGCAATTAAGACCCTTGCATTTGCTTTGAGGTAGTAGGAATCACCTCCCCACTCACATCTATCAGTCCTATAGTTTTTATTATGAATTGGCATCCATCCCTGTGGGGCTCCTGAACCACGGTGGAGCTAGGGATTCAAAGAGCATTAAAGACACATGAAGTCAAAGCATGTCCTGGTTTCCCTAACTCTATTTCATTAGCTTAAATACCTGCTGCTCTGTGAATAGAGAAAATTTTTATCAAAATTTTGGGGAAAATAAGGGTCTAGAAGAGATCAACCTGACACCTCAAGGTTCATTTTCAAAGATGTCATGTTATAATCCAGACGGACACACTAAGAGGGCACAGCCTTGTGACAATGTGCGAACAAAAGGGTGTCATATGACAGTGAAGCTCTGCAGTGAAGCCAGAGTTTCAGGACCAAACCAGAGTTCATTCTAACCGACCTAAAAGATGAGCTCATGGATATAAATCTCCCAGTGATGCTAATCAAACACTTTCTAAATCAAAATCACTGTCAATCACATCTATGTGCTATTAGTAAATGCTCACATCTATTTTTCAGTTTCCACATGCTTGCATTTCAGCTACCTCAACCTCATAAAGGAGGTCATAACATTTCTGTATGCTTTATGCTCCAGCACCGATCAGAAAGGCAAGACATTTTTCAGTCGGAGGTCTGACAAAAATGAACTTTAAGTGGCTTTTATCACAATGCATGCTGACTAGCTTTTATTCTCTTTATTTAATGATATAACAGATCAATAAATTCTGGAAATTAAATAAAATGTTTGGAGCATTCTGAGAGGCCTTTGCCAAACCAATAGTTTAATATTTGAAAAGGTTTTACTGAGGTTCCACTCCTCACTTCAGGCATCTAATTTTATTTGTATTATCAGCAGTTTGTAAGCTGCCAAAGTAGGTCAGAAAGAGCCAAGAAAGAACCATGCAATGGCCCTGGTTGGATTTGCTTTCCCATCAGTATTTTAAACCTGTTTGTCTTCAAAATGCCTGATGTTTTGCTGCCACCATCCACATTTCACTGCAGGTTTACCCACGAATTCACCCCATGTCCTGCTGTCAGGTAAGTGCAGGGCTGCTTTCCCGACTGGCTCCCGAGTCACTGGACTGTTTGTGAGCCAGTCTCACTGCCACCTGGGCGTGAGTCCTGAGTCAGGAGAAGCCCCTGAGCCCGAGAACAAACCCAACAACTGGACTTCCGGGAGCCGAACCCCCATAACGACTTGACACGGTTTTAGAATACGATGCTGACGTGTTGCTTTGTTCCTTAAATAGAAATTAATAAGCTGTTTTAACTCCTTCTCTGAAGACCAGAATAAAATCATTACCCGGGTTCAAACTTAAACACACAGACACACAACACAAACACACACATTTTAAGTAATGTCCTTTCAAAGCAGTAAAATGATACCTATTTATATTTTCATATGGCTGAGATTTTGCCTTCTTGCCCAAGACAATGCTAGGAACTTCTGGCAACAAAGTGGCTCGTTACCTTACATGCATTCCTCGTGCAAAGACCTTCCATCTACTCACTCACTCCAGGAAGAGATGAAGTTAATGCATCAAAGACTTGTTTCTAAAGAACAAACGCTGGCTTCTGCCTGTCACCTGTTCAACTGTCACTCAGACTGTCCATTGGATGCTTTTTCACTTGATATGTCACTATTTATGACACATGCTTGTCCACTTCAAAATCCCACTGAGACCAGTAGCACCACTCAGTCCTCAGCATTGTTTGACCAAACACACCTTCTCCTTAGGTCAGGGGTAAAGGTCAAGTAAGTCATCGGTGAGGTCACAGAATCAGGAGAGTAGACCTGAGGGTCACTGGTTCATAGGATAATTCTCTGCAATATGCCCTGCACTTGTTTGTACTTACGTGGATTCAAATTATATTAAATGTACTATGAATTCCATGATAGATATTGTCAGGAAGAGTGTTTTTTCAATTTAAACAGTTCAAATTATTCTAGTGGTAGGTATCTCTAATGTTTAAAATTATACAAAGAATCTTCATATAAATACTAAAATCTAGGTCATTTATTAAAAATTGACAGATTGAGAATGTTGGTATAACTATTCCCTACTTAATATTTTGAATATTTAAGCAGGAACAGGCAAATTTGCCATGGTTTTTATTTTCTCAAAGTGAGATTTTAAAAAAATTCCTACATTAGAAGTATAAATTATTTTACTATGTCATGTGTCAAAATCTACTGAGTCACTATCATAACAAAAAAACAAGTTGCAAATAAGACTGTTAGCAAGAAAACTTCAAACTGCTAATAAGCTGTTGATAAACAGTAGCTACAAGACGACCATGCCTCAATTTTATAGCATTCTTTAAAGTTTTCAGTCTTTCAGAAATGTTAACATGTTTTTCCTTAAGAAAAAATACAACATAGAGAATTCAAGGTTGTTATTATTTTACATATTTAGAAGACAGTGTATCCTGTATAAGAGGTACACTGCCCCACGTGGAGATGCCGGTAAAGGTCTGGGAGCCAAGTCCCACCAAAGCCTCTGGCTGTTGTCCAGTTCTCACTCCGAGATCAGCGATGCCATATTGCCTTTCCCCCAAAAAATGCTAGGAGTAAAAAGATGAAAGGAGAAAACCCATTACAAAAGAAGAGAAGGGGTGATGTCTGGAATTGAGAATATACGAATTTTGCTATTGTTTATTCTGAGGAGATAATAGAGTCCCTATAAAGAAGTATAAAATTAAGCATTATACATAGTTATATTTGTAGAAGAAACTGGAGAAGCTAAAGACCATCTGAAAGCCCTCCAAACTGTCAAAAGAAATGGGGGGCCGTGCAGAAAACAAAAAGCAAGCATTCAACAAAAACAAACAAAAGTAGACCAAGAAGAAACAGGACATACGAAAATTTCCTGTTGAACGAAATAAAACCAGCCAAAAACAAAACATCATACAACTTTGAAATGTCAAAGTAAAAGCTCTTTCTGAAAAAGAAAAATCAAATGACTTTGCCAACTATCTGGAAAATAACAAAAATGAAGTCATGTGGAAAATTATCGAGAACAGCGGTCAGAGGAAAGTGCATGGATTTAAATATTTTCAGTAACAGAGAAGAAAAAATTGGAATTAATTAATTAAGCATCATACTAAAAAAGCTAGAAAATTTTATAAAGGAAATTTGGAGGAAAGACTGAAGTAGAAATTAAAAAATTAGGAAACAAAACATTGTAGAACAAATAAACAGGTGATTTCATGAAAAAAAGTAGACAAATCAGCCATTCCTCTAGGGCAAAAAAAAAAGTAAACATCACAAAATGTGACATAAAAATGGTGACATTACAAATATAGAGGAAATTAAAACGATAAGAAGACATTATTTTGCACATATCAAAGCAAATAAACTTATATTTGGATGAAATTATTTTCCAGGAAACAGAAATGTCCTCCCTGACCCCAGATTGGCAGCCGACACGAAGACCAATGACCGTTTCAGAAACTGAGAAGCTGATGTTGACAAGGGACCCTGGCTCACTCCCTCTCCTGCCATGTAGATCTGCACACACAGGTGCACAAATGTAAGCAAGAAGGCCCTGGAGGGGGACGGGCCCACTGGGGTACCCAGGTACACTATAGTCTATAGTCTTGGAATATTTCCATCATGTGTATATCCAAAAATATTTAAAATGAGGATGACAAATGCTAAAGCAACATTACAAAAATTCTTTATCTGATAAAGGGAATGCAATAAGGAAACTGATATTTGAGACCAAAGTCGTATCCATTCAAAGAGCCCACAGCCTTTAAAATACACTCCTTTGTGATTTATGTAATAGCTCGAAGCTAAAAAGCGTCCTCCTTCCCCATGGAAATTATAATACATTAGTGTTGTTACAGGTAATACCAAATGTTTACTGTTTATGCTAAATCATTTGGGTCATCATCTGCCATATTCAAAGGCAACAAATTATATCAAAAGCACAACTTCATCCCTGTCTCGGGATGCATATTTACCTTTTACAGTTTTTTCTATGAAGGAAAAGGAAAAAGAGCATGAATTATGGTGCATTAGTTCCTTTAAAAAAAGAGCATTATTTCAGGGAAAATAAAATTGAATAAAAACCAAACTGAATAAAAAACTAAAAAAAAACAAAAAGAAGAAGAAAGAAGAAGAAAGACCCCCTCTTCTGCCCCCAATGGTTCCTTTTCTGCATCCCCTACTGCTGGTTAACACTTCATTCTTCAGAAAATCCTGTCGCAAACTTCTCAACCTCAAAGTCATACTTGACTCCACTTTTTTCAATGCCCTTGTTCAGAATTTACAGCACCATGATCCCAAAACTAATTTGCCCTATTTCCTTTCTCCTTGACCCTCAACCCTTCTCACCTGGTTTGGTTTCCATTGAACCTTGCCTACATCTCTGAGAAAAAGCAAAAAAAAAAAAAAAAGTTAATTCATATTAACCCACATTAATTCTCACTTTACCTTGTTATCAGAATTACTGATCACAAGCAGAGGTCAAACTTCCAGTTCGAAATTACATCTCTAATGTTTACCTTAAAATGCCCATAAAATTCAACAAAATTTCATCACACAGAGAAGCAATGTAATAGTCTTAGAGGGCATCTTCATAGTTATAAGACAGAAGGACTTAGATTTAAAAAAAAAAAAAACTATTAAAAAACCAGCTCATAATAAGGATTCAAATCATACAAGGGAGTATGCGGGGGAAAAGGAAGGCAAACTTACACCCACCGTCCCCCAACACAGACGCAGCACCTGGATCCTGGCTCTGAGAAGTGGCACACGCACCGGAAGAGGGGGCTGCCCTGAGACACAGCCCGTGTCTATGTTCCACCCTGGTTCTGAGCTGCAGGCAAAGGCAGTGAAGGCGAGAAATGATGCTACCTCAATACAAAGGACGAACAAGAGGTAAAAACCTGCCAGCCACCAACACTGACCGGGGAGCTGGGCAACTCCAGCAGACCTCCGGCTGCATCTCTAAACTCTATACACAGCCATCCCCACCTGTGCAGAGGGAATCCTGCAGTTGAGAAACATCAACTTAAGAAAGATCAGGCCTTGTCTAAGAGAAGTAAAATGATACCCCCTAAAAATAGTGTTGAAGAGTGGAAAGGGAGCAACAGACAGAAAATTCAGCAAGAGGGTGTCTGAAAAATTCAGGAAACATGTAGACACTCCCTAGTAGAACGTGAGATGCGGCACCCTTAGCGAATGAGAAACATCAATCCATGGGGGAACTGACAGATAAAGTAGCATCCAAATGAAATTCAAAGTCTCCTAGGATAAGAATAACTCAAAATAAAGAAGGACTGTGAGGAAACCAAAACCACTTTCTAGAAGTTAATAAAAAAATGTATAAAAGAGGGCTAAAAATAACCCCAAAATGAAAATATTATGAAGACAATAATTCCTGAAGAATAGTTAATGGGCTTTGTTTTCTTGCTTGCTTTTTTTTTTTTAACATCTTTATAGGAGTATAATTGCTTTACAATGGTGTGTTAGTTTCTGCTTTATAACAAAGTGAATCAGTTATACATATACATATATCCCCATATCCCCTCCCTCTTGCATCTCCCTCCCACCCTCCCTATCCCACCCCTCTAGGTGTTCACAAAGCACGGAGCTGATCTCCCTGTGCTATGCGGCTGCTTCCCACTAGCTATCTATTTTACGTTTGGTAGTGTATATATGTCCATGCCACTCTCACTTTGTCCCAGCTTACCCTTCCCCCTCCCCGTATCCTCAAGTCCATTCTCTAGTAGGTCTGTGTTCTTGCTTGTTTTGGTAAATTTCAGAGCATAGAAAATGAAAGATATGAATATCTGAACGGATAGCAAAGTGAGGCTGGCGGGCAGAAGGCGATGGAGCAACATTCAGAAGCTTCTGAAACATTTGTGCACCCTGGTTGTCTCTCACAGTGAAAGAAACTAAAGTAACTCTCTGATATTCCAGCAATCAGAACATACATCTCCACACCTCAGTTATCCTTCATTAAAACAAAGATCCCAGTTTATGTGATCAAGCCTGAAGAGGAAAAAGATCTGGTTACCCCTAGAATTAAGGGAATGGAATTCAAAAAGTGTGTCACTACTGGTTCTGGTAATTCAAGTTTTTGAAAGGTTCAAACAAATAGGACATGGTTAAATGGGGTCACAGTGGCAATGCAAAGGTAGTTCCTAGTTAGTAAATCTAGACATCCAATTAAAGATGGGGATTAAATTTACATTTGCCTTTACTGCCCCCCTAAATTACATGAAACCCAGTTAATATACACTGTATATGAGTCCATATAGAGTCTTCATTAAGATTTATAGTGCTCAAGTATAAAGTGTAAGCAAATATCCAATGAGCATTAGTCATTTGAAGGAAATATGTGACATGAACAACATAAACCAAAGCAAACAAGCAAACAGAACAGGAACCTGGATTGGAGACAAGAGAGAGAGATGATTTTAAAAGTATATCAATATTTTCAGAGGTAAGAGATGGTGCCACATTTATGAAAAACAAATAGAATGTCATGCTTCATAAAAAGATAACCACAGAGAACAAAGAGCTAGTGAAAATGTAAAAACTATGATTAATATAAAATACTCAATAAACAGTTGGAAGGTAAAGTTGAGAAAATCTCCCAGAAAGTAGAACTAGATGATGAAGTTATTGAACAGAGAAGAGAAAATGTTTCATTCTAGGAAACATGACAGCTGAATAATGGAGACCAAGGAAGAGACAATAAAGAAACACAAGCGGGAGAATGGAAAAAGAAAAGAAATCAAGACGATGTCTTAGCACCAAAGGAAGTAAGCTTTCACTGATTAAGAGAACCCATATAGAGTCTTCATGAGGACTTTTAGTGCAAGAAAGGAAATGTCGTGGGGCTTCAGGGCTCAACTCTGAGCAGTATGTATATAATCGTAATAGTATAAACACTGAATAAGTTAACCACTGTCTATATGTATTCCTTAAAAAATATAAAAAATAATATAGTCCAAAGGATGAAAACAAGATCACTGACAGTCATGATTTAGATAAAATCAGCATTCATTCCTGAAAAAAATTCCAGAAAAAATTCTGGAAAAAAATCCAGAAAATTTTTTTCTGAAAAAATTCAGAAAAAGTGAGTTCTTAGTAAAAGATACTTATTACCAATGCAGGTTTAAGCATAATTCTAGTTTAAATAAAACAATGAAAAATATATAGAGGTATAAATATTAGAACTTAAGAAGTAATATTTTTCTCTACCAAAAAAGTGGAGATACCCAACTAAGAAAATATTAGATCAAATAGAATAATTTAACAAAATGGTTGGTCAAAGCTTGAAAAAAGATAGTTTCCTTGTATGTCAACATTCACCAATTAAAAATATAAGAGAAGGAAAGTTCCATTCATGGCACTATCAAATTACATAAAATGAAATATGGAGGAGTATCCAGAACATGAAATATATAAGTTATATTAAAATTTAATGAGGAATCTGCTAGAAGACTCTTAGTGACAATAGTCCTAAATGAGGAGACTCAACATCATCAATCTTTTCAATATTTTGACAACTGTTTCTATCTCTGTAGATTTCACAACAGGAAAATTCTCATGGCTAATAATGAAGGGACTGGCTTTGATAGTAAAACATGTTATAAAACCGTAGCTTAAAAAATAGGGTAGACTTTGTGCCAGAAAATGCAAACAAGTTCAAAATTAAAAGCACATAAACATATCAAGTTCATATAAACATACCTAACAGTGTATTAAATAAGTGGGTCATTTCAAATCAATAAAGACAGACTGTTGAATAAAGGGTATGGTAGGTAATAAGTGGATAACCTTTTTTTTAATTCAAATCTTAATTCTGTCTCACTCTTTTAACCCTGAATAAGATACAGATCCATAAGAATTTAGATATAAACAAACAAGGAACTAGAATTTTATCTTGGGTGACTATCCCTCCTTAGGTGGGGAGGTCAGTACTATGCCTTCCTGTGCGTTACTCTAGGGTCAAAAATCAACCACACCAGGTAGAGATCAAGCCACTGGAATAACTAGAAAGGAAAAACTAACTAACATCATCTCATCTCATCATCTCATCACATCAACTCATCTCTAATCATAAAGGGATATCTGGGAATTCAGACTGTTGATAATGTCAACTGCTCCCATGTGGATGTTAAACAAAAAAAGTGGTGTGCGTTTAGTTGGCTTAATTTTGTGGTTCATTAGAAGTGTTTAGAATTATATTATTTGTTTTCTCTCAGAATGCATTTCCAGTGCTCCTGCTGCAGAGGGTGGGTGTGAAGAGTGACATGTGTGGGCCCCTGTTCTAGAAGGTTGCCCAGCTCTGCTGTAGAGCCCACGCACTGTGGTCAGGCACGGACCGAGGCTTTGCCCTTCACCACTGCACTGCAAGACATTTGAGTGTTGGGTTTATTCCGCCAGGTTTGATGCAGACGAAAGATGAAGTGTGTATGAACGTTATCTGCACTAAAGTGACAGTGTGAAACGCACCGTGATTAGATCGAAGCAGAAAGAGAGAAAGGGCAACGTCTGTTCAGTTCCCAGTGGATGTGGCTTCTGTGTGGTGCACACTCAACACCTTAGCTTTTCCAGAAAAGAGGAAGAAGTGAGTGGAGAAGAGGGAAGGAGGGAATGGTGGGTCCAGGGAGGAGGAGGATAGAGAGAAGAGAGCTCCACGGACGGTTCTTTTATCCCCATCTGCCACGTGACTGAGTGAAGCCCTGTGGGATGCCGGCTGGGGGCACAGAGCAGCGATGACTTGTCTCCACGTAGAAAATGTGAAATCCTAACCCCCAGGGCCTCAGAATGGGATTGCCGGCTGCACTGGGGATGGGCCCTTGGAGAAGTAACTAAGATCGAATGAGGTCATAAGTGTGGAGCAGAAGGACTGGTGTCCCTATAAGAAGAGAGACAGACAGGCCCCAGGCAGCGTGAGAACGCAGCAAGAGGGCGGGCCGTCTGCAAGCCCCGGAGGGAGGTCTCCACAGAGCCCAACCCGCTGACACCTTGACCTTGGACTTTTCATCTTCAGAACCGTGAGAAAATAGGGAGGGAAGGGCTGGGAGTTTGGGGTTAGCAGATGCAAACCATTATATACAGGATGGATAAACAACAAGGTCCTACTGTAGAGCACAGGGAACTATATCCAATGCCCTGTGATAAACCATAATGGAAAAGAATATGAAAAAAGAATATATATATATATGTATAACTGAGTCACTTTTGCTGTACAGCAAGTTAACATTGTAAATCAACAGTACTTCAATAAATTTTTTTTTAAAAAAAAGAACCCTGAGAAAATAAAATTCTATTGCATAAGCCACCCACATTTCTATTGCCTAAGTCTGTTAATTTGCTGTAGCAGTCCTAGCAAACTATCACATATATAATAGCGTAATATTACACACATACGCAAACACACACATACTGTTATTCAACCAGTGGTAATATCCACTGTGAAAAGAAAAAGAATTTTTAAAATTTATTTCCATAAATGTCAAACTGCAGCTGGGAGGGAATAGGCACTGGGTATCACTTCAAACTCTACGACTAAGGCAAGTCTCCCCGCCTCCCTGGCCTCCGCTTCTCCACCTGGACAATGAAAGGGTTGATCATTTATTGAGGAAAACGACACTCATCAGGGAGTTCACCCTCCAATAAATGGACGACCAAAGGTGAGACACAACGGGACAGGGCATTTCAACAGGGATACGCTCAAGTCCAGTCCTAGGACGGAGCTGGGGATAGTCCTACCGTCCTAATGGGAGTCTGCTGACCTGTTTGTGCTTGACATTGGTGGGGAATCAGGGCTCCTCGGGTGAAGGGGGCCTGTGGGGAACATAGAGAGAGAGTGCTGAGGAAGGGGCAGAGACAGAACCCGCAGGATGCTGGGGCCGGCTCAGCCACCATGTGGTGGGAGACCAGCAGCGGGGAGAAGGGTTCACAGTTGCAGGGAGGGCAGTTTACGGAGAGCGAGTGAGCTCAGACAGTTGACTAACTCTGAGTTTAATATTCGAAGCTCATATTTGAACCCTCGTACAGCTCAATATATAAGCTGTAAGTTTGTGACTTTTTTTAACTTTTTATTTTATAGTGGAGCACAGTTGATTAACAATGTTGTATTAGTTTCAGGTGTGCAGCAGTGATTAGTTACACATGTACCTGTATCTATTCTTTTTAAAATTCTTTTCCCATTTTAGGTTATTACAGAGTCTTCAGCAGAGTTCCTCTGTGATTGTCTTGGTCATTTAAAACTCTCTGGATGAAAATCAAATACCCGAAGCTGCTGTTCCGACCACCCCCTACCCCTAGCAGCCTATTCTATTTATTAAAGAAAATATGGTTCTATGTTACAGTAGCCTTAGAAAAAAACATATTCTCAATTTATAGAGACCTCCAGCAGGCTTTTGTATTTCAGTGTCTGAGAAAGGAAGCGGTTGCCTCCAATGTCCTTCTTCAGTGAGCATTATACCTTAATGAACAAAATGCTTAAGGACACAGCTCTGCCAGGGGACGTTCAGAGTTCTTCTAATACGGATTTGTAATGAAACACGGAGATTACCCAAGATGAGGCAATTATAGTGGCATATCAGGCCAGGAGTGCAGAGCAATTTTGTTGGCATAGGATAAAGCTATATCAAGAAATAATAAATCCCGCTGCACACTCTGTATGAAAGGTCAGCAGTCCTTTACATCTTGAAGGTATTTTTCATTACAAAAATTACAGTCTCAGCTCCAAAATAATACTATTATTGCAACTATGTATTTATGTATGCATGCATATGTATAGTTAGATAAATAGATTTCTTTTGCAAAACTGAGACTATGAGAATAAAAATAACTTTAATGTAAGATTAAAGAGGGATTTCCTTCATTGTTTTCCTAGCTGTATTAGTGTTGTTAAATTGCCATTTAATTTAAAATGGAAAGGCATGTTCATGTCATTCCTAGCTGATGTGGTTATGATTTGACCTACTTCAATTTGGGATTCATGTCAGTCTAAAGGAAGATAAGGATTTTATAAGCAATAAAGGAGCTCTATGTATTTTACATAGATATTGCAGTAGCTTAAATGAAGCAGAGGAATCTGTTTATCGATTCCTAAGTGCTGTACCCATAATATGATCAATTTGATGGTGTTACAGCACTTAATACTTACTGCTCCCACAAATTCTATGTTAATGATCATTTAAGACAGGAGGAAACTAAGGCCAAAAAAAGTCCATCCCACTTGCACATATGAAAGCAGAGCAGGCTCCAAAAATGCTGGTCTGAAATGTGAAGAGAAAGCCTTGTGTCTTAAAAGCGTTTTCCTATTGCTTATTTATTTAATTACCTGACAATTTAACACGTGATCATGATACAAGATTTGAAAAACACAAGAAGGAATAAGGAACAAATACAAATAATTGATAATTCCCTACCTAGATGTAATGACTGTTGACCTGTCCAGAAATTCCAGCTTTTTCATCCATGCTATTATTCCATGATTTCTGTGTATATTCCTACTGCTAAGGAGGTGCCTTTGGTGAAATTCCTCACTTTCCAACAGAAATTCCTGCAACCACGGAAACGTTCTGCATCTGTGCCGTCTGAAACAGAAGAAACTTGTAAGCTCTTGAAATGTTGCTAGTGCTACCAAGAAATTAAATTTAAAATTAATTTAATTTATTTAAATTTAAGCTTAGAAGCCATGGGTGCTTAGTAATGACTATTTTGAACAGGGACAAGTCTAATTCCACACCCTTATGATGATCTGTGTTTTCTCTCTTTTTTTCTCTGTTTTTGGAATTCTGCAGTTTTACTATAAAATGTCTAAGTATGAATATCTTCTTCTCTGTTATGCTTTTCAGCCTAAAGAGTCATCTTTTTTATTAGTACTGAAAAATTCTTAGCTATTATTTCTTTCAACAGTGCCTTTATTCCATTCTCCCTGTTCTATTGTTCACAAATCTGATTAAACACATGTTGGATCTTCTCTTCCTATCCCTCATCTTTCTTAATGTCTCTTTCACATATTTTTCATAAGCTGGGTATTACTTGTTTTCAACACAAGAACTAGGTTTTCTTTTTGATTTCAATGACCATCTTTTTCAATCCTAGAAGGTGTTTATTTCAAATCTGTTCTTTTTTATGATGTCATGTTGCTTCCTTCATGTTGTACGTTCTGTGTGAGGTTGCACTTCTATTGTATTAGATTCTTAGTAGGCCAACTCTCCCCTTTGTCATATCCATCAATGTATATCCTCAGTGGATAACTTTCTGTGAGTTTTGTAATGTTTGATTGCAAACTCCATTTTAGTGGCACTCTCTTTTTTAAATTGAAATTCCCATAAAGTGTAAGTTGTGGGAGCTTCCTTTCAAATAAGTTTTGTGTTTTCTTCTTCCAGGTGCCCACGGGGACCATGTTTTATTTTTTTTTTATGTTACATTCTTTATGTTACATTCTTTATGTTACATTCTTGGGTAAGGAGAGATGAGGGTCCTTGGCCACAGTAGTTAATTTTTTTTTTTTTACATCTTTACTGGAGTATAATTGCTTTACAATGATGTGTTGGTTTCTGCTTTATAACAAAGTGAGTCAGTTATACATATACATATGTTCCCATATCTCTTCCCTCTTGCGTCTCCCTCCCTCCCACCCTCCCTAACCCACCCCTCCAGGCGGTCACAAAGCACCGAGCTGATCTCCCTGTGCTATGCGGCTGCTTCCCACTAGTTATCTACCTTACGTTTGGTAGCGTATATATGTCCATGACTCTCTTTCGCTTTGTCACAGCTTACCCTTCCCCCTCCCCCATATCCTCAAGTCCATTCTCTAGTAGATCTGTGTCTTTATTCCTGTCTTACCCCTAGGTTCTTCATGACATTTCTTTTTCTTAAATTCCATATATGTGTGTTAGCATACGGTATTTGTCTTTCTCTTTCTGACTTACTTCACTCTGTATGACAGACTCTAGGTCTATCCACCTCATTACAAACAGCTCAATTTCGTTTCTTTTTATGCCTGAGTAATATTCCATTGTATATATGTGCCACATCTTCAGACTCCCCTCCTCACAGGAGGTAGAATCCCAGGGTTTCAAAATCCAGGGGAGACCTTGCCTTTAAAACTCTGAGCCTCAATAGAAGCCAACAAGTTTTCTTATCATCTTTCTCTGCCATTTTTTCAAGAGCCCATTTACCAGTGAGGATGCAGCCCTTCAGTGATGCTAGATTTATACAGGGTTTCGGTTCAAAGTTTCCCCTTGTGCAAAGCTGCAGCCTCATCTCTTCACCTTCAGGGACCTTAAAACCCCAGCCTCCAATTCCCAGACCCACAGTCGCTCTGCCCCTTTGTCAGGCAGCCACAGCACCAGCCCAGGCTATCACTCCACTTTGTGAGCTTCTTTTTCCTTTATAGAACCAGGATTCCCTTTCTTTCTTGCGGCCTCAGATAGGCACTTATAAAATAACTGTGGTTTAACCTTCATCTAGTAATAGAGCATTTTCAGGTCATGCTAATCTTTCACCTTAACTGTCATTAAATATTGCTTAATTGACTTTGTAACTACTCTATATATTATGTCTCTCTATTCTCTGTCTTTTTTGATCACTGTTTTTGCCTTTAAATTTCAGTATTTTCACATACAAAAAAAGGTAAAACTTCCACATTTAAATATATCCATATTTTATATTAAGAATTTTATATTAATGTTCAGAAATAATTCCCCATTGAATAATGAATGTTTATATTTACTTGCATTATTTCTAGGTTTCTATGAGAAACATTACACACCGGTCTCAGGAAAATTTGGTAACTCTATTACCAAGGTACTAGTAACATGGAATATATGAAGTGGTGAGGTTTTTGAGTGGGAGGTTAAAAGAAGTTAATTGCTGTTACCAGAGAAATTATTTATAAAGATGAATCAATGACCTACACTTTTTTTTTTTTTTTTTTTCTTTTTTAGCGTTACGCGGGCCTCTCACTGCTGTGGCCCCTCCCGCTGTGGAGCACAGGCTCCGGACGCGCAGGCTCAGCGGCCATGGCTCACGGGCCCAGCCGCTCCGCGGCATATGGGATCCTCCCGGACCGGGGCACGAACCCGCGTCCCCTGCATCGGCAGGCGGACTCCCAACCACTGCGCCACCAGGGAAGCCCTGACCTACACTTTTTAAGTACAAAATAAAACACTTCAAGTTTCATAACCATTTCTGTGGGCAGCCTGTTCACTCTTTAAAGTGCAAATAAAAGTGTCTGAGTTTTACCAAAAAAATTCATAACGAGTATATATTCAGATAAGTACTATAATTTAAGTGTATCTATGAGAAAGATAGAAGTGTTGGTATATATCTTTCTGAAAGGAATATTTAAATATATACATTTTAACATATACTATATATTTAATACATAAGTATATGATATATAAATATATATAATATATTTAAGATATAAAAACATATATGTAGTTATTGGGATCAGAAGGTATTACTGAGATCAGAATAATTAGGGTGTGGAAAAGGAGGCTGGTCTTAGGATCAAGAACAGATAAGAGAGGTGAAATGAAAGGAAAAATGCAAACAGGATTTGGGGTTGTTTCTTTTTTTTCCACCATGTAAATATTTACTTGTGGATAATCATCAATCAGTAGGACCAGCAGAAACTGATGCAGCCTCCACAATGCTGACGGGATATGACACTTACAAACACGTTCAACACGCACAGGGCCTTGTTCCAAAGCTGCTTTACACCCCCCGAGGAGCCTCCAAAATCTCATGAGCCTCCGAGCTCATTCTCAGGAGGGACCAGTCAGGTCGGCTGGGCTCTGAGTCAGCACCTCAGTCCTCCTGTTAGTCCAGTGCCATGATCATTGGCCTAAATCCCAACTATCAGTTGTTTGGTGACTTGTACGTTGTGAACATGGGTTCGAATCCTCTGCCCCTCCCTGGAAGTCTGCGCTCCACTCAATCCTCTGAATCTCAGATTCCCAATTTGCTAAATTAGGGTAACAGCCTTTTCCCAAAGTTGTTACAATTATTAGGTGATATTGAGAAAGCCAAGCCCCTAACACAGAGCTGGTGAGCATTTTAACACTGTGCTCGCCAAACAACAGGGCAGGTGGGTTTGGCCTGTGGTCTTCCAATTTGTGACCACTGCCGTTATACCAGGAGCTCGTGACACTTTAAACCAAATTGGAATAGTCAGGACATAGTCTCAGGTTTGAGGATAAGCATTCACAAAAATTAATAACATGTCCTCAAACAAGAGACAAAAGGAACCCTAATCTAACAAATGACTGAATTGCTGTTGTTTCAATTAGGTAGCAGTTAAGTTATGAGGTTCCTGGGCAGAAATATACATACCAACTCTCTAAGTAGTTAAAAATTCCATTGTGTTCTAATTATCCACTTAATCCCTTGAATACCAATGTGTAATTAACATTACAAATAATCAGTGTTAAAAATATAATTAATGCAAGAGTGATCTAGTTATAATTAAACTAATTACACAGACATGTAGCATAATAAGGGTCTTATAGACCATTATGGGGATGTAAATTTATTCTTCCTTTCAAGACCAGCTATTTGAATTTCATTTTCCAATTACTTGACAAATGATGGAATGGGATTATTAAGGAGAGAAACAGCCTTCCAGGGCTGAAAAAATAAACCATATACTTTTGTTTCCTTTTGACATTCTGATCCTTTTGTCCATATGTACTTGTAAAAAGAAATTAGGGGAAAGAAAATGCACCAGACAATCAGCAAAAACTGCGGAGAAAAATCAGCAACATAACACTTGAGAGAGCTTCAACTGCACGTGGCATGGTTCCCTTTCCGGATGGTAGCTGGGATCTACGACCCCAACCCCACAGAGCTCATACACTCACTCAACTGAACAGTTCTCTCTATTTTCTGTTCTTGAACATAGTTAGTTCCAAATATTGACTTTTTATCAATAGTCATAGACTCACTGAAGTTTAATTGTATTCTCTGCCCACAGATAGCAATGATTATAACAGTTAAGAACCATATAAATCACCTATAATATAAAATAAAAATTAAATTAAAAACAAACAAACAAGAGCCAACAGATAGCACAACGTTCAAACATGCAGAATTTGGAGTAAGACAGATATGCTTTCAGGTCTCTGGCTGTCCTCACGGAAGCTAAGCAAGGGAACAGTCCTTACGTGAGGAGTGCATGCCAGCTGCTGGACATTGAGACCTTGCTGAATCTTCCATGTCTGAGCCATCATCATTCCTAGTACAAGGATGATGAAACCAGACTGGGGAGAAGGGGAGAGGCAAGAAAATGCCCCCTTAAGAAGTGAAAGGGATAATGAAGCACAAAGTAACCTTCTGATATATTTTAAATCTATCAGAATAATACAACAAACAAGCAAATAACTCCTAATTTTTCACCTCTGAGGGTGATTGGAAATCAATTGATTATCTTGAAAACTGAGTAGATAAAAAGGGAAAACAAAAACAAGCGTTTATCTGTCCTTTTTTATATAAACTATACCTCTGGGTAGTGAAATAAAATGTAGTGACAGCAACTCCTTATAAAATTATTCCAGCTAGTAAATGAAAACAAAATGATAAGAGTTAGAATACTACCATTTTGCAATCTCCAATGAATTAATGCATTAACCTTGGCATTAGACATCAAAAAAGGAGTGAAGACCAGATATCAGATGGTTCTTGATGGAAAAAAAGAAAAAAAAAGAAAGAAACAGAAACATTACCTCCTGCTTATTTATGTCAAAGGATAGACCTCAAGCCTGATTATACCTCTGTATCCAGCTGCAACTTGCAAGAAACAGGACAGAGCATGTTAGACCTCAACGATTGTATGCAATTAGCACAGTTCACAGGCAGGTCTCCGAGTCCAGTGGCCCAGGATCAAAGGTAGACTATAAAGAAAAGAAAAAAAGGAAGAGGGGACCTGTAGACTGAGGGTCTGAAAGTCCTACGAGGTCTTTACAAATGAGCAAGGTCAAACGCTGATGCCCAGGGACACTCTGGGGTGATAAAGCCGCACAGGATCCTCTGGTACAGGGGTGTGTTTGAGGCAGGGCAGGCTGACTGGCTTCCCAGTTAGCTGCCAGAGTTCTGGGTCTTGGCCTGAGTCTTGGTTATAAAAGTTTGCCTTATAAAAATATACTAAGCTACATTTAAACAAATCAGGATAGGAGTTACCTTTGAAGGGGAGAAATGACTGGATAGGGACTTAAGGGGCCTTGTGCTGTTTCTTGAGTGAGACACAGATTACAAAAGGGTTTCACTTTGTGAAGATTCATTGAGATGTTCTTTTCTATAACGTCAATAAAAATTTTTTTAAGAATTTTTTTTAAATATATTAAACCAAGAAACACAAGATTTTGAGTAAGTATAAATATTCTTCTATGTAAATTTTGGAAAGACAAAATGAAAATTATATATGTTATTTATAGAATAATGACAGCAATAATATCACACATTAAATGTTTAGGGTCAGAGTAAAGCTGTACAAAGAATCATATTTATAGACAATGATTTGATACTTTATTTAAAGAAAAAAAGATTTTAAAAATCGTTCAAATCAAGAAGTTAGAAATAAAACCACAAAACTAGATTGAGAAAAGCACGGTAGAGAGGTTAATAAAAATGACAACATTTAATAAATTTGTCTGAAAAAATTTGAATTGCTGAAAAACTGAAAAAGAAATTGAATTGCTAAATAAATTCAATCTTTCATTCTTTTTAAAATAAAATAGTCAAAGTCTGGGAAGTACAAAGACATTTTTATAGGAAAAAAATCACAAGTTATACAGGCACAGAGAAGAGAAAAAATATAACTATTAAGATAATGATAGTTCTAACTCCATGTAAGTAGTTTAAAATTTTTAATTAAGTAAATAAGTTTATTAGAAAACTTAAATTGTCAAAATAACAACAAAAATTAAAAACAAGAGTAATCTAATAGTAAGGATTTAAAATGAGATTTTTCAACAACAAACTAATTTTCATGATGAATCGTAAGTTTAAAATGCTATATAAAATTTAGCAAATAAGAAAATATTTAAATCCATGACAAAATAAAGTATACCACAGAGGGCTTCCTTGGTGGCGCAGTGGTTGAGAGTCCGCCTGCTGATGCAGGGGGACACGGGTTCGTGCCCCGGTCCGGGAAGTATACCACAGAAAGATAAGGACAGATCAATAATCAGAAATTTTTATTTGTGACATAAACATGTCACAGGGATGAAATGTATGTGTGGGGAATATAGTCAACAATAACGTAATAACTTTGTGTGGTGACAGATGGTAACTAGACTTATAATGGTGATACTGTTGTAATGTATAGAAATATCAAATCACTATATTTTGCACCAGGACCTAACACAGTGTTGCAGGTCAATTATACTTCAGACAAACAAACAAACTCACAGAAAAAGAGATGAGATCTGTGGTTAGCAGAGGAGGGCATAGGGGGAAGGGGAACTGGGTGAAGGCCGTCAAAAGGTACAGCTTCCAGTTATAAGGTAAATAAATAAGTACTAGGCATGTAATGTACCACGTGATTAATACAATTAACACTGCAGTGTGTTACATATGAAGGTTGTTTAGAGAATACTTCCTAAGAGTTCTCATCGCAAGGAAAATATGTTTTTTTCTTTTATTTTATACCTAAATAAAATGATGAATGTTCACTAAACTTGTGATAAACATTCCACGATGTATGTAAGTCAGATCATTATGCTGTACTCCTTAAACATATATCGTTTATAACTTTATACTGTTATGTCAATTATATCTCAATGAAACCAAAAGAAAAAAAATAAGTGAGTTATAAGATACACTGCTATTTAACATTGTTTCAACGGTTTTAGGGAAAGCAAAAAGGAACCTGGAATCAGAGGCATTACCACAGGAGGAAAAGGAGATGTTTCATGAATTACTGGGATAAGCATTGTATCCTAGATGGATTAAAATACTTTTTAAAAGGAATTAGATTTATTTCAGTGAATGAAAAATATACAACGTTTGCAGAAAAGAAGACACAGCATTCACATGCCAGTTCTTTTCAAATTAATCTATAAATGCAACATAAAATCAATTAAAATTCCAGTGAGAATTGTGAACACGATGCTTTACACTTTTTTCTCCACATTAAAAAAATAAAATGATTCAAATGAACTTATATACAAAACAGAAACAGACCCACAGACATAACAAACTTACGGTTACCAAAGGGGAAAGTGGGGGAGGCATAAATTAGGAGTTTGGGGTTAACATAAACACACAGCTATGTATAAAACAGACAAACAACAAGGTCCTGCTGTATAGCCCAGGGAACTATACTCGATAGTTTGTATTAAACTATAAGGGAAAAGAATCTGAAAAAACATATATATATATATATATATATATATATATGCGTATAACTGAATCACTTTGCTGTACACCTGAAACTAACACATTGTAAATCAACTATACTTAAATTAAAAAGAAATGACTAATAGATATTTATCTACTTCATTCACTGCTCTGTAACAAGCGTGTAGAATAGAAAAACACACTCAAAAATAAATATCTCTGTGCATCAGAAACAAGAGTACAGGACGTAGGGTCTGAAGCCACTGGTCACTGCGTTCTGACCTGAATTACACACAGCAGCTAGGAATCGGGCCCCTGCGAGGTAACGGGGACTAAATGCACTCGAATAGGGATGCAGAGGGACCAGAGTCCAGCTTAGTGTGTGACACCTGGGTCTAGAGCCCCACCTCTCTCTGGAGGAGGAGGCTGAAGGTGACGTGGAGGCTGCTCATCTTCCAGGCCAGGTCCCAGAGTGAGACCAGGATCTGGCGATGCAAGGACTCACATGGGCCATCCACCTGTGGCCGCAGGACGGGAACCCCAAACTTTCAACATACAACCTGGCCCTGGACGAGAGATCTAGGGAGTAAACTGTGGAAAGAGTGGCAAACTGATACACAGCAGGTGACAGCAAAAGAGAGAACGAGAGTAAAATCACATAAACTCACTCGTGAGGTAAACCAGCAAATTCTCTAGCCATGAAAAAACCAAAGAAGAAAGTCCCAAAAAATAAACAATTAAGACATGAATTACCTCCTGATGAAGACAAATTTATCAGGATGAATAAATCTAAGATAGATATGCAAGGATTCTATAAAGAAAAGTGCAACATACTGAATTGATGCTTTTTAAATGACCTGAATAAATGGGTAACTACCAGACTTAAGGATAAGGAAGACAAAATATCATAGAGATGCAAATCTCTTCAAATTATAAAATAAATTTGATTCAATTCCAATCAAGATTCAAGTATTTTGACATTCTTATACAGGTTACCAAAATGATTCTAAAAATAATACCTCGTAAAGGGCCCAAAGTAATCCAGACTGTCCTGGAAATGAAAAACCAGGAAGACAGATAGGTGGTGCAACCCACCAGGATGCATCTGAAGCAGGAGATGGTAAAGCTGAGTCCCAGCCTGGCTGAGCACTCGGTACAGAGCAGAAGATACTTCCAACTGACAGACAAAAGACACATAGCTGTAAAAATGGCCTTAGGCAAACTGGAATTCGGGATCAGAAAAAAAAAATCAGATTGTTTTTCCATTACACCATATATTCAATTATAAACTCCATATAAATTAGAAACATGAATGCAGAATAGAAGCCTCTGAAAAGAAACTATGGAGAATAGTTTTATTACTTTAGAAAGAGAATTTCCTGAGACTCAAAAAGCAAGAAATAGCAAAGGAAAAAAAAAGAATAAATCAGTCTTATCAAAACTGAGAACCTCTACACACACAAACTTTTAAAACAGAGTTAAAATACAAGGTACCACTGAAGCTAATACTTAAAACATATAAAGCACGCAAAGGATTAATTACTAGTTGAATGTATTAAAAACTCGTACACAATGAGTAACAAAAAGACAACCTTATAAGAAAAGAACAATGGTCATGACAGTCGACTGGCAGAAAGAAACCCCGGGCAACAGCTAAATGTGGGGAGAGCACTCCGTCAAGTTCATGAGTCATCAAGAAAATGCAAATTAATCTAACAATGAAATGGCATGCCCACCAGGCTTCTAAAAAATTAAATCTTTTAATAAATATTGTTGAAGAGGATTATGAAATGTTCATGCAATAAGTGTAAATGAAGTCTACACAATGATCTTTATGATCGTGTCTGATTTTAAAATACACATTTCTCTATATATTTAATCACCTACATTTCACATACATACACACACACACACACACGCAGATAATAGATAAGATTAGATATATACACACAGATATCTATGCATGTTTAAATTAAACTAGTAGGAGACACGAATATTAACACTGGGTTTTAGGATCACAGGAACAATTTCTGTCCTCCTGGTGCCTGGCACATCGTAGATGGACAATAAACTATTTGTTGATGCCAAGAATCAGCTAATTAATGGATGATTATGATATTTTTGAACTTTTTTCAATTATGATATTTTTGAACTTTTTTCAATTATTGTATTTGAACCTATATAAGAAAAATCTCAAGTAAATTACTTCCAAGTCTACTTAGGAGTAACTCGAGGATCCCAGGTAGACAGACTGTGAAATCAAGTCCAGCACTGAGGACTTGGTGGCTATTTATATCATGACCTTCAGAGAATGTAGCACAAGGCATGTCTCTTTCTTTATGTCAGTTCAACGACAGATTTCTAAAATCTGTTATCAAGTTACAATGAATTCACTATAGTAGGAAAAGCAGAAAGATAGAGGCCAGGACGTCATCACACAGCACTGAGAATCAGAAGAGCGGGGTAGAGGACGGGATTTGGGAGCAGTGATAGGATTGGGACGCACACGAAGGGCACGCTATTGGAAGACTAGCTGGAAAACTGCTGTACTGCCCGAAAGATGAGGTCCGGGTGGGGAAACGATGAAACCACCATGCCCCTTCTGGTCCCTGCACTGGGGGGAGGGTGTCTGAAGCTCCAACAGATGGCAAAGCAAGAAGAGCCAGCCCCTGACTACTCCTTGCTCACCTGGGTTCATGGGGCAGAGCAGCCAGCGCCCCTGGAAGGGGTCAGCCCTGGGCAGCTTTTGCCAACACCTCCTCTACCCTCTGGCCAGAAACGTCAAGTTCATTTCATTCCCATCTGGAGGCTCTTTTCCCCCTTGTGAGGAGTGGTCATTGGAAAGTAAATTGGAGGGAAATGATCTCCTCTGACTTTAGTGCACAGGACTGAAGGGAGGCTGGGGGTCTCTGGCCTTGATGATTATCTCTACAGGCAGCAAAACAATTAAATCTGATTAAATCTTACCCCATGGGAGTCCTGAGGATGGTGTGTCCCGAGCTCGGAGGCAGGTCCCTGGTCAGCATTTTGAATGTGGTGGTTTTCCCAGCTCCGTTCACCTGTAGAAGCCGAAAGTACTGAGAGGAGAAAACAAACAAACCATAAAATCAAAATTATATCGGAAACAGCACTTGCTTTCACCCAACTCTGAGTTGATATTTTTGGTTTGTGTTATTTGTAGACTTTTACAATCGTAAAATAAATGTATAACGCGTTTTATAGCTCATGCAGTACTTCTGAAATCACCGTGGCATTTGAGTGGTGTAATTTCAGTGTTAATTCACAGACGAGTAAGCAAATTCACGTCTGGAAAACTCAAGAGGATGAGAAGTAAAGGCCAACTACCACAAATTATGCTGAAATTTCCTGTCCTATCCAGGGTACATCCAACAGGCTCCCAACTATGTCCCTCTGGTAAGCGCAATATTTTTTAGGAGTCACATCATCGTTATCATTATTATTCCCCTGCCTTCCTCTCTGTCTCTGTCTCTGAATCTCTCCGTCTCTCTGGCTCTCTCCTCTCACTCCAACGCTGACACTAATCAAGAAGGCCCTCTATTCCCATACTCTCGCTCAGCACCAGGTCACATCTGCTTCACTCTGTCTTACATTCCGTGGAGGAAACAATGGCCTCGCTCTTTCATGGCCCCAGCCTCTACCTTGAACCTTTGGATATCCTTAGCTGGGGATTCTGTGGTGGAAGCTGAGACGTTTTCATTCTTACTGATCTCCTTCCAGAACACTTGTTTTCCGATGTCTCCTGACCTAAGCTGGCTTCCTGGTTCCCTGAACCCTGGAAAAGAGACTGTTCTGGATTTCTTCTGGCCAAGCCCACCTGATTATCACAGAACCCTATTTTGTAGCTCCAGGTGCCACCTGCTTCAACACTCATGCTTCCCCCACCTTGACTGGGTCTCTCCCAGACTCTGATATAGGGGTCCATCCTGCTGCAGACCCGTCCTGTCCCATGTCACTCGTGTCACGGACCACACCTGAGCTGCTATCCCAGGTACAAACCATCAGCCTATCTGAACTCTATCTACCCTCCTGGCTTAGGCTTAAGTTTACCTGAACCGTCCTTTTTCATAAAGTTCTGCACACCCCCTGCCTTCCCCACTCCCACGGTGCTCCCGTTCCTCCTTCGAGGCCCCCTCTCTGGACGTACAGCTCCGAGGCTATTCACTCTGTGCCTTTGACCCTTGCCCTGCTGTTACACAACACTGTGTATGTTTGTGATCTCCCATTTCCCACCCGATTATTAATTCCTAGAGGGATGGGGACACATCTTAGCCACCCGTCTCTTCTGCAGGCTCTTGCATAGGACTTTACATCTAAGTCGTTAAACTCAGATGCTCATAAACAGCCTAGTGAAGAGAACCCAAAGGTAAATGCATCTTGGATCATTTCAGAGACTTGGAGCATCTCTCATAGGAAGTTTTCCAAGTTTTTCTCTCGCACTTTAGTTTAAAACTAAAGGAGAGGTAGTAGCAAGACAGAAGTTTATATTTTAAAGCAAGGGTAAGAAAACATTTCCATAAGATGGCAAAAATCACATAGCTAGTCTTAGAGTTGAGTAGCCCACAACTGCACAAACCACTTCTTTAACCTCTGTCCCATTTGACCACACACCTCGGTGAGGGTCTAAGGGTCCCTGGATGGATCCAGACCCATCTCTTGGCTTCTCTTCACCTCAGATCCGCTCACAAGTAGAGCATGGATGCCAATCAGATAACGATATAACATACTTTGAATCTCTCAGAAGCTTGGTACAATGTGAATGCGAGATACTCTTTTTCTTTTTAACAGTTAATTAAAGGTAATCATTTCCAGAACTGATTTCCCTTTATGCATTAAACACATGTTGGGAACAATTTGTATGGCTTCTGTCAGTTCAGATTAAACATTTCTACTAGAATTAATGACACACACATTCATGGAAAAACAACTCTGAGCTATGGCTATAGTGTGTGAGTGTTTCTACCTTTCCAGAATAGCATATTACTAGACGGGCTTAATTGGCCACTTAAAGAGTACTGAAGTCCAAGCAGGAGTTAGAAGTGGTTTCCTTAATTAATTGGATTTATAAAATATTTGCACTCAATAGAGTCACCCCATAAGCCAAACTAATTAAAACTCCCCGATCACTTACATTTTAAAAATTATGAAACAGAAAAAACCCCATCACTCAATCAGCAGAGTTTTCACGAGGGAAAGAGCCAACCGACTCTCCACCTAGACCCTGCAGAGATTCCTGAAATGTGAAGCTGCTCTTAGTTTCCATTTCGGATATCCTGAGACTAACACGAACAGATGGACAATTAGAGTGACGCCGGTTTGCAACAGAAAAGGTACAAAGAGAAGCTCTCTTACCTCTCCCCTGTGTAGGCCCAAGCTAATATCTGACACAGCGGTGGCCCTCTTGAAGAAGCCTCTGTAACCCTTACTAAGGTTGTACAACACGAGAATGTCTCCACCAGTTCTGCCTTCCAACACCCTCACTTGCTCTTTTTCAACATCTACGTCCTTGGAAGATGTGACTGTGCCTCAAATGGCAGAGTGGCCCCTGGGAGGGTAAGTCAGAGTTGATTCACATTTGGGAAATGGACTGGAAGAATCTAGAGGGAGAGAAAGGTCATAGGTCATCTGAACAGAAGACGTGGTCCCCAGAGTCTGCGGTACCGGCTCTGGCCCACGCACCCGAGTTCTGCATCCCGTTGGCCGGTTACTATCAGGGGTCAACATTCATCCTCTAACGCAAAGGAAATGTACATCAGCCTAAAAGACAGTGACGTGGATGGACACCAAACTCAAACTACTTTTCAATTTTATGAGCAATAAAGTCATGCCAGACTTTTGTGCTAGAGGACAAGTAATTTATCGCAAAGTTATAAGAAATCAACTTTGACCCCTTTTAGCAAACAGGCTCTTTAATAAAGTAGATTACTCACAAAAGTCCCCAAACACTACGGCTCCATAGCACGTGCTGGATGGTGTAGAAGGGTGCACAGCAAGCACTCAGCAGACACCTGTCAGATGAACATAAAGTGAAGTTTCACCTCTGATTTGTTGACTCAAAATCTGAGCTAGCTCACTTTCCAATCTTCCTGATGATTTTCTTTCTGGTGAATTTTAGCTTTCAAGTAAATCTCAATTTCTGCAAACTGTAATATGCCAAATTTTAATAACCAAATGAGTACAGACAATGAGACAGTATTGTACCAACATCAATTTCCTGGCTTTATCAATGTAACATTGTGATGTAGTGTATTATTACATTACCACAGTATCACTGGGAGGGCACATAGGCTCTGTCTGCACTAATCTTGCTATTTCTTGTGAGCTTTAAACTATTTTAAAATTAAAAGGTATTAAAAATAAAATAAAATATCCATATCTAGATCCCAGTGGCCCCAGCTCCTTTCCCTGTATTATTTTTTCCATACCTGCAATCACCACTGGACAAACATATAATTTTTCAAGACCCAACGTAGATGATGAGAAGACATAGCTACTCAGGAGTATGTGTTATATGGTGTAATTTACGTAATATGCAAAAGCATGAGAAAGGAATCAGTGGTGATACAAACAGCAGCGCTTATCTACAGAGTGGGGTTGACCCGTAGGGGACTGTGGAGGGCTTCGGGGCTGCTCCAGCTCCTGTCTGGGAGAAGGGAACACAGGTGCGCTCAGTTTATGAAGATCCACTGAATTGTACACTTTTCTTCCTGACTGTTGTCCCCCCCTTTCCCAGGTGAGGGTGCGTCCCTGGCCCTTCAGCCTGGCCTGGCTGTCCAGAGGTCGTCTCTCCCTGTACCAGGATGTGGTGCCATCTAACCCATCCCTGTTTCCGAGATGCATCAGTTAATTCTCCTCATTAGCGTCACCTGGGAAGCTTTACACCTGCTCCCTAGTCTTGTCCCCAGAGGGCGTCTGCCCCCAGGGTTCAGGTACAGATGCCTACTGGTTACATCTCAAGTGGTTCTGGCGGATGAGGGGCACTGAGCAAGGTCACTGCTTGTCAGCCTCCTCTCAGCAACACACATGCAGCTCATGCCCCTGCGCTCAGAAATGGGCCACTTGGCCATCTTCCAACTGCCGATCATGAAAAATGGCATCTGCGTTACAAAGGAAGGATTCTGACGGGCGCTGGTGTAGCAGGACTTTGCAGGGATTCGGTGCAGCTGATGTATCTGAAGGGAGACGCTGCCCTGGGCTGTGTGGCTGCTCGGACCCAGCCAGGGCCTGGGGTACAGAGAGCAGAGTCCAGCCCCAGACCAGAGAGAGAACAAACAGGAACCCCCCAAAGCCCACCCAACCTGACTCGGGTGTGGCCGGAGCTCAGGTTCTTATGGAGACCCAGATCTGAGCAGACAACGCTGGCGGAAGCAGGACTGCAGGACGGGGACAGGTGCCGGGCAGGGAAGGGCACCTGGGCAGGTGGGGGACATGCCGCTTGGGAGGGGACACAGGAAGCATCTGCGTAGATGCAGAGGGCAGGGTCTTCCTATTCTTTCCATGATTTGACTGCGACGGTGTAAAACAGTTCCTGCGTGAAGGAACGCGGAGTCAAGCAGAGGAGAGTAACAGACAAACACTGTGAAACAACACTGGCACAAACGGCACTGTGTTGAAATAATGCCATTTGCAGCAACGTGGATGGACCCAGAGATTTCTCATACTGAGTGAAGTAAGTCAGACAGAGACAAATACCATATGGTATCGCTTATATGTGCCATCTAAAAAGAGGCTACGAATGAACTTATCTACAAAACTGAAATAAAGTCACAGATGTAGAAAACAAATTTATGATTACTGGGGGGTAAGGGGGAGCGGGATAAATTGGGAGATTGGGACTGACATATACACACTACTATACATAAAATAGATAACTAATAAGGACCTGCTGTAGAGCACAGGGAACTCTACTCAGTACTCCGTAATGACCTATATGGGAAAAAAAATCTAAAAAAGAGTGGATACATGTATATGTAAAACTGATTCACTTTGCCGTACACCTGAAGCTAACACAACCTTGTAAATCAACTACACTCCAATAAAAATGTTAAAAAAAGAAAAACACAGACGGCCCTGATGGAGAAAACAGGCTCTACTGGAAACACGGGGAGGACATCAAGCCTGGCCTGGGAGACGGGAGGGGCACGAGGAGGGTCCTGGAGGCGGGGCAGTCAGTCCTGACAAAGGACCAGCCCAGGCAGGGGACCAGACGCCAACGTCGGGGGTGGGGGCAGAGGGGACACCCCATGCAGCATCCCTGGGTGTGAGGGGCCAGACTGGAGGGGCCTGGCTGAGAACCGTGGACCTATCCTTCAGCCAATGATTAGTGACCTGGTTAGATCTGGATTTTCAAAACACATGAATTTGGTCAGACCATTATTGTGGCAGTTGTTCATAAAGGAGTGATAGGCAACTAATGTCCAAATTACATTAACTTTCTGAACTCTGTAACCTTCACATTGGCAAAGAACAATAAATATTGACTATTTACTGTGAATAACAAAGATGTTATTCTTTTTTAAATAAATTTATTTATCTTATTTATTGATTTTTGGCTGTGTTGGGTCTTCGTTGCTGCACGCGGGCTTTCTCTAGTTGCTGCAAGCAGGCGCCACTCCTCATTGCAGCATGCAGGCCTCTCATTGCAGTGGCTTCTCTTGTTGCGGAGCACAGGCTCTAGGCGCATGGGCTTCAGTAGTTGTGGCATGCCGGGTCAGTAGTCGTGACTCACAGGCTCTAGAGCGCAGGCTCAGTAGTTGTGGTGCACGGGCTTAGTTGCTCCGTGGCATGTGGGATCTTCCCGGACCAGGGCTCGAACCCGTGTCCCCTGTACTGGCAAGCAGGTTCTTAACCACTGCGCCACCAGGGGAGCCCTGAGGACGTTATCCTAAAACATGGTTTCACTTATACTTTACCAAGTAAAGGTAATACCGGAAGTCTTGAAAGAAAGATCTTTCAGTGCTGCGGGAGGACGGGACACCCTGAAATCTGCCGGAGGGGATTCTACAGAACAGCGTTCACAACAGATCAAACTAGTGAGGGCCAATTACTGAACCAATTACGCTTGAAAGGCACTCAGAATTCTATTTCAAACGCAGTCAGTATTGGAAATCTACAGATTCCAGAGGGATTGTGGCCAATTCTAGAGCTTTGTGATGTGTGTTCAAAATGGTTCTCCACTTGAGCAGATTAAAGGGGTTCTAAAGGAGGTACGTCTATGAAGTGACTGAGACAGGGAAATCCTATAAGGAAATCACCACAAAGTGCTAACAGTGTGTCTATAATCGTTAATAGGTTCTCCTGTGATATGGCCCTAATTAGTGATTTCTCCAGAAAGGATCCCTTTCTTGGAAAGAGCAAGTCGACAGATTCAGGCCACGAGCATTACGGAGGGAGAGACACGCATTGTGGACCCTACACAGGAAAGCACATTCCTTCCTTAATATTTAAAATGCGTTATCTGACAGTACTTCAGATCTCCTTGCAAAACCACCTGAAACCCTATCGAGGATACAGGGAGGTGGGTGTAAGGATGCTGTGTGGCACAGGTACACACAGATGCGTGTGGTCAGCCCACACACGCACGTATACCCCTTGGGCTTTCATCCTCAGCTAAAAAACAGGAGAACGTTATTAGCATCGTTAATTAAATAATATTAAATCAATAAGAAGTACATGGTAAGCAGTAGTAGCAACAGGGTAAGTGGTTATCGGCACTGGGTTTCCATACATTCCTGCTTTTAAGAGTTGATGCCATTTCACCATAAAAGTAAATTATATTATGGCATCAACCAAATTCACCTTAGATGCTACAATCAAAATAAGAGGAAAACTGAGCAATACTAAAGGAGAAAATTCATCGAGGCAATTGAAAAACTGGACCGATTATCTCACAGGTTGACACCTTGCTCTTGACATTCTCCTTCCTAATGCCGTTCGTTCACTAATAAAAAAACAAATAAACAAAAACAAAGCAAACAAAAAACCCCATAAAATCCTAACTAGCAGAAGTGTGTATGACACTGATCAGAGCGTTTCTTGTCTTGCAGCCTCCAGGCTGGAGTGGCCATCAAGGACGGGCCCCGAGGGACATACCTGGGCCACTGCCAGAGGCCCCCATGCAGCAGGGCCCTCAGGAGGAGAAGGACCATCCCTTGTACCGCCAGCTGCACAAAGATCCAGCCCAGGAAGCTCATCTCGAAGAGGCTCATGTACAAACCGATGCCAAAGTTGTGGGTCAGGTTGTAGCTGATCTGATTGTAACAAGAGCTCTATCAGCCCCTGACCCAGGCAGAATTGAGGGAAAATAGTGAAGACCGACTTGAGGACGTCGCAGATGTTCTGCAAATTCTGTACAATGAAAGAGAAAGCAAATTAAGAGCTCTTTGTAAAGAAAGATTATAAAACCGCCAATTATATATCTCATACTCAGTAATGTCCAGTTCTCCCTTATCATGCAAATTTATAGCTGTCCACAATGTGTAGTCTCAACTAGTGTGATCTGGAGACAATAGAAAATTCAATGAAGACTTTTAGGGGTATGTATTGTTATTATATTACAGTTTATTGTCTTTTGCATTATAGACATGGGGAAACCATGAAAGGTTCATTTAATTTTCCCTTAGTTCTGGTCTTCACTGACTACCACTATTTACAGATTTCCTCCAGTCCTAAAGGAATGTATTAATCCCACTTTTCATAAAACTATGTCCCTGGATCAAATAATGTATGACATGAAAGATTTTTGTCTTCCTAGTTATAAGGTGGAAATAAGAGACTATTACAGCTTTTAAGTCAGGATCTTACAGTTCAGGAAATAATTAATAATGAGGACTTAGATCTGACTGTAAGGGATTCACACTGGTGTCTATTCCCATGTGAACAAAGCTGTTCTAAGGCATGACACTCAGCAAATAATCTACACGCGTGACGGGCGTGGCTACACAAATTCACGGAACAGCAATTTATGAGTGTCTAATTCACAATATGTGGCGACTGATCAAGTAGAGAAATAAATTACTGAAACTATGAGTTTTTCATCTACCTACATCGCCCTCCCGTCAAAAGACAGCCTCGGCGGTGGGAGAGAGAGATGCTCCACGTCCCGAGTTAGAACCCAAAATGCCTTTTCTGTACACATCAGCTTAGAAACTGTGATTTGGTAAAAAGTAAAATGCTCATATTAATGTTGTCGTTTGTATACACAATGGTTAATACCAGTTACACTGGCATTTGATACTGGTCTGAAAATCTAGTCACCTTTCTTGTCTTATTCCGTGATTTCATAAGAATATATTGCCCCTTGAACTTACAAAGGAATATTTGAAATCACCCATTTATCACGTTGACTTTTTTAAGCAAACTATATCAAAATAAAGAGCAAAGGAAAATAAAGACCTTAGCAACAGCAATGAAATGCCTTTTATTATCTGTTAACAATTGAGTTTGACCCATTTTTTTGCAAACAACTTCCTGCTTGCTGATTTCTCTCCAGGTGAGTGATGCTACTTATAACAGGAGGGAACAAAGCCTCCCACTCACCTTAGCCTTAGAATCTCAAGATTCCTGACCCTTCTCTTCTGTGTGTGACCCGTCCCCTGGGGCGGGGATTGTCTCCCTTGAGTCTGTCTTCCTCCCCCTTTAGTTCGTGACCAGGACCCACGTCATACCTGAGCTCCGATGGGGACGAGGGAAACCCTGTTCTGCCTCCTCCAGTTTCAATGTTCTCCTCAAGCTAAAGCCAGTGACTCATTTTGCTAGCTGCTATTTAAAGGCTAAAGACACTAATACAGATTAGTGTCAATAATAGATCTATAAAAATCACCAAAATAAATTGTTTCACTGGATGCATAACGAATGTTTACAGAGCTCACTGCTTCTGTACAAACGTGAGACACAACAACAGCAAATAAGAGGAGCCGTCGCTGCAGAGCTGACCAATTCCCGGCGCGTCCGCGCACCAGGAAGGGAGCCCGTCCCGAGGGAACAGGCCTCCGTCCCGGACTCGCCAGACACCGCTCCAGAACTGGGAGGCTGGGCCTTTCCCAGGCTGTTTCCTCAGCCCCTGAGTCGATCCAGCCCCAGGAGTAGAGAGGTACAGCATCCACATGGACAGCAGGGGTCAGGAGAGACCTGTGTGGTCAGAGCCAAGAAAGAAAGCAGGAAAGAAAAGTATGGAAATCCGGGGCAAAGGAGGGTGCAGACTGAAATTCATTCCCACAGGCAGCTCAGGGGAGGCTGAGCAAGACAGAAGATGAGTTAAAGCAGACGCGGCCCCGACAGGCCTCACCGGGAGGAGCATGGAAGGACAAGAGCGGGGTGCCAGAAGAGCTGGTTTCCACTGGACCTCGACGCCTGCTGGGATGACACCCAAAAGGGGCCTCTCGACGCAAACGGCCTGCTGGAGGGGTTCCCTGAGACAGGTACTTCCTCACCAGGAGTAATGGTCCTCGACTAGGAGTCCAGTCTCTTGGAGACCTCTGCTCCAACACCCTGAAAGCAGCAAATCTAAACATGCCCCGGGGCTCAGAGGGCAGAGTCGCCCGGACAATCCAGACCTGTTGTGGCCTGACAGTGTGGTCTGCACGGGGGCCAATCCCACGCCGGAGCAGCTGACCCCGTAGAGAGGAATGTCTGACCCCTGTGCCCCTGACGCCAGCACAGGACACACTCCACACACACAGCCACTCTTCCAACCATCGATTGGCAATTCACCCGCAAACAGGGATGCGCTGTGAACGCGCGGCTCAGCCTACCCTCCACTCACAAAGCAGGTACACAAACTGCTCATCTTGTGCCCGCTGCGGCCAGCCTGGCTCTGGGCTTATCAAGGCACAGGGGTTTCTGCGAAGCAGAGTCAGTGTCTCTTTCTGGAGGTAAAGACAGTGGAAACCAGCACATCTGCGCTGAGCTCCAGCTGGAAAAGCAACAGTAGTCTAGGCGTTAGTCCCAGAGCCTGTGGGAGGTCACTAACCTGAGCCTTGGAGACAAAGGCCAACAGCCAGGGCGTGACAGTCATCAGCATGGTGCAGAGGCCGAGGAAGAAGTTCAGGGAGATGTAGGAGATGAAAGCCACGTCCGAACTGAAGAAGATTCTGGAGATGAGATACATCCATGGAAGAGACGCTCATCTGAAATGTCAAGTGAAAAGTCGTGTTCCTTGTCCTGTAACACTTACTTCTATACATTGATTTAAAGATGAGATTTTGCTGGCCTGGTTATTTTTCCTCCCTCAGTGAACAGGAGCAATTGTTACTTAATAAACCCGGCAGTTATTTTCTAAAGACAAAGCACATTTTCCATAATATATGGGCAGAGCCCTGGGCAGGGTCCAACCCGGGCTAGGATGTGCGACCTGGAGAAAACCCCAGTGTCCCCTCCCGCACAGGGCAGGCCTGGCCTCCCTTTCTGCTCACAGCCTTCTCAGCAGAGCAGGGATACACCTGTTTTTCAGAGAAGATTAAATCACTAAAGCTACCAAGGGTGGGAAGCTCTATATAAAAAGAGGACGTACCATAGAACTGGAAAGCTTCCTTTCCGGGGTGCCCTGTGCGTGGGCTCCATGCCGTATGCCTCCAGGGTGTTCCGTGATCCTACAGCCCTGAAGGCGGGTGCACAGCCCCATTTCACAGATAGGACACGGGATGGACGCGGCTAAGATACCTGACCGAGGACCCACGGCTGAGAAGCAGCAGCTGAAAGCGGGGGTGATTTGTGTGTGAGCCCGAAGCCGTGGCATGAGGGCTGGATCCGAGAAGCGGCCCCCGGAAGTCTCAGATGACCTCACACTCTAAGAAGATGCCCAAAATGGTCCTCTAAAGAAAACACCTCTTCCTTCTTCCTTCTCCAGAGCACAGAGCCAGGGCTCATTCGCGGCCGACTCACCTCAGGCTCCTCTGTGACCCCCACCCTGCCCCGCCCCAGGAAAGGGAGCCACAAGTACCGGCAGAAGAGTCACTTACTTTATTGTCTTTATTTTTATTCTTTATGCAGCATTCTTCCCATTTTCATGGAAAGGAACAGTCAACAAAAGTTTATCAATTGAAAATATATTAGGTCGTTATAAGAACCAGGATGATATATGTATACATTTATGAATACGGTCTGCTTTATTGACAGAATGTATGAAACAGCTGAAGTCACTGACTCGAAGTCACGACCTTTCCCTGAAGACCCCGCGTGCTCCCATGTGCTCTCTGCACGCTCAGTGCAGACCTGTCACCATTTTCTCAGGCTGATTTAGTGGTTTCGCTTGAAATACCTTGGCAGCTTCTAAATGCCTGAGGTTTCGTTAATACGTTAACTAGCTCTGAAAAGCATGAGACTTCAAAATGATGCTAGGCCCTTGAGATAGCTTTTGATTTGAGTACGGTTCCTTTTCCACATGAAATCTCTGGTATTCGTCCCTGGGTCAAAAGATACACCCTTGTATTTCAGAAAATAGGAGATATATATATATATATATATATATATATGTGTGTGTGTGTGTGTAATAGTATACATAAAACCATATAGCTGTCAACAGCAGTCTGCTTCATAATTCAGGCGTGAAGAAAATGGTTCTCGAGCATACAAGGTAGAGGTGAGTGCTTTAATGCAACTGCTCTTAAATATCAATGCTTGGTTCAAATAAACATATTGGTGGCTCCAGTCTTCCTGTTTTTTTCTTTTCAAGGAAAGAATTAAATTGGCTTAAAGTGCATAATTTATTTTTTGGTAAAACATACGGTAGCTTCAAGCTACCGTATTTTAACGATTAAACCTGGAGGGTGGCAGCCCGCTCATAACTACTCTACCGTTTATGGGGTTTTCCTCCCTCTGAAACCGGTCCCACCTCCACATTGCAGGATTTTCCAGACGTGGACCAGGATTCTGTGACCTCATCTTCATAATCCTTTAGTACTAAATGTGCACCAACTATGCAGTTAAGGCTTCCGTTTTTTATATAAGCCAGATTCTCTTCTGTCTGAGATTTTCAGGTGTTATTTTTTCCTCTTTTGATGTGAATTCTCCTCCCTTTCCAGCTTGAATATCAAATTTTCCTCCACAGAGAGAAAGAAAATAAAGAAAAGATAAAGGAAAATTGTAACTGGGCACTTTGTCCTATTATGTCTTGTGAGAGTCTATTCATTTACACATTCCCCAATGTTTCCAGATTCCAGACAAACAGCCCCATTTAACGCCTGACCGTGTTCTCAGTCTCAGCTTATTCTGGGATGCAGCCTTTCTGTGATGGTTCTGGGCTCCTCGTGGGGACAGGATTGCGAGCCAGCACTCTCATCCACTGGGGCCCCAAGGGACCGTGTCAGGTTGTGTGCAGGCCTGGCCTCCAGTGGAGGAAGGACCACCCTTTAAAACTGAACTAGCCCCTGGACGGGTCACCCTAAGAGTCCGGTCAGCTCCCCCGTTGCTCTCGTCCACTGGAACCGGCCTGGGGCACCTTTCCAGGTCCTCTGGGCCCCTCTCACCTAAGACCCCTCCATCTGAGATGGCCACCATGTTGGGCCATGAATGTAACTCGAGAGACCTGTGAGTCCCCTGAACTTGTTTGAAAAGTGCTGTAATCATGAATGTGGACAGAATTCTAGCTTAATTCAGATTCTTAAAGGAAGCAAAGCAAACAAGCAAAACAAGGTTAAGGAAAATTCCTAAAACTACATTTTTTTAAAGAGCCTCTCACCGTGTGACTTTGTCTGAGTTTCACCTTAATTTTTGAAATCTGCTCTCTAAAGTTCAAAAATAATTTACAGCAAAACATATTTTACTCACACTATAAGGAAACATGACCACAGTGTGCATTCAGCTGGATCAATAAACTGAAATCAAATCATTTCGTTAGAACCAGGAGCCCACGTATGTAGATCGTTATATCCAGCTGAGTATAGAAAACATGTCTCTACTATAGGCATGCTTTAGAGCTTAAGACATAATAGCCTCTAAATATTAAAATAATTCTTATAGTAACAATAACAGCTAAATGTAATTTAATGGGAACCCTTGACGGCCACTGTAGAGGAGGTTTTTCTGAA
Source organism: Phocoena sinus (assembly GCF_008692025.1). Lineage (NCBI taxonomy): Eukaryota > Metazoa > Chordata > Mammalia > Artiodactyla > Phocoenidae > Phocoena > Phocoena sinus. The sequence continues at coordinate 106,231,319 of NC_045771.1, forward strand.
TGACCTAATATCCTCTTCACAGCAACAGAATTGTATTCTACATGGAAGAAAGCGAGGCTTAGAGAGAGAAATGAACACTTCCAAGGTCACAGAGTTAGTGGCAATGTCCGTATTCCTAAAAAGGTTTCTCTGTCTCTCTCTTTGCACCCCATCTATCCATCCACCCATCCATGTATCTATTTATCCAATAATGATATAATTTGTCCCTAATTAGATGCTTTGAATAAGTCTGGATCACTGATACAACTGTCATCTATGTAAAAATCATTTTACTTGTAATCTTTGGCTTAGAAAAAAGCAGAATGCTCTGTTTAAAATATATATATTAGCCTTAAATTAAAATAAATCAGCACTTTAATTATTTCCCCTACTATTAGCAAGTATCTCTCACATACTTAGCCTAGATCTATAGCCAAATATGCATGACCTGTAAGAGAGGATGACATTATGCATTCCTGATACCCAGCAGGTATAATCTGGGGACTGCTAACAAGGATCCTTATTAGTGTGTTCAAACAAGAAATTTGTAAAATGACTTTTCTGGTTTTGCTACTTTTCCTGCGAGAAAAGGAAAAAGTGATAGAAGTTAGACAAAACATTTCCAAACTACTAATGTCAGGAGAGAGAAAACTACAGCAGACATAGAGCTTCACGGGCTCCCCGAGGACAGTTTTGGAGCTGAGTGAGTAACGGACACTGAGCTGGAACCAAAGCCGCTGCCATCACCCACCCCCCGAGCAGGGGCCCCAGGCGTCCTGCTCAGGCTGGTCGGCTCCACGCCACCGGAAGAAGCAGCATAATTGCTTGGAAAGAGAGAAAACCATGAAGCCGACAGCAGGTTCAAAGCCGCCCCAGGGGGTTCTGTCCTTCAGAAAACACACCATAATTCTGCAGCTGTGCTTCTTATCACATACCCAAAAAGTGCCAGCAGGAGGGCCGTGGCTGCCAGGTTCTCCCGGAAAGTGAAAGCCGTTAACTGGAAGGTGAGGATCACAGCGACACACAGGCAGACAGAAACCAAGTAAAAGAGCTGAGTAAATCAAGGGAAGAGGGCCTGTTACGTCAGGGGCTTGTATACCACCATCTCCGGACCCTCCGGCTCTCAGGTCAGCTCCAGCTTAGGTCTGTGTCCTGTGTGGCCCGGCACACGGTCTGCAGCAGCAGACTCGGGCCTGGAGAGTCCCCTTCCAGATCCATGTTAAATGAGGTCATTAAGGTGGGCTTGGATCCCACAGGGCTGCTGTCCTCGTGAAAAGAGGAGGTGAGAACACAGGGTGAGAACACAGAGAGGGCGGCCGTCCACGTGCCCAGGACAGAGGCCTCAGGGGGCACCAGCCCTGCCACACCTGGATGCAGGCCTTCCAGTCTCCAGAAGGTGATTAGATAAATGTCTGTGCCTCTCTGCAAGCCGGGGGGCCCCTAACACAGCCGCCCACACCCACCTCCCACGGGGAAGGGGCAGGAATCCAGCCCCCTCCCAGGACACACAGCTTCTTCCCACACTCAGAACCAAGGGCAGACCCCCCGCCCGGCAGCCAGCACCTCTCCACCGCGGGCTGACAAACCCCGGTCTCCCCTGGGGGCTTGCTCGCCAGCCCCCCTTCTCTGGCTGCAGGAACCCTCCCCAGCTTTGCTCTGAAGTCACCCTCGATCCCATGACCCACTTTCATTCTCTTGATAAACCTAGTCACAAGCCAATTGCATCTTGTGTATTTATTTATTTTTACTTGGTTATTTGTTTTCTGCTTCCACTCATAAGGACACAAGTTCCTCAAGACGGAGACCCTCTCTGCTTTGTTCATGGCTTTGTCCCCAAGACCTGAGACACACGTCCAGGAAACCGCCCTGCTTCTATGGATCACGTGGGGCGGCCACACACCCACACACATGCAGGTATGTGCACACACATGTCCCCCGGGTGCAGGGACACAGAGGGACATGGCCCCGAGTCCTACCATGTCACACAGGAAGATCGTGAGCCAGTAGGTCCTGTAGCCCAGGCCGCTCATGTGCTGGAGCCTTGTGGCCCCAGTCACCCTGTCCTGCACACGGAGCTGCTGATGGACGTGAACAGGATGGAGAATCCAAGCACGATGCACAGGGTGATACCGCACTGGCGGAAGCTCTCCAGGCTGCAGGCAGAGCAGAACGGCCATCAGAGGCTGGCGGGGACCCGTCCCCGTCAAGTGATGAGGGTCACAGCGGCCGGAACCATTAATTAGATGCAAACTATTATATACAGGATGGATAAACAACAGGGTCCTACTGTAGAGCCCAGGGAACTACATTCAATATCCTGTGATAAACCACAATGGAAAAGAAGATGAAAAAGAATATGTATATGTATAACTGAGTTACTTTGCTGTACAGCAGAAATTAACACAACGTTGTAGATCAACTATACTTCAATAAAGTCTAAAAAAGAATCTTTCATTCACTTTGAAAAAATGTTGAACAAGATAGATCAGGCATCCTTTCTCTACTGACTTATAAGAAGGTTTCACGATGTCAAGAAAATTAGCTGCTGTCAGATATGTAGCAAATATTTTTGTTTCTCCCTTCACTTCTTAAAGTTTATTTTTCAACACAGAATTAACTTCCATTTATAGATTTATACTTATATAAATTATATAACACATTCTTTACTTTCACTTTGTAGGCTTTGCATAGAAAACTTTCAGTTAGCCAAAATTACAAAAATATTCAGACCTTTTCTTCCATTCTCTTAATGCTTTACCTTTAACTGTTTGTTCCATGTTGATTTTTTTAACATCTTTATTGGAGTATAATTGCTTTACAATAGTGTGTTAGTTTCTGCTTTATAGCAAAGTGAATCAGCTACACATATACATATATCCTCATATCCCCTCCCTCTTGCATCTCCCTCCCACCCTCCCTATCCCACCCCTTTAGGTGGTCACAAACCACCAAGCTGATCTCCCTGTGCTATGTGGCTGCTTCCCACTAGCTATCAATTTTACATTTGGTAGTAAGTATATGTCAATGTTACTCTCTCACTTCGTTCCAGCTTACCCTGCCCCCCCGCTGTGTCCTCAAGTCCATTTTCTACATCTCCGTCTTTATTCCTGTCCTGCCCTTAGGCTCTTCAGAACCATTTTTTTTGTTGTTCTTGCTTTTAGATTCCATATATATGTGTTAGCATGCGGTATTTGTTTTTCTCTTTCTGACTTACTTCACTCTGTATGACAGACTCTAGGTCCATCCACCTCACTACAAATAACTCAATTTCGTTTCTTTTTATGGCTGAATAATATTCCATTGTATATATGTGCCACAACTTCTTTATCCATTCATCTGTCGATGGACACTTAGGTTGCTTCCATGTCCTGGCTATTGTAAGTAGAGCTGCAATGAACATTGTGGTACATGACTCTTTGAATTATGGTTTTCTCAGTAGTGGGATTGCTGGGTCATATGGTAGTTCTATTTTTAGTTTTTTGAGGAACCTCCATACTGTTCTCCATAGTGGCTGTATAAATTTACATTCCCGCCAATAGTGCAAGAGGGTTCCCCTTTCTCCAACCCTCTCCAGCATTTATTGTTTGTAGATTTTTTGATGATGGCCATTCTGAGTGGTGTGAGGTGATACCTTATTGTAGTTTTGATTTGCATTTTTCTAATGATTAGTGACGTTGAGCATCCTTTAATGTGTTTGTTGGCAATCTGTATATCTTCTCTGGAAAAATGTCTATTTAGATCTTCTGCCCAGTTTTGGATTGGGTTGCTAGTTTTTTTGATTTTGAGTTGCATGAGCTGCTTGTAAATTTTGGAGATTAATCCTTCGTCAGTTGCTTCATTTGCAAATATTTTCTTCCATTCTGAGAGTTGTCTTTTTGTCTTGTTTACGGTTTCCTTTGCTGTGCAAAAGCCTGTAAGTTTCATTAGGTCCCATTTGTTTATTTTTGGTTTTTTTTTCCATTTTTCTAGGATGTGGGTCAATAAGGATGTTGCTGTGATGTATGTCATAGAGTGTTTTTCCTATGTTTTCCTCTAAGAGTTTTATAGTGTCTGGCCTTACATTTAGGTCTTTAATCCATTTTGAGCTTATTTTTTTGTATGGTGTTAGGGAGTGTTCTAATTTCATTCTTTTACATGTAGCTGTCCAGTTTTTCCAGCACCACTTACTAAAGAGGCTGCCTTTTCTCTATTGTAGATTCTTGCCTCCTTTATCAAAAATAAGGTGACCATATGTGTGTGGGTTTATCTCTGGGCTTTCTGTCCTGTTCCATTGATCTATATTTCTGTTTTTTTTGCCAGTACCATATTGTCTTGATTACTGTAGCTTTGTAGTATAGTCTGAAGTCTGGGAGCCTGATTCCTCCAGTTCCACTTTTCTTTCTCAATATTGCTTTGGCTATTTGGGGTCTTTTGTGTTTCCATACAAATTGTGAAATTTTTGGTTCTAGTTCTGTGAAAAATGCCATTGGTAGTTTGATAGGGATTGCATTGAATCTGTAGATTGCTTTGGGTAGTATAGTCATTTTCACAATGTTGATTCTTCCAATCCAAGAACATGGTATATCTCTTCCATGTGGATTTTATTTTAGGTAAAAATTTTATTTGAGGGCTGCCCTGGTGGCACAGTGGTTGACAGCCCGCCTGCAGATGCAGGGGACACGGGTTCCTGCCCCAGTCCAGGAATATCCCACATGCCGCGGAGCGGCTGGGGCCGTGAGCCATGGCCACTGAGCCTGTGCGTCCAGAGCCTGTGCTCTGCAGTGGGAGAGGCCACAACAGCGAGAGGCCTGTGTACCGCAAAAGAAAAAAAAGTTTATTTGAGGTAAAAATGCAGATTTACTCATTTATTTTTCAAATGCCTAGTGAGCTCTGTCAACATTGTAATAATAAATGTATTTCCTCAAAAAAAAAAAAGTACTTAGGACCAGCCAGCATATTGGCTAAGGGTGTGGGTTCTCTCATTAAATCCCCTCAATGACCTTTCAAGGCCTGGGTTACACTGCCAGGGGCCTAGAGGACACACAGAGGAGAGTGAAGGTAAGAGGCAGGTCCCTGTCTGCCCACCTGGAGCCCAGTCTTGACACTGAACCCACCTCCTAGGCAAAATGAAAGGCTCCTGCCTAGTGGCCTCCACGCTGAGCGTGGCCTCTGCCCTCTTAGGGCCACCTTGCTGGACAATAGCTCTTGCAGGCAAGGGTGGTGTTTTGCTCCACACATGGCAGCCCCACCTCTGAATCTAGTCTTTCAAAACACCAGAATATTCTCTAGTAGATGGAAGTGCTTGGCGATGACATGCACTGCACTTTCTGTGTCACTTTTAACTGGAGCACCACCACCACCTCTGGTCCATCACTGCCTCCCTTTTGGGGACGGTCAGGGCACAGCTGCCTCTGGTAATGCACAGATGCAATGGCTCAGCTCAAACCCTCCATCACATCTTACTTCATAACCAGGGTCAATGGACGGTCAGGGCACAGCTGCCTCTGGTAATGCACGGATGCAACGGCTCAGCTCAAACCCTCCATCACGTCTTACTTCATAACCAAAGTTGATGCGCCCATACTTAGAATCCCGACAGGTGTCAGCTAAAGGAAGGACCCCGAGAGTCTGTATATGAATATGAGGACCACCTGCTGCATTCGGGATGAGAGGGGAGATCACCCATCAACCAGATCTGTGTTCTCCCACTCTTTCAGGTAGGTCGCAGAAAGTACATAAAAAATACTTCTACTTATCAATTTTTAGCTAAAAGTTTGTCCACCTTATGGCAAGGAAGGGAGATGGGGAAAAGGAGGAGACACTTAGGTCTGCACATAAAGGACCCTAGCCTCATCAGCACCGCGTCCGTCTGGACAGTGAGGACAGACTTACAGGAGAAACTGTCAGGAGGCATCACTATGTTTACCTCTGTAAATGCCACGTTTAAAACTTTAACTTGAAAAAGATGTTGGGTCCCATGAGCTTTGGCAAATCAGCCCCTTAGAACTATTGCTACTTAGAAATAAGCTGCATGACATGCTTATCCATTTTTGTTTTGTTTTGTTTTTGTTTTTGTTTTTATGTTTTGGCTGCATTGGGTCTTCGTTGCTGTGCGCTGGCTTTCTCTAGCTGTGGCGAGCGGGGGCTACTCTTTGTTGCGGTGCGTGGGCTTCTCACTGCGGTGGTTTCTCTTGTTGCAGAGCCCAGGCTCTAGGTGGGTGGGCTTCAGTAGTTGTGGCACATGGGCTCAGTAGTTGGGACTCACAGGCTCTAGAGCACAGGCTCAGTAGTTGTGGCGCATGGGATTAGTTGCTCCGCAGCATGTGGGATCTTCCCAGACCAAGGCTCGAACCCATGTCCCCTGCACTGGCAGGCAGACTCCTAACCTCTGCGCCACCAGGGAAGCCCTGCTCATCCATTTTAGACTCAGTCAATGCACTTTCTCCTTTAACCATCCCTGTCCTCAAACTTTGCACAGAAATGCCCAAGCCTTGTTCCACTAGGTGCACCTGCCAACCTCACTCAGTGCAGAAGCAGAAAAGGGATGAGAATCACCCCTAACAACCCAGAGATGTTGATCCACATTCGGCTCCCCCACCAAGTGTTCCTTTAACTCACAACTTGTCCTCGTTCAGCAAGGCTCCTCCATATGGGTGGCTGTAGAGCGTGATTCCTATGAAAGACAAGTTGAAAGTGAGCCTGCAAGTCTCTGCCTGTTGTCCGGGGACAGCCCCCCTCCCAGACACCCGGGGCACTGTGCCCAGTGTCACCCGCCCGCCTAGCCTGGTCCCTCCACCCCCCCAAATGGAAGGTCCCATCCAGCAGTTCAGCCACTCTGTGCTGGGACCTCTGTAGTCGCCTCTCCCGGAAATCACCCTCATGTACTGAACACACCTGAGCTACGTCACAGGCACTGTGGTAACATGTCACCACACTGTACCGTCCAGTCCCTGTGGCTTAAGTGATGTATCATCCATAATGTACTCTGCGGAAACAGACTCAGGAAGGCCAAACAACAATCACCAATGGGATTATTTGATGGAAACCAGGGCAATACTCAAAAATTCACCTCTAGAACAAGCCAGGTGTAGACAGAAAACTGAAGCACTTCACGGGTCTGGTTTTGTTTTAGGAGTTTTGTTTTGCTTTTTGGGGCTTCTGCATTAGTGTAATGATAGCAGGCAATATGGAGAAATTGCCATCAACTTACCAATTAAAACGGTTTCATCGTGAAGGCCGCTCATGACGCCCACAAACTCCAGCCATGCTGTATTGAGAAGAACTCCAGGGCTTCAGGCACTTCGTCTTATTGTCAACGATAAGACCAATCACGTTTCCTGCTCTGATTGGCCGTTTCAGGCGCATGGAAGCCATCCCAGCATCCCTGCCCCACCTCACGTGCTTCCCCTACGCTTCTCCTCCTCCTGTGGCTCAAATGTGCCCTGTCGCATTCTGCACTCTCTTACGAGGGCACATCAAATCTTTACAGAAACACACGGGGTAGAAGTGAAGATAAATAAATGAAAGGCCTGGCGCCGGAACGGACTTCAGAACTCGGGGTCCCACCAGTTCTGCCACCGGGCATCCTGACCCCCCTCCACCCATCCCCCTTCCCGCTCCAGCCACACCAGCCCTTTTCTCCTCCATCCTGGGCTCAGCCAAGCACCACAGCAAGTTCTTTCACAGCAAAAAGAACAGTGGGAGCTATGGTGCAGCAAAAAGCCCCCTGCACAGTTTCCAGAATGATTTCTGGACTCTGAACTCAAACCGTCTGAGCGCTCTGCTGAAGGCTCCCAGGGTGTGTGCTGAACGCCCACAGTGGGTTCCGCCTCCGACACTTGAAGTGCACGTTTGCCACGAGCTGAATTGCCCTTCTGGACCACTGACACCACCTTTATGCCTTTCTTCGCCTCCGACACTTGAAGTGCACGTTTGCCACGAGCTGAACTGCCCTTCTGGACCACTGACACCACCTTTATGCCTTTCTTCGCCTCCGACACTTGAAGTGCACGTTTGCCACGAGCTGAACTGCCCTTCTGGAACACTGACACCACCTTTATGCCTTTCTTCACCTCCGACACTTGAAGTGCACGTTTGCCACGAGCTGAACTGCCCTTCTGGACCACTGACACCACCTTTATGCCTTTCTTCGCCTCCGACACTTGAAGTGCACGTTTGCCACGAGCTGAATTGCCCTTCTGGACCACTGACACCACCTTTATGCCTTTCTTCGCCTCCGACACTTGAAGTGCACGTTTGCCACGAGCTGAACAGCCCTTCTGGACCACTGACACCACCTTTATGCCTTTCTTCGCCTCCGACACTTGAAGTGCACGTTTGCCACGAGCTGAACTGCCCTTCTGGACCACTGACACCACCTTTATGCCTTTCTTCGCCTCCGACACTTGAAGTGCACGTTTGCCACGAGCTGAATTGCCCTTCTGGACCACTGACACCACCTTTATGCCTTTCTTCGCCTCCGACACTTGAAGTGCACGTTTGCCACGAGCTGAATTGCCCTTCTGGACCACTGACACCACCTTTATGCCTTTCTTCGCCTCCGACACTTGAAGTGCACGTTTGCCACGAGCTGAATTGCCCTTCTGGACCACTGACACCTTTCTTTCCCTGAACGAGCCTCCACTCCCTCCTTAGGTATCTGCAAGCTCCCGTTCCTTCCAGCTTCCAGTCATGGGACAAGCGGCCCAGCACCCACCAGCCCTGTCAGGAGGCGGCCCCATAGCTAAGGGACTGAGGACCAGTTTTATAATGTTCAGATGCTGCCGAAACCCAGCAAGTGCCCCACGGCACGCCAGAGGCTGAGGGGGCGAGTTTGCAGTGCTGTGCACTGCTTGGGGCTACGTGGATGAATGAGCGTGCTGTAGGTGAGAAAACATCCAGAGCAATGCAGCTAGCTGAGGGACGGTTTGGAAATTATATTATTTTGGGAACACGAAAGTATATTGGACTTGCCTAATCTGAAAATACCCCTGGGGCAAGAGGGAGCTGGAAAATGCCTTCAGGTAGCTACAGGATTGTCATGAGCACAGATGACGGACTTGATCTGTAACGTTCTGGAGGAAGAAGACAGTCCAGGGAGATAGATTCAAAAGATATTAAAAAAATAAAAAGCATGTGGTCTAGAGGGTTGAAACTCTGGGCCAGCCTGACCTCTGAGGGGAGAGGGTGAGTCTTAAGCGCTTCTGTGTTTGTCTGGCCCTCCCGACTTGCATCCTTTACAATAACACTGTGGCTGTAGGTCCATTGCTTCCCTGAGTTCTGTGAGCTTCTAGTGAATTCTGTAAGGGGATGGAGTCCTGCAAACCCTCAAGGCTACAGTGAGGAGGTCACAAGTGGGGCTGCCTCGGTACCCTTGAAGAGAGGCTGGTGTCAGAGGTGAGGCGGCCTTGTTGGGGACGGTGCCCTCTGACCTGTAGGGTCTGCATCAACTCCAGTGGTTGGAGTCTCACTGAGCTGCCCTTCATGCAGCCAGACGGCACACAGCACACTCCTCGGCTCTGCATCTAGAGGGCACAGAGGCAGGCATGGGGTCCCCCCTGGGTTCCCTGCTCTGCCCCCACTCTCCTTGGGGCTTCTCCAGCCTCCCCTGCTGGCTGCGGATGTCCCCTACATCTGCCCCGCACACCGCAGGGTCTTACTTCCAGAACAATCTGTGTCAGCTGCCGACGTGCTCCTCCTTCAGCTTCTCCACGGCTGTTAGTGTCCCGCGTCCTCCCAGCCCACAGGCTCAAGCACTGAGTCATCATCGTCCCCCCTCTCCTGCACCCCACAGATCCGACAAGTCCCTGCACTGTGGCCAGTCCACATCCCCTCCACGCCGCAGCCCCTGAGCCATCCTAACCCACATCGCCTGTCAGCTCTCCTCCCCTGGCATCACCACCCTCCCTCCAGCCCTAGAGAATTTCCAGTAAGAAAAAGAAAATGTAGCGTCCGTATTCTTTATCTGGACATGGATGCTCTTGTCACTCTGCTCTCCCACTGCTCCCACCTGAAGAACTCTACTGCTGTCATGTTCCCGCACGCCAACCCCAGGTGTATCTCACCTTTGCCGTGTTCACCACCCCGAGCCCTCCGTACCTCTGCTCCGTCTGCCCCGGGACAGGGTTTGTTTCTGACCACCTTCCTGCAGAGGGACCCAGAGACATAGAGGGAACAGAGGTGGATGCGGTGCTCAACATCCTTGTGAGCAGAGGACAGGCTGGTTCCCAAAGGAAATGCAGGTCAACCTGCGGTCACGTGATGTGTGTGGTCAGGACATTCGGCTATTAGTCTAAATTCTTACAGAGCAGCATTGTCACAGCCAGGACAGAAGCAGCCTCTGGAACGCGGAGGTTTGTGAAAGTTTCCCAGGACTCAAGCCCTGGGCTGCAGGCACCACAACCCACATCCCCGCCAGCGTGTCCCGTGCACTCCTGGTTCTGCAAGTCTGCATCTGCATCTGTGCAGGGCAGGAGGTGGCGGAGGGCGAACGGCCCTCCCTTGCTGGTTCTGCAGTGAGAAGCTGCAGGCCACTTTGTGGCGAGTTCAACAATGAAATTTTAAACGACTGTGGCTGGACCTTTATTTTCATCCAGCTGCATAAATATCTGTACTTGCTTTAAACCATTAGAGTAACCATGGAAAGTTTATGAATGTTCTCTAATATTTGCTTTCTGTGCCCTCTTTCCTCTGTTATGAATTTATGACCCTTCATATTCGCCCACATCCTGGATTTTGTCATCCTTTTAGGGTTATCGTCTGGGAGTCGAGGGTACCCCAGTCCCTTCCTCACTAATGAAGTGACTGAGTACTCCTGGCGTTGGCAATGCCACCATGTGCCAGGCCATGTTCTGGACACTTTCAGTATCTCCTCATTCAGTGTCTGGTGGTAGATGATGTGATTCAGAGACCAGGACAGCGTGCACAGCCTGCAGATCCTCCAGGAAGGGGCCTCCCAGGGAGCGGCCCAGCCTGGACTCACCCCTATTATCCAGAGGCTGAATAGGGAGCAGAGGAAGAGCCGGTGACCTGCTCCTGACACAGGCAGCAGCCAAGCATCCAGAGTCCCAGGGGAGGCTCGCTCACCAAATCACAGGACATGGGGAACCTTGTGTCTACACGGAGAACTTTGTGTCTACAAGGGGAACCTTGCCTCTACTCAGAGAACCTTGTGTCTACACGGATAACCCTGCGTCTACACAGAGAAACTTGCGTCTACATGGAGAACCCTGCGTCTATGTGGAGAACCTTGCTTCTACACGGAGAAGCTTGCCTCTACGCAGAGAACCTTGTGTCTACACGGATAACCCTGGTCTACACGGAGAACCTTATGTCTACATAGAGAACCTCGTGTCTACAAGGAGAACCTTACCTCTACTCGGAGAACCTTGTGTCTACACGGATAACCCTGTGTCTACACAGAGAACCTTGTGTCTACAAGGAGAACCTTACCTCTACTCGGAGAACCTTGTGTCTACACGGATAACCTGTGTCTACACAGAGAACCTTACATCTACACAGAGAACCTTGCATCTACACAGAGAACCTTGTGTATACATAGAGAACCTTGTGTCTACAAGGAGAAATTTGCCTCTACTCAGAGAACCTTGCGTCAACACAGAGAAGCCTGTGTCTACACGGAGAACCCTACGTCTACACGGAGAACCCTGTGGCTACACGGAGAACATTGCTTCTACATGGAGAAGCTTGCCTCTACAGGGAGAAGCTTGCCTCTACACGGACAACCTTGCGTCTACACGGAGAACCTTGCGTCTGCACGGAGAACCTTGTGTCAACAAAGAGAACCTTGTGTCTACACGGGAGCTGCACTGGGTGCCAACAACGCACCAGTGAGAAGCAGGAAGCAGCCTGACCCACATGGTACAGAGGCTGCCCTCCCTCCCCGGGGCCTCTGCTCAGAAATCTCTCAGGCCCCAGCTTTCCATTCAGCACTGGCTTTCGAGTCCCATCGTTTGCATATTTTACAGAGTAAATATTTTAATCTAATCTCCTGAAGACTCGCACGCCTGGGGTCCTCTCCAGGGACCTGCAGGGAGTCCTACCAGTCCTGGACCTGGCACCTGCTTGGTGCTCAAGGCCACAGGGAGACTGAATCTCACATCCACCCGGAAATTAGAAATTCTCTTTAAAAGTAAGAGATGGAGAAAGAAAGGGCCTGAGACCACAGTGTTTGAGAATGGAGACCATTACATCAGCAGGAAAATCCCTCCACAGGCTTTCAGAGACCCAACTCTCCTGCTGGGCATTTACCACCAGCTTTTCTAAGACAGCAGCTCCCCACTTTGGACCCCAAGTCAAACGACATTCTGATTTTATTCTGATTTGGGGTGGAAATCTGGGCACCAGACATCAGTGGCGCTTCACCAATGGTAAAGAGCGATTGGACACTTCTTCATTCCAAGGGCTGAGAATTCATTTGACACACACCTCACAGGACCCCAGGACCCAGCAGCCAGTGGGCAGGGTTCCCCAGCCCTGGGGGCACCTGGTCCACTCATAGGACCCCCATAAAGATGAAGGAAGGAATCGGGCAGCAGGATGGGGAAGGAGGTGGGGGCTCCCTGGGGAAGGATCTGCTCCTGCAGCTCTGGGGTTTCTGAATGCTGGCAGGCTTTTAATTCTGATTCTTCCATTTGGTTATCACTACGTCAGATGCTTTCAGAACCACAGATATTCTAAAGGTAGAAGTGGCTCTGCAGGATTAAACTTATTTCAAAATCAGGTTAACATTCCTCTACATCTGTGCTGAGATTTTGTTTGTATTTTGCAAAAGCGGGAAGGGACTTAGAGTTACTGCAATAGGGATGTGTATGCCTGTTTTCTCAAAACAGAAGAGTCATGAGAGACCACAGGTGGAAGGTACCCCTCTCCCTGGGGTCCATGTGCCCCAGGACCCGGGAAGGAGAGGTGGCAGGTGGCAGTGGACATGCCTGCCCAGGCCCGCACTCCCACCACCTTCTCCCCCAACCCCTGATCCAGACAACAGTGAAGCGTTAGGAAACAGAGATCCTCCCACAGGCTCCAGGAGAGAGACGGGGCCTGGGATCCATGTCACACACCAGGAACACTGCAGAGTGCAACTCCCCGGGGACAGAGAAAGTGCTGGGGGTAGGAAACTGAGGCAGAGGACGTTCTGGCAGCTTCTCTAAGGCCAAACACAGTACAGAGTGAGAGGCACAACTCTGACTCTCCGGACCCCAGTTTATGCATTTTCTGTCCTTACAGCCTGTGCTGCCCTAGTTGCAGGGACACACTACTGCAATGGGCAATCTCTGTAACTGGGCTGTTTCCATCGCATTGTGTGTGGTCGGAGCTCCGTTTAGGTAACAACTGCAGTGTAATAGGATCTCGGGGCTGATGACACCACAGAAAGGCCCAGAGTCCATCAGGGAAGGACCACAGTTCCAGCACCACAAGGGAGCAAAGGAAACCACTCAAATCTCTCTTCAGTGTCACCTCCAACGGTTTTCAGAAACGACGTTTCCAAATGTACATTCTGAAAACGCTTGAATGATTTTTGTTTGATTACTCTTGTCATTTATATTCCAGCTTTTCTTTCTAAGAATTGGCCCACGGCAATGTATAAATGTATAAAAGTAATGTTCTGATTTAGTATTCTCATTAGAGTACGTCTTCTATGGTTTCCAGATTCTGTATATTTGTCATTTGTAAAAATGCACATTTGTGCTTTTCTCCAATATTCATTATGATAACAAAACACTTATCTTGTCTCCAATTCAAGTGGTCACTTTTAGGTTCACTCCTTCTATAAAATATATCTTTGCAAGTATTGATGCCCAGATGTCTGTAAACATCCACAACTAAAGAAAAGACTGACTTTGGCATCAACACATGTGCAAGAGTTTGTGTTCTTTTAAATAATTCACTATGAGTCATTAGTGAGATAGGGAAGAGTTCAATTAATCTGACAGAGTATTGAGAGCAATGCATGCACTTTCCCGACTAGAAGGCATTTTGATGGCTTTCTCTCTCTCCCTCCTCTTAATCTCTCCTGGAAAAGAAGGTTTTGTTCTCAATATTAATGCTTCTTGAGTAGTAGATGCCAATGGTAACAAGGTTTTAAATAAAGAACAGGGAAAAGAGTAAAATTAAAATAAACCATAATCCAATCCCAAACCAACCAGAGTTAATCAGTATTTGCATTTTGACATTACTTATTTCAAAATGTCCGGGGTTTTCTCTACATGCACGTAATTATTATTGAATTATATTTCACATTATGTATCTTCTATTTCATGGATCACTCATGACCTTCAAATAAATTTTTCACTGCATGCATGCAAACATCTGCATAATCTATGTGCTTCACGAGAATTGATGTTCACCAGTTGATTCATTCATTCTCTGGATTTAATATTTTTGTGATCTTACTTTTGATGAGTCCCTCTGGGACTGTCTCTGGGCCCCATTTTTACTGGGGATACTGGCGGCATGTCTTCTGAGCTGCACCCTACAGGGGGCATCTTTGTGGTCTGTTCTCTCCATGAGCAAACGCCTTCACTAGGTAGGGAGTTTGGGGTGTGTGCCTTTTTCTTGCCATGTTCTGTAGGCAGCATTCCAGGGCCCGCTGCCTCTGGAGATTGTGGTTAAGGAGTCAGAGACCAGACTCTAGTCCCTCCACGTGGAGTAGTCCCAATCCCCCCAGGTCCTCTCCCTTGTGACCCCAAACCCTGGACATTACAGTACACACAGGAAGGTTCTGACAGGTGGGAAGGAGGACCTCGGGACACAGGGAAGGACACCTCGGTGTGTCCCCTGGTTTCCTTACTGCCTCCCACACATGAAAGCCTACGGAAGCCTCCAAGTGGGAACAGCCAGCGGATCCCAACAAGAAAAGCTCCCTCCATCCCAACCCTTGCTCCTAAAGACAGTGAAGCTTTAGGAATCAGAGCTCCTCCCACAGACCCCAGGAGAGAGACGGGGCCGAGAGGAAAGCTGAAGGAGCAGAAAATGTGGCCTAGCAAAAGAGCACCCTCCTGGCAATGTCCACCCCCTCAGTCCATCCAAACTCCGCTGGGAAACTGCCCCACCCTCTGCAGTTTCAGCAGGTCCCATCTGGAAGTGGACTCCCTGCCCACCTGACAGAGACAGGGAGCACCACAATGCCCCACTCGCATCCAGAGGCAAGCCGAGCCTTCTCCCGCACCTGGCCAGTGAGACGAGCATGGCAGAGTGAGGAGAGTCACCTTTCCATGCTGCACAGCCCCTGCCCCTCAGGAGGGACCAGCAGGAAGCCCAGCCCCGTGTCCACCTGGCGGCACCAACGACGTGGCCGCATGGAGCAGGGCTGTCAGCACCGCTTCACCTCCACCCTCTGCCCTGCCATCCAGCTGTGCCCACTTCCCACCCAGCATCACTGACACTGAAGGGGGCCACGTGGAGGGGGTAGGTACAGCTGGTCCTCCAGTACCTGCCCCCAGTGTCAGGGGCGGGCCCTGGGGGATGAACGTAAACCCCACTGAGGAGCCACGAGATAGTGCGAGTCAGTGCCTTCTTTTGCCATGTATGTGCCAGCAAGGACCCCACCCCCCAGATCTGCAGCTTTTTCCAGGAGGGCATCAGCAGAGCCCGCTGGTAGGTTAAACAGACATATCTACCTAGTTCTCAGGCGAGACTTCAACAGAAAGATTGCCTGCTTCAAAACAAAACAGAACCACTTAATGGGATTCAGAATCTCATAATCTGGCGTCCAAAATACCCAGGATTCAACTGAGAAAATTCATGACAAGAACCAGAATAATCACAACTTGAAAGAGAAAAGACAATGAACAGATGCCAACAGTGGGACGAGTCAGGATGTGAAGGTTATCTGACAACGGGGAGCATAAAGATGTTTCAATGAGTAATCGTGAATTCTCTTTAAATGTAAAAAAAAAATTAATGTATCAGTAAAGAAACAGAAGTGATAAAAAAATAATCAAATGGGAGATCTAGAACTGAAAATAAAGTGACAGAAATTAAAAAAGAAATAAAAAACTTGCTAGATGTACTCAACAGTTGGGTTAAATAGAATGATAGAATCAGTGAACTTGAGGATGAACAACAGAATCTACCCATCCTAAAAAACAAAGAAAATAAACCCCGGAAATTCAGGGACCTATGGGAAAATAACAAGAGAGCTGACAGTTTTATTACTGTAGTCTGAGAAGGAGAAGAGAGACAGAGGGATTGAAAAAGTACTTGAAGACATAATGACAGAAAAGTTTCCAAGGTTGCCAAAAGGTGTACATCTACAAATTCAAGAGCTAATGAAACTTAAGTGAATCCCAAATAGAAAAACCCAAATAAACCTATGCCAGGATATGTTATAATTAAATTTCCCAAAACTTAAGACAATAAAAAAAGCCTTAAAACCAGCCAGAGAGAGAGAGATGGGAACACAAACTCAAAATACAGTGGATTTCTCATTTGAAACCATGGTATCCAGAAGGAATTGGTACATTTTCGAAGTGCTGGATGTTTCTTTTCTGACAACCATGAATTATATATTAGTGAAACTATCTGTCAAGAATGAAGGAGAAATAAAAACATTCTCAGTGGAAAGAAAACTAAGAGAATTTGCCATTAGCAAACCTACTGTGAAATAGCAAAAGGAAGTCTTCTAAACCAAAAGGAAATCGATCATAACAGAAGAAGGCTTAGAACTTCCAAAAGGAAAGGAGAACAGCAGAATGTGTTTACAATGGGGGCAGGGACTTCCCTGGTGGTCCAGTGGTTAAGACTCTGCACTTCCATTGCAGGGGCACAGGTTTCATCCCTGGTTGGGGAACTAAGATCCCACATGCCGTGTGGCACAGCCAAAAAAAGAAAAATAAAGAGAACCTAGTTTGTCACCAACCAATGTCTCTAATATGGCAGAAAATAATGAATAAATAGGTAAATAAATAAATAAAATGGGGGTAAATATAACAGACCAGCCTTTATCTCATGAGTTTCTCAAGTCATTCTCAGTGACATAAGCAATAATTAGAACACGGTCCAAGGTGGTGCTCAAGGTATAAGTAAATACCTAAGACTGTTATATCGTAGAAGTGGAGAGGGCTAAGGGCCCTAAGTGCAAGCAAGGTTTCTACACAGTACTCAAAGTGGCAAACGCCAATACCAGTAGATGGTAGTAAGTCACCCACATACATTGTAATACCTAGAACCACCACCAGGAAAGCTAGATCAAGGAATATACTCAAAATACGACAAACAAATCAAGATGGAATCCTAAAAAAAACTGTTCCATAACTCACAGGAAGGCATGAAAAGAAAAAAGAGAGAAAAAACAAAACAATAAAGTGTCAGATTTAAGCTCACTGATATGTAAATCCACTCAATGTAAATGGTTTCAATACACCAATTAAATGGCAGAGACTGGTAGAGTGGATGAAAAAATATGATCCAACTATATGCCGTCTACTCAAAAGTCACTTCAAATATAATGACATAGGCTAGAAATAAAAGGATAGAAAAGATATACTGTGCAAACATTAATTTAAAAAAGTAGGAAAGATTATATTAAAATCAAATAAAGTAGACTTCACAGCAGCTGAAATTACCAGCAATAATGAGGGATGTTACACAATGACAAACGAATAAGTCCACCCAGAAGGCACAACTATGTACCAACCATCAGAGCCTCAACATACATGAAGGAGAAATGGGTACAGCTGAAAGGAGAAACAGACAAATCCACAATTATACCTGGGGACTTCAATAACCCCCATTCAGCAAATGACAGAACTACAAGACAGAAAACCAGCAAGTACACTGATGAACTGAGCCACATAACCAGCCAATAAAACCTAATTGATATATATATAGAACACTCTACCCAACAACAGCAGAACACTCATTTTTTCATCCTCCATGGAAACTTCACCAAGATAAACCGTACCTGGACCACAACACAAACCTCAGCCAAGCTAAAATCATTAAAATACGCAGAGTGTGTTCTCTAGCGCTGATATATCAAACAAAACATCAGTGACAGAAAGGTAACAGGAAAATTTCAAAAACCTAGAATTTTAACAACACACTTCTAAATAATCCCTGAGTAAAAGAAGAGGTCTCAAGGGAAATTTCTGGAAGTCAGAAGCCAATCTTATTTGTATTCCTGCAAAAGTAATCTGTTACAGCTTTGTAAAAGAGATTGTCCTTTATCTTTGAATTCTAGAAAACTCACCAGCCTTTGTTTTTAATCAATAATTGCTATCTCATAATTTCCAGTTCAGGAATTTTGCCTGAATCATGGCAAACCCTTCCACTGGCCCAGAGTTGTGTTGTTTTGTTTTTGATGCACGTTTTCTTCTCTCATTGTTCCTTGTTACTTTAATTATTATTTGTCTGCTTTCTTCCTCTACCTAATCCTAATAGCTTATGACGTCATCTTTTCCCTCTGTGTTCTGAGAAGACTGCACATGGGGCAGGAAGATTTGCCATCAATATGGTGACTCTGCATCCAGTGAAAATCTATGTCACCACCTGCATCTCAGCAGTTCCCTCTGACCCTACCCTGCAACTCAGGCTGGCTTTTCCTTCATCCTTCCTCTTCTGTTTCATGGACTTCACACATCTCCCTGTGTCTACACGGATGTGAGCTCACATCAAGACAGCTCCTGTGCTAACACCTTCTTAGTGTATTCAGCGTGCTCCTCCCACGAGGCGTGGGGCAGGTCCTTGACCCCATGCTGGGTCAACAGCTGGTTTTATTTGTATTTTTTTCCAACTCCTCCTTGATGGGGGCAAGGGCTGGTCCTGACACCTCAGTGCTCACAAGCCTTCCCAGCCCAGGGTACTGGTCACCTCCACTCGAGTGCGACCAGATCCTCTCTCTCAAATATCTCCATCTCCCTGAGGTATAGACTGAAGGCCACTACTGACGGCCAGTTCCTGATACCCAACAGCTCTTCATGCAGAAGCTCTGATAAACAGACCTGAGTTGACCTCCTGTTCTCAGGCATGGGCTCTCCCACTAGGAGTCGGGGGTTTATCCCCGGGGAGTGTGTATCTTATTCCATCAAAAGTAAGGCAGTGAAGTAATTTTGCTAAACAAATTTTTCTCCTGATAGCTCTTAGGAAATGGCCTTGTACTTACTGCTCTATTCCAGGCTTTGAACAGTGAAATTCTGTATGATAAAAATTCTGTGGAGAGCTACCTAAATGCTCTTTACTGTGAAACATTGATTTTTTTCCAAGCAGTCTTTTTTTTTAATTATAAAAGTTATGCATATATGGGAGAAAATTCATAACGTACTGCAAGGCACACAGAAAATTTTAAACATTTCCTGTGAGTCCACTACCCAGAGAAAAAGCCACCATTATTATTTCTGATTGGATGTGTGTGTGTTTGTGTGTGTGTGTGTGTGTGTGTGTGTGTGTGTGTGTGTAGATATATACACACACATACTGTCTCTCTACGCTATTCCACTATATCAAATTCCTGCTTAGAGGCATGTATGTGGTCATAATTCATTTTCTTGATTGTTTCGTTGAATTAAGCCAGACCCAGAACAAATACTACATGACCCCACTTACATAAGAAATCTAAAATAGTTTAACTCCCAGAAGCAGAGAACAGAATGGTGGTTACCAAGGGCTGGGGGAGGGGGCTCGGTGCAGCACAGAGCCGAGAGTTTAAAACACTGTGTTGTGTACTTGAAAATCTGCTAAAAGCATAGATCTTATGTTGGTTTCTTTTCACAAAATAGATAGATAAATAGATAGATAGATAGATAGACTCTAGATGGACAGATGATATAGATGCTAGACAGATAGATGCTAGATAGATAGATATAGACTCTAGATGGATAGATGATATAGATAGATGATAGATAGATAGATAGATGATAGACTCTAGATGGATAGATGATATAGGTAGATAGATGTTAGATAGATAGATGATAGATAGATAGATGATAGATAGATAGATAGATAGATAGATAGATAGATGATAGACAGACAGATGGATGGGGCAGAAGGAAACTTTTGGAGGCAAAGGAAATGTTATGACTCTGATCGTGATGATGGTTTCAGGGTGTATACTTACCCCAGACTCATCAAGGTGTGTATATTAATATTTACAAGTTGTTCTATGTCAATCCTGCCTCAGTAAAGGTGTTTTAATGTAGAAAGTTGAGCAGAAATGCTTAAGGTGAAGAAGGGTAGGAGAGGGACTCTGGACAAGGCAGAGCAGGATCCGGGCCCGTGGGGGCGGCAGGTCGTCGGGGGGACATTCTGGCTGCACCGACGGGGAACACGGCGGGAGTGGGTGCAGTGACAGGTCAGCAGCACGTGAGAAGATGGCCTGTGTCACGGGAGGAAACGTGACCCCTGGTGCCCTGAATATGGGGCAAGGACAATTTCACCACTTTAGAAACGCCTCCTCCCAGCAACGTGTCAGCATCTTTACTGTGTCTTTATTCTTGAATCAATATCAGTGGAATCTTAACAAAAACGCTGCCCAAGGGGAGCACCCAGAATAGGGGGGACTCAGACGTACACACAAGATCGAAGCATGAGGTGAGGTGGCCTGTGACTGGCAAGCGGGACTGAACCTGGGTTTGGGTTTGGGGATTTTCATTATTATTATTAATTATTATTATTTCTTCCTGGAGGGTGTGACAAACAGATCAAGGGAGGCGGGACCTGTGGTGAGCACAGAGGGGATACCTGGAGAGACAGCAAGGGGCCTGTGGGCCAGAGGCTGCACGCGGGGGGAGGGGTGAAGCAGTTTTGGGGGAGGCTGGAGGGGGGCTTCCAGGCCAGACAGGAGTGGAGCGGGGGTACAGGTCTCAGGGAGGAGCCTTTTATTCGGTTACAGCAGATACAGGAAGCCGGGGGTGCGTGAGCTGAGGGCCGTGCTCTGCGGGTGGCCCTGGGCACTGGGGCGTGTGATGCTGTGGGGTTGGGGGCACACGGGACCCCAGGCACCTGCCAAGAGGCTGTGCAGGAGCAGGTGGTGAAGCGACTGAAACGTGCCGATTCGGGGTCCCGAGGGCAGAGAGACTCGCCGACTAGCCGTGCAAGGCACAGGAAGAAGCCATTGAGGTTGCGGTGTGCCCTCAACGGGCCTTTCATTTCCCTTGGGACCCGGAAATATATCATTTCATGACATCACGTGTGACTAACCCGCTGACATGAGAACAAAGCCTCTAAGGTGACATGTACTCTGTGTCCCCCACCCCTGGGTGAACTAAGGCCGCGTCCACGCCTATAACCCATGGGCGTCTTGGCCACCTTCGATGGCGGTGGAACAGGACACCCGGCCCGCACGTGGACTCACGCAGCTGGAAGACTCAACCTGGAGGGTCACTGCACGAGCACGTCTCTTCAGTCAGGGCTGTTCCAGCCTCCTAGCGGATTTAACAATGATTCCAATGCTGGCTAGGCTAGTAACCTGCTTGACGTTGAGTTTTACGCTTAAAATCGGGGGCCCTGACAAGCTGCACAGTCGCTGGGGCTCCGCAGCGTGGCCTGGCTGGGTCAGGGCTCAGAAAGTCCCTCCATCTAAGGCAGGGACGTCCAGGTGTGCTGGGGCCCCAGCACAGGACTGCAGGGACGAGCAGCAGGGCATGTCGTCTGCAAAGCGGTTCCTTCGGCCTTGTTGCCGGGATGCCCACTGAGTCCCATCCCCGGGCTGCTGGGCCCACAGCACAGGCTCCACCCAAGTCCCACGGCCCGTGAGTGCTTGTTTCATCATGAGGGCTAAGCTAGCAGTTCCATGTCCGCCTGTGACAGATGGGCACCAAGGCACATGAGGAGCCCTGCTCATCGGAGCCCTTACTCAATACTCAGGTAGTAAGTCACCACGTGTTCTCCTGAGGGGCTGCGACCTGCACGCTCCCGATTTACTGCACAGACCCTCCTTCTCATGAGGGCTGCGCACACACGCCAAGGGGAATCGGAAGGTTGACATGAATAAAATACTGTTAAAGAAGTTTCCAGTAGCTGAGAATACATGTCTTTTTCAAGTCGACACAACTTTCCAACAACGGAACACGAAGTCCACTCCTACCAGTGGGTGTTTCTCAGCCGAGCTTCACCAGGAACGTCTGGGAAACAGGGCAGACGAGACACAACTGGCAGACACCTGCGGGCCAGTCAACGCTGTTCTCAGGTCCAAGCTCTCCTTATGCTACACACACGCACACACGCTTCCCCGCTGGCCCTTCTTCACTGACCTCCCGCAAAGCTTCCACCTGGCTTCCTAAATCCCTGGAAGAGCCTCTCCCACCTCCTTCCACCCCATCCCGTCTGCATGTCACCAGCCCCGCAGAAGCCAACGTCCCAGGCACCACATCCTCGTTCTCCCTGGAGATTCTGGAACTTGGGAAAATTCTTCTGCTCTTCCTGACCTCTACCTTTCCCTGGACTCCGTGCCGAGACCCTCCCGCCTCAGGGGGGCTGCAGCCCCTCTGCCTCCTTCCCCGCCCCAGCCTCCTGTCTCTGCAGCTTCGACCACGGTAGGATCTGACCAGAGGACCAGCAGAATCTACCACCTGTGTGAAGGTTCAGGCTAAATGGTTTACTCAGGACCCTCTCCTGACCTTGTTTCTCCAGTTCTCTGAATCGCGCCACACACTTATTTTCATCTAACATGAAACCCACCACCTCGGAACCTGTATAAATCCCTTTCTCCGTCTTCTTCTCCTGAATCATTTCTCAGGTCGTCAGCGCTGACCACAAAGTCCTTCATTCTTAAAAGCTCACGTTTACATTTTAACCCTTTAAACTCTTACTCTAAACTTCTTTGTGTCAGGTTCTTTATTTTTCTTCCTTTCCCTATCCCCAAGGCCCCAACCTTTTCTCCCACCTGTTTGAACTTGACAATTTCACTATTTGCCCCGATGCATCCTGGCTTTGCCTGGGCCACCTCTAGACTGTGAGTGGCATCCTTCCGACAGGTCCCATGGTTGCAGCAGGGACCCTCCCTTTACCACGTGGATCCAGATTATTCTTCCTAAGATACTCCTGGGACGGCGTCATCCTCATTCTCAACTGTAGACAAAGCCTATCTGCTGCCTATTAAGTAAAGGCCAGCTTCCTCCCTCTGACAGGCAAGGTCAAGCAGAATGTGGCCTCAGACACCCCCTCAACAATGTCTCTCTACAACGACCCTCACAATGAGGTCAAACCGTACTTCCCCACGGAACCCGAACAGATGCTCGGATTTCTCTCACATCAGCACTAGTACCCACAGTAGCTTCCTGACATTGATCAAACGTTTGCTGATGTGTTAGGTCCAGTGTTAGTGACCCCCCTCCACAAAGCATGTCCTATCCGTGCCCATCAGAAGCGCCCTCTCAGTTCATTGCAGTAGAAAAGCAAAGGCTGTGTCATCAGCTGGGCCTAGAATCAAACCAAGGCCCCCTCACCCAACCTTCTCAGAGCCACAGCCGGTGGGCAATTCCTCTGAGCCTCCGTTTTCTAATCAGTGAAGGAGGCAAATAGCACCTACCTTACAAAACTGCCACAAAGACTAAATGAGACCATAGATATAAAAATATCTAACGTCCCTCAGACATTTCAGACACAACAAACATCACTGCTCTCCCTCATCCATACAACTTTATGCTCTTTGGTACTTTACTTGGGCATACACGTTTTCATATTACTTACTGTCATTCCAAAACAATTACAGTGCCACAAAATAATTAAATGTTTTATTTTAAAAATTGGTGGAGGGACTTCCCTGGTGGCGCAGTGGTTAAGAATCCTCCTGCCAATGCAGGGGACACAGGTTCGAGCCCTGGTCCGGGAAGATCCCACGTGCCACGGAGCAACTAAGCCCGTGCGCCACAGCTACTGAGCCTGCGCTCTAGAGCCCGAGAGCCACAGCTACTGAAGCCCGTGCGCCTAGAGCCCGTGCTCCACAGCAAGAGAAACCACCGCAATTAGAAGCCCACACACCGCAACGAAGAGTAGCCCCCGCTCACCACAACTAGAGAAAGCCCACGCACAGCAATGAAGACCAACGCAGCCAAAAAAAAAAAAGAATGGTGGAGAAGGGAAAACAAATATGGAAGAATAAGACAAGGCTGGGGTAAAGTCATAGCATATCGGGGTAACCGCTTAGCATTTATTTCCATGTGAATTAATGCTTCGACAAATATATCTTGTGAATCAATTATGATGGCTATGGCCTGCTGGTATTTATACATCTGTTTGCTTTCTTTCTTTATTTTTTAAAGAACTGAATGAATTTGATAAATTACAACTTAGCCCACCCAAATGAGACATATAACATCCCCTTAAACCAGTAAATTCACTCTGGGTTCCAGAAATGCACCTGTGTCATTTACACGGGTAAGAAATAAGAAAGCACAGGTAGTGAATCCAAAGTCAACACAGATAACTTATGAGTTGAGGGCTCGGCATAAAGTAAATTATGATAAATTATGATCACCTTCCCAACAATCATGGTGATCTGGGTCATCTATAACAGTTTTCTGTACGATAGTGTCTTTTTAAAGAGAGAAATTCTTCTTGCTTCTGGAAGACGCTAAGTCGCTAGGAGCGAACTCTCTAGTCACCTGAGGTCACAACTTCCAGGAAGGTAAAGACACCGAAAGACACACACACACAAAAGCAGCCCGGGCCTCCCAATCTGTACCCGTTTCTACATGGACTGGCTGCCAGCAGAAAACTCTCACCACGCTTCACGTCCCTATTCAGAATTTCCTCTGTTTCTTTCCCTTAAAAACACTGTCTTTGGAAAGCACTGAATTACAAACTGCATTAAAAATAACTTTACCGTACTGCCTGCAGTCTGCCACAGGGGGTAAGAGCCTTCACAAAATAAGGTTGTTGAGAAGACTTAGGTAGGATGGCAGGGAATGAAAGCCCTTCTGATTGTACCACACCCAACAAAGAAAGAGAACTTAATGGCCCTCATGAAATTAGTTCTGACGTCTATTCATCAGCGGTTCTTGGATGCGAGGAACACATGTAAACTAACTTCACCAGCACCTGAACGCAGGCCTCGGAGTACTGGTCCTGCATGGCTGATAGTGAGCGGTGAATGCCAGCCTGCTAATTCTGTATTTATCTCCAGCATATAATTTACGGCTAAAAATAGATTAATTTTCCACAGAACAAATGTTGAGTGTTGCTCTATAATTATATTCTCACAGCAAAAAGGGAATCTAAGACCATCATTTTTTTTCTTTCTCAGTTGATAAGCTAATGAAATTTGACCTGCAAATTAAAAGCAAGCAAATGATAAGAAAAAAATGATTACTTTCAAATTAATAACTGAACGTGGAACGTTATTTCTCAAAATAAATTGAAGTGAACATTTGCTGAGCGTGGAGAATAAGGCAGCAGGCCTGGCAGGCAGGAGAAAGGTGAAGCAGAAATAGGAGACAGACAATGCTATTAACATTGAAATAAGAAGTAGCATAAAAAATACTAATTGAACCATCAGTATCTATATTTCAAAAGACCAATACTTTAATAAAAACTTTTTAAATGTACTCGGTTTGGAATTCTGGTGAGTGTCTTTAAAATTCTGACCCTAATTCAAGTTCACTTCTCTAGATGATACCACCTTCTGTGACAGACAACCTTCTTTGTGGGACTAGAGCTGCTCCCCAGCAAGTTCATGCTCGAAGGAGGCTGCGTAGGTTCTCACAGTTTGTGCAAGGTCAGGGCCACATCTCAAGTCCCTCGGCTTCCGACCCAATCCCCCCACTCTCGTCACAGGGTGACCAGTCGTTTTCCGCCAGGGTCCTGTGTTCACGGGGACAGCTGGGCTAACACTCATGAAAATGCCAGTCTACACAGGACAGCGACCCCGGTTATTCCTCAGAGAGCCCACATCACCAGGCAAGGCAGGAAGCAGCAGACCCCTTCCCTCTTTCACGGCAGCTGTCACTACACACCCCCTTCTTCAAATATTTTCTTAGGTTCAGGGAAACCTTAGCAGTCATTCTTCCCAACTCCAAGGAAGAAGAAATGCCACTTGAGACCAACTATCCACAGACCCGGGGCATCCAGGTGGATCTGAGACTGGTAACAAAAGCCGCCACAGTTTCGCAGTGTGTGCAATTCCGACACGCGATTCTGAAAAGCAGGGAAAAGTGTGGGTGTCCCTGACGGGGCAGCTCTCCCTGCACTGAGGTCGCCTGCCAGGGTATTCACCCGCTCCTGTGCCCGGCACAGCGACCCTGGGTCCTGCAGGCCTGGGCCGGGCCCCTGGCGCTCCCACCTCAACCCCACACAGCCACAGATGTGCTGACACTGAGGATCTAGCCGTGTTTTTGGAAAGGATACAAGCGCAAGCCTCTGTTAAAGTCAAGGGGCAGGCTGATACAGTCGGAACCCCGGCGTGTGGACGGGAACCCCCAGGACCACGGTCCATGACCTCCCGACCCCCAATCTTGGCTCCTGTAACTGCTTCACTGGAGGGAAATGTATGAAAAAGGCAATGGTAGTCTTTGCCCTGGATCTGGGGTCTTCAGATGTTGTTTTGTTTCATTTTTTTGTTTTAATTTTTGTTTTAAAAGCAGGGAGATTTTTTTTTCCAGCTTAAGAATGACACTGTATAAAAACGTGGAAACTGGAGTGGGGCAGCTGTGTGGGCCTGGGGGACCCGGGATCCTGGGCACCCTGCAGCCCCTCCCCGTGGGCTTGTGGCTTTTGTGTCAGGTCCCGTTTATGCCCCACTTCTTCTACGCCCTTGGCTGAGGGACTCTGATGTCCTCCCTCTGGTCCAGGCTCAGCCCCTACGCCTCTGCTGTCACTGTAGCGCCCAGCCTGGCCGCCAGGACTGGGTCCGCACCGCCATGCCCGCCAAGGCCAGCAGCCAGCAAACCTCTCCGCCCAGGTCCCCAGTCTCCAGGCCCAAGGTCGAGAGGGACGCCTCCGTATAGAGACCAAGTCACAGGTGTGGCCGTGAAACTCTGTGACAGTTGCTGACGGAGGGGTGGTGTTGAGTGACCCTCTCAGGGGACGAAGGGGTTGAACCCGGAGAACCCTGACTTCACCAAATACCAGTGATTAACTCCAGAGGGTGCAGCCTGAACTAATAGGATCCACGATGCAGCCTGTGGACCTCAGTGAGATGATGGAAAGGCCCGGGTGCTTCACGGGGGCGAAGTCAGAGGGCAGGGGCGCTGCCACGCTGGACCGAGAGGGCTCCAGGCCAGCTCTCTACAGGAAGGAGACTGGCAAGGAGTTGCTCCAATGGCCTGTTTCCAAATCTCCACCCGTGGCTGTCAGGGAAGATGGGAGAAGCGCCCAGCAGAGTCAGGGGCACCGAGGATGTGGTCGTGAGGACAATCCCAGGGGGCCGGCGGGGTCTGGCTGGGGACACCTCCCCACCCCCGGGAGCGAGGCCTTTGCTGAGCCCTGCTCTGTGAAGGCCAGATGCCAACGGCCCTGTTGGCCGTGACTGCCCGCCCTACAGCATCTTTCTGGTGATGGGTGACTGGCGCACAGAGTTTCAAGGAACAGCCTGAACTTCATTTTGGTTCTTCTATAAATTGACCTTCGCTTGGGAGAAATTTTATAAATTCTTTAAGCAATAGATGTTTCATAATGACCTTTAAGTTAACATTTAAGGTTAAGCACAGTTCAAAGGAAGAGCTTTTCTTTTTCTTTTTTTCTCTTCCAAGAATGCTTCCCTGAAATACTGGACCATTCTCTGGAAGTAAGTCGTGGGATTTCCCTCCCTGCCGGCCCGTAAGTCAGGACACAGTGAAATCCAGTAACCGAAGGAGGGAGTCAGCCTCCTTTTAGGGACACATCCTGACACCTCAGAACAGGCCTTCCATCTCAGGATCCCGAGTAAGAGTTCCTCAGAAAGGCAACTGAGTAACTGTAGGGAAAAAAATCACTGGATGGATATTTAAATGGCTAAAAGTCTATGTGAGAATAGAACGAATGCCAAACACCAGGAGTTTGGCCTTTTTAACTGAAGTGCATACCTTCTAGAGGGTGTTTAATTAAACCAGTCTAACACTCAAGATGTGAATGAAATAACTCATAAAGGTTCCACGAGAGACCTTCTACAATACAATGAATTTATAAGTATTAAGCCTGTTCCTATGCAAATTGTCCATTTTCTCCTCAGAAAGACCATGAAAATCACTCCATGTCTTATGACTGTACCCCAAAGGCCAAAGTTAAAGGCTGGTGGCTAATTACTGAAAGGTTAATGCAATAATCTGACACAATATCAACCACCAACAGTGCTAGAGGGATTTCAGACAACAGATGCCCTTTGCAGCCAGTGCGGTATCATGACTACTGGGCTTCCTGGAAAGAAGCTCCATCCCCAGAGGGCTGCATACCATTGGCTTGCACGCCCGTGCCTGGCCAAGTCCACATCAAACAACATTAAAAGCTGCAAAAGTCACTAGTCAAACATGTCAATACAGAAGACAAATAAAGAGAGAAAAGAACAGGTGCCAGGGAGACACAGGGATCCTGTGCCCTCATCACAGAAGCAGAGATGCAGGGAGACCCCAGACCCTGAAAGCAAGGACACGACAGCCCACTGTCAAGAGAGGGCTTGGGATTTGGACAGATTAGAAAGTTAAAATGTTCTGAGAGGAAATGAGTAGATTCCTTCTACAACTTGGGTTGATTTTAATAACAGCCACATCCCGTGTTCAAAAGCCAGCAAACGCATTTTAGTTTATTTTTCTATCAAGCTATGAATCTTGATATTTTTGTATTAAGCTATAAATCTCACGCGTGTGGCCTACAAGGTAAGAGGTCTGAACAAATCTCAGCTGAAAGAGGGGTTTCTGAACAGTCCACACAGGGACTAAAATTTTTCATCAGGGATTATGTTGTGAAATACGACTGTTAACACTTTTTTCTGGAATTGCATCGTGAAGTATGAATGTTAGCATTTTCCTCAGGGATTACATTGTGAAAACCTGTAAAGAACATTTATTCCAATGAGTAAGCCTGCACTGGGCACAAGCCCAGATCTTGATAAGCTTTTCCGTGTCCCCAGGAACCATGAAGGCCCAGCACAAGGTAGGGACATTTCATTAGTGATATGACAGGTTTACAAGCAGACACTTCACTCCCAGGATCTACGCTCTCCCAGTTTTTCTCTCAGTCGGGACCGACACCAGACAACTATTTCCCCAATCGCCGAAGACTGAAAGCTTCGGATATTTTCCCATCTTAAGGTTGTACTGACTTCTTTCCTTGGAGAAACCTGTCCTGATTCACCACTTCTAAGTTCCCGCTGGTGGGTAAGGGCATCTTTCCTCTATCCCAGCCCTCCTTCCCTCCCAGCCACTTTTGGTGATGCCAGGGAAACTTTCCTCATTCACAGGGACAGTCTCCACAGGGCTTGAAAATCCAGCGCCTGGGAGGAGTCCACCATTCTTTTTGTGTCCATCCAGCTCTGGGTCCATCCAGCCACCAGGAAGAGGAGGAATTTAAGTGCACGTACCAAGATCACCATTATCGTGACAACAAATGTCTTTAAACACAGATTATTCTCTCATTTGCTTTAGATCCATCAGATGCATTCTGATCATAACAAAAGACAGTGACCTATTTCATATATTTCTATACAGCCTAAAGGAAAACTAAAAGTAAATTCATTTTCTCTTTCAAGGGAATGTTTATGAACAACCGGTTTTATTTCTCAGTAAAAACACCGGGATTTGGTTTGATTCTGCCTGCATCCACAAAGGTATTTACAAAGCAAGTCTCTCTGACTGCTTTCTAAAACAAGAAGAAAAAAGAAAAAAAGAAAAAATATTACCTTTGCCAAAGTTCTGGGTTTTGATATATTTGAATGTGCGTCTTGAACCTAATCAGGGATTCTCACTCCAAAAGACCATCCTCCAAGCCTGCTGACAGTAAAGGCGGTGTTAGTGTTTGAACCAGGCAGCACCCTCCTAGCAGAGGGCCTCCCCCACCCACTGGTCACAGAAGCCTCAGAACAGCAGCTGCTGAGCCCCCAGGCTCCGTGTCGTGGTCTCACGGGGCTCAGCCTGCAGGAGGACGTGGCCTGGCCGCTCTGAACTTACCAACGTGTTAGGAAACACATGCCATGTAAGGACACGGCTGTGGTCCCCTGCACCACGGTTATTTTAATTAACTGTTGTTTCTCCTACAAATCAGCTTTTAGAATCACTTAGTCTGTGGGGCTCTTCTGAGTTACCCTGTTTTGAATTGTTTTCTCTTTCCTACTCTTGCTTCTTTAATCCTCAGTGCAACAAGGCCTCCTTCAGGAAGGCATCCCCAGCTTCTTTGATTGGGGTGTATTTCCTTCTCTTCGGGGTTCTCGCAATACCCTACATTTCCACCTATTGTGTCAATTGCTAATCTGGGTTTTAACTGTCTTCCTGCTAGCTTATCTCTTATGCAGCTCCGTGAGTCTCTCACCGGTACCGTGTCAATTGCTACTCTGGCTTTTAACTGTTTTCCTGCTAGTTTGTCTCTTATGTGGCTCCATGAGACTCTCCCGGGTACCCTGTCAATTGCTACTCTGGGTAGGTACTGTCTTCTTGCTAGTTTATCTCTTCTGAGGCTCCGTGAGTCTCTCGCGGGTACAGTGTCAATTGCTACACTGGGTTTTAACTGTCTTCTTGCTAATTTATCTCTTATGCAGGTCTGTGAGCCTCTAACAGGTGGGAATTTCATCTTTTGTCTCCCTATCCCTTGGGCTGTGTAGTATCTGGCACTCATGAAGCTTCTAAAAATATTGGACCTTAGAAATAAAAGCACATATTAAACTTTGTCTCCCAGTCTCTGATAAAAGGAGCTTGAAAAACAAACGTCCGCCGTCGTGCCCGGACTCTCAGCAGAAATTTGGGGGCACAGGAATAAGGGGGCATTCCCACCCGGCTCCATCTAACTCATGCATCCATTCACTCCTTTCAGAGACATTGATTGAGTGTCTTTTGCATGACAGATACTATTCTAAGTCCTGGCTACACAAACTCCAACCTGCAAAACGCAGAGATTCTGGGACATGTTTAAAGACCTGAGGAGTGGGCAGCAGGGGAGATTCAGGCAAAGTTCAGTGGGGGCCGGAGATGGTCCAGGAAGGCCCAGAGATAAAGAGAGCCTGGGGGCAAGGGGGTTGTTTCAGGCACCTTGGACACACCATGCAATGATTTTGCGTTGGGGTCTCAGGAAATTTGATGGGGTGGTGAACGTGATATCAATTCAAAGCAATGAGAAGCTCATCCCTACCCCCTCAACCTGGATTCACCCTCTTAGGCTCACGGAAATGCAGCACAGAATGAAAGCTTTCCCCAAAATCGCAGGAGAGGAATCTTAAGACACCAGGGAGACCATTATTTCATTATGCTGTTAACGTCTCTGGGCTCATTCTCTAAAGCTCTCAAGCTGCGTCTGTCTCCCCAGGTGACTCTCCATGGACGGGATTCCCCCAGGGCAAGAGAGAAAGTCGGCAGGAGGAATCTGATTAAGGCCTGCAGCATTTCTTTGGAATTCTTATGAGCATCAAAGCTGGTACTAGACTTCTGAGTTTTGAAGAGCGTCAGCATTTGAAACACTCGGATTTCTGAAGTAATTCTGGAAACAGGGAAGAGCCAGCGCCGGTTTCAAACCCACCTTGGTTTTTCCTCCGGCGCCAGCAAATACTCCTCCAGGGGGAGGCGGGAGAGGTTGAGCAGCCTGTGGCCCAGGCGGTTGGTCAGGTAGGGAGCCCTGGTGCTTCCACTGGGGCACTTCTGCAATTGTTTCCAGAGACGTCAAGTAGAAGCTTATTCATAACCCACACACAGGTTTACTGACATTAAAGTAAACGTGACTTTTCCTCCCTGTCACGTTTTCAATGAATCATCAGTGGCTCTTTACATGTCCTCAAATCTCTTTAAGAGTCACCTGTTGAAACATTTGAGAACTATGCTAGAATTCCACTGCAACCTTTGCTGTCAGATTTGGGAACTTCCCAACATTTTCCTGTATGTAAGCTTGGGCAGATTTGTAAGAATTCAAAAGATGAAAAATGGTTTCACTGGGGTGACCTCGCATTTGACGAACCAGAAAGAGAGTCAGAGGATGATGGGCAAAAAATTCAAAGGAACGTGTTTCTTCCCTAAATGCCTCACAGGCTTAGAATCAGGAAATATTTGCCAAGCAGGGACCACCCCGACTCCCCCTTTCCTGAGGGCCTCTGACTCCTAACACAGGGACCACAATTTCTGCCCAAGCACACAATGCCACAAAAAAACGGATTCTTCAGTTGAGTCGTTTGCAGGAAAAGCTGCATCTTTTCCACCCCTTGTGTAATGATTCATACATGATAACAGCATCTTGCAAGAGCTACAGCAAAGAGACCTGTTAACCAGGGCTTTATCTGGCATTTCTGAAGCTGCCTTGGCTATGGAGCTTTTTCATGGGAAATGCTTTTCTTCTTGCACACATATCACTGAGGTCTCACATGAGGTTCACGTGAGTTGCAGTGAATTCACATCAACCACTTGGTACTTGTTCATTCATTCCTCTGCCACTGACACTCAATCTCGTTCCAGTAAATTTTAGGGAGCTGGTAACAAAAGGTACCAGTCTAACAGGATGATTAGATCAAAGCCACAGAATAAGAGCATGGAGTGAAAATTTACAGGGTTCATGAGTTAATGGAATAAACAAGACGGGGAAGAAATAAATCACTGTGTCCTAAAAGAACTTGAGCAGAACAGCTGGTCACTGCAAAGGAGCACCAGTCAATCGTCTCTGGTGGGTCCCACCTGGACATCCCCCTCACTGCTGTGTAACTGCCTCACTTACATCCAGACATTTGGTCTAGGAGAAGAAAGCAGACCAGGTCCATTGAAAGGAAGACTTCCTAAAGTCACTAAACTATTAGGAGGAGTGTTTCCCACAGGCCACTAAACGGAAAGGCCATGTCAACATGTCCAAGTGGCCGTTTTCTTAATAGATCCTGAATTTCAATTAAGATTTTGCCTTTCCTTTTTCAGTAAATTAAGATTGCCATATCAGCTTGTGCCTTTTATGAATTGCCTTTTGAGATTTCCTTTGAAATGAGTTCCAACCAGTTTTCCATAGAAGTTTCACTCCATTCTCCTCCACAGACTAGACAGGGGAAAACCCACTTCCGTGTGCTCTTGTACTGATCAACCATAGTTAGGGGGCTTCCCTGGTGGTGCAATGGTTAAGAATCTGCCTGGCAATGCAGGGGACACAGGTTCGCGCCCTGGTCCGGGAAGATCCCACATGCCACGGAGCAACAAAGCCCGTGAGCCACAACTACTGAGCCTGCGCTCTAGAGTCCGCGAGCTACAACTACTGAGCCCACGTGCCACAACTACTGAAGCCCGCGCGCCTAGAGCCCGTGCTCCACAACAAGAGAAGCCACCGCGATGAGAAGCCCATGTACCACAACGAAGAGTAGCCCCTGCTTGCCGCAACTAGAGAAAGCCCGCGCACAGCAATGAAGACCCAACGCAGGCAAAAAATAAATAAAATAAAATAAAATAATTAAAAAAAAAAAAAACCATAGTTAGAAGAGCCTAGTGCTATCTTAGCTTTTAAAATCTAGCTCTCGAAACTCAAATAAAAATACAACAAGAGCTTGAGGTCATCCTGCCTTGAAATTCTGGGAAACTTCCCCCCAAAGGGCAATCCTAGCTTCCTCAGCATTAATTGGAGAAGATCCTTTGCTTCGTGAACACTGCTGGACAGTCACCGATCATGACCAGTGGGCAATGAACAGGAGGACCACACTGGAAACCATGTCACAACACCTTTCCAAGAAGCAGCTAATCGAGTAACCCTAAAGGTCATTTAGTTCAAAAGTTCATTTAGTTAACAAAAGTGAAGGTTTTTCAGATGGGGGTGAACTCATCTTTGTTCCTTGAGGTTTAGACTTTTTAGAAATAAAAAACACGGTGGAAACCTACCAGGTAGCCGCAGGACTCCTGGACTTCTGGGTGAGAGAAGAAGGGGTCCATGCACCAGCAGGAAGAATTCCCCCCGACACAGCGAAGGAGAGATGGGGTGATCCTGAGATCACAGAGCTGCTGTATTCCCATGAAAGCATCCCCCAGACTGGAGCACAGCTCATGAGAGCATCATCTCGCACTGCAGAAGGCCAAGCGTTCACATCTGTTTTCACAGCTTGAGCTGTTAATCTGAGGATAACGTCCTATTGCAATGACAATATTTCCATTATATTAAATGATGCTCACTTTGTTCGTGCGTTGAATGTATCACCGAGGCTCCTGGGACCTTCAGCAGGGACTCGGGGGGCTGTCGTGAACCTTGGGGCTCCTGGTGGCTAAACCGGGAGCCCTCAGCACCAGTGTAGCAATGAATAAACACAGGTGGTTGCTAATTCCTTTTCATCGTGTGACACTGTAATTGAATCATCATTTAAAGAAAGGTAACTGGTATTAAATTTCCATCATGAAGAACCACAGTGCCGCAGAAACTGCTATGAAAACAACTTACAGCAGACGTTCAGAACCCTTTATTTTTTTCTTTAATTTTTATTTTATATTGGAGCAGAGTTGATTAACAATGTTGTGTTAGTTTCAGGTGTACAGCAAAGTGATTCAGTTATACATATACATGTATCTATTCTTTTTCAAATTCTATTCCCATTTAGATTGTTACATGATATTGAGCAGAGTTCCCTGTGCTCTACAGCAGGTCCTTGTGGGTTATCTATTTTATATATAGTAGTGTGTGTATGTTAATCCCAAACTCCCTCCCCCCGCCACATCCTTGCCCCCGGTTACCATAAATTCATTCTCTAAGTCTATGAGTCTGCTTCTGTTATGTAAATCAGTTCACGTGTACCTTTTTTTTTTTTTTAGATTCCGAATATAAGCCATATCGTATGGTGTTTGTCTTTCTCTGTCTGACTTGCTTCACTTAGCATGACCATCTCCAGGTCCACCCATTTTATTCCAAAACTCCCTATAACTTTTCTCCTTGTTAGGCCTCATACTTTTTTTTTTCACTAATGTTTGTAAATCAAAATCTGCTTTAGTAATGATAATTGTGTTTTACTCAAAAATTGGGGGAGAAGGGAGGAAACTGACATTTACTGAACTACAGGTGCCCTGCTAGGTGCTTTTACTACAACCGCTTGCCAGCCTCACTTTTGGGAAGAGGGAGTGGGGTTGTCAGAGGCCGGGGGCTCACCCAGCATCACACTTTGGAAGGCGGTCTTTTGTCCTCTGAGCCCTCACTTTTTGCTTCAGACCTTGATGCTCCAACGTGAGAACATCAAGGTGAAACACATCCAGTCCCATGAAAAGAAACCTACCATTTCTATTAACAAGGTTAGCAAAGTACAGTTTCCATGTAAATTTCTGAAATAACAAAAATAAGTTCAAGGCTTTGCTGGTGTGACTTTCTTGGTTAAGCAGACAATGGGGACTCCAGTTTGAGTCTTGAAAGTGAACAGGGAAATATCACCTAAGGCAGTGATGTGTTTCATCGGACTGCTTGCTGTATCTGATAATTACTTGGGGAAAAAAATAACTCCATTTACACTTCTTGAGCTCAGGGCCTCCCTTGCGTTAGCCGCAGGCCTTCAGTGACTGTGGGCAAGTGTTCACAGCATAATGAATTTCTCCAAAAAGTCCTCTTTGTCCCTTCCAAATCCTCCACTAGTTCTTCTCCTGGCTGCCTGTTAGAGAGTAATAAGATGTGACCCGCAGAGCTGCACAGAGACCAGCCACAGCACTTAACAGATTCTGGATTTGGGAGCCGCCCAGCCTCCAGGAAGTTCTGAGCTGCAGGAACCACGTGAAGTTGCACTCACAGGGGAGGATGGAGGGGAGGAAACGTGAGGATCAGACACGTCCACTTCCCTCCGGTGTCAGGACCCCAAGCGCCCAGCCCCTCAGCTTTTTGTGGCACCTGGCCGGGCTCTGCAGGACACACGAGCAGTGACAGTCATCCCGAGTGACGTGCCTGACACAGTCCCTCCGTCCGCTGGGTTTGGCAAGGCTGGATCAAAGGCTGGCCTCTCTGACACAGGCCCGCTGCCTGCAGTTTCAACTGTCGGAGTGCACTTTGCATCTCAGCATGAGGAAGGCATTCTCAGGACCTACTCCTAAGAGAGGAAGTCTTGACACACACTCTCCTAAAGGAGCCAAAGCCTGGCACGGGGCCACCCTGTGGTCCAAGGTGACACTTGCTCTCTCTTGAGAAGTGGGCACAGGGTGATGTTAATCGAGCAGAGGAAGGTAAGTCAGGACCCAGATCACACAGGGAGGACGAGGCAGAGCTGGGGTGTGGGCTCGTGCAGCCCTGCCCAGAATCTGGGTCCCACCTTTTCCAGAGTGCCGGACATGTGCCCTCTGGGTGCCTTTGCTCCCTGACCTCAACTTTCCATCTCCCCAGGCCCATCTGAGGGAAGCTGTCACAGCCGTGCCAGGAGCGAGGGCCCGACCTCGTGAGCCAGGGACTCTGGCATCTCAGAGATCATTCCTCAAACTGCTGCCGTCTGACCATGGACACGAACCCGACCCATCTCCCCACTCGGCTTTGAACATGCAATAGAAATATACGATTTGCTCACTACCACTCTGTTCTATACAAAGCAGTATCAAGAATGAGTGGGAAAAGTGACTGTTTTACTTCAGGGGTAGTAGGGAAATCACGGCTGGAGTGTCACCAGACACAAGCCCTGGGACATAAGCCTTGGTATTGAAATCTCCCAGTCTGCTTCTAAAGGCTGGGAACTTCAGCGCATTTTAAAATTTAAATTAGGTGGGGCTTCCCTGGTGGCGCAGTGGTTGAGAGTCCGTCTGCCAATGCAGGGGGCGCGGGTTCGTGCCCCGGTCTGGGAGGATCCCACGTGCTGCGGAGCGGCTGGGCCCGTGAGCCATGGCCGCTGGGCCTGCGCGTCCGGAGCCTGTGCTCCGCAGTGGGAGAGGCCACAGCAGTGAGAGGCCCACGTACCGCAAAAAAAAAAAAAAAAAAAAAAAAAAAAAAAAAAATTTAAATTAGGCATCATCTACTATAATGGGAAAATGTAAAGTTTAGTTCATGTTTATACCACAATAGCTTTTTCTGGAGATTTTTGCTGCCTTCTGTGTGAAAGGAGGTAAAGGCAGGAGTTCAACTTGGCTCCCGCAGCCTGAGCTCAGAGTCTGAACAGAAAAACAGTCAATACGCAGAATCTCTTCTATCGTTTTAAAATGTTCTGTTAATTTATAATCAAACGATGACTAAAGTCTGCCTAAAACGGAATATGTAGATATTGAATTCAATGTTTTACACTTACAGAAGGACACCTATTTGTTTTAAATAAAACATTTTGCTTCGATCTGGGACTTCAGTAAATCAAGCCTTTTTGTGTAACATGGACAGAAATTATTATTGATAGAAGGATCCAAAGCACCCCCTTGTATAAGGCAACCTGCCCCCCAGCTTTTTGTCATGCTGACCAAGGAAAAGAGTAGAAATGGTTACAAATTAGGAATGAGTTAAGAGATGAGGATTTCACAAAGGAAGAGGCAGAAACAGAAACAGACCAGGAAGGCAGAGGAAAGTTGAGGGCGGAACAGTGAGCATGGTCCGCAGGCTGGGGGAGGGGGGGGCACAGTTCTGGGGACCGCTGCCCTTCCTCCAACAGTATCTGAAGGTAAAACAGACGTCTGAGCAGAATTCAGAAAATGTTCCGCTCCCTGAGCATTGACTCTACTTCTTTATCCCTCTTGAAAGACTAGATACTCCAATTAAAAAAAAAAAAATCTCCCAACAAACAAAAGCCCAGGACCAGACGGCTTCACAGGCAAATTCTATCAAGTATTTAGAGAACAGCTAACACCCGTCCTTCTCAAGCTCTTCCAAATTATAGCAGAGGGAGGAACACTCCCAAACTCATTCTATGAGGCCACCATCACCCTGATACCAACACCAGACAAAGATGACACAAAAAAAGAAAACTCAGGCCAATATCACTGATGAACATATATGCAAAAATCCTCAAAAAAAATACTAGCAAACAGAATCTAACAGCACATTAAAAGGATCGTACACCATGATCAAGTGGGGTTTATCCCAGGAATGCGATTCTTCAATATATGCGAATCAGTCAATGTAATACACCATATTAACAAATTGAAGGATAAAAACCATATGATCATCCCAATAGATGCAGAAAAAGCTTCTGGAAAAATTCAACACCTATTTATGATAAACACTCTCCAGAAAGTGGGCATAGAGGGAACTTTTCTCAACATAATAAAGGCCATATATGACAAACCCACAGTAAACGTCATTCTCAATGGTGAAAAACTGAACACATTTTCTCTAAGATCATGAACAAGACAAGGATGTCCACTCTCGCCACTATCATTCAACATAGTTTTGGAAGTCCTAGCCATGGCAATCAGAGAAGAAAAAGAAATAAAAGGAATCCAAACTGGAAAATAAGTAAAACTGTTACTGTCTGCAGATGGCATGATACTAAACATAGAGATCCCTAAAGGTGCTACCAAAAAACTATTGGAGCTAATCACTGAATTTGCTAAAGTTGCAGGTTACAAAATTAATGCACAGAAATCTCTTACATTCCTATATACTAACAATGAAAGATCAGAAAGAGAAATTAAGGAAACAATCCCATTTACCATTGCCACAAAAAGAATAAAATACTTAGGAATAAATCTACCTAAGGAGGCAAAAGACCTGAACACAGAAAACTATAAAACACTGATGAAAGAAATCAAAGATGACACAAACAGATGGAGCGATATACCATGTTCTTGGATTGGAAGAATCAATATAGTGAAAATGACTGTAGCACCCAAACCAAATCTACAGATTCAATGCAATCCCTATCAAATTACCAATGGCATTTTTCACAGAATTAGAACAAAAAGTTTTAAAATTTGTATGGAAACACAAAAGACCCTGAATAGTCAAAGCAATCTTGAGAAGGAAAAATGGAGCTGGAGGGATCAGACTCCCTGACTTCAGACTATACTACAAAGCTACAGTAATCAAGACAGTATGGTACTGGCACAAAAACAGAAATATAGATCAGTGGTACAGGATAGAACGTCCAGAGCTAAATCCATGCAGCAGTGGTAACCTAATCTATGACAAAGGAGGCAAGAATATACAATGGAAAAAAGACAGCCTCTTCAATAAGTGGTGCTGGGAAAACTGGACAGCTACATGTAAGAGAATGAAATTAGAACACTCCCTAACACCATACACAAAAATAATCTCAAAATGGACTAAGACCTAACTGTAAGGCCAGACACTATAAAACTCTTAGAGGAAAACACAGGCAGAACACTCTATGACATAAATCACAGCAACATCCTTTTTGACCCACCTCCTAGAGAAATGGAAATAAAAACAAAAATAAACAAATGGGACCTAATTAAACTCAAAAGCTTTTGCACAGCAAAGGAAACCATAAACAAGGTGAAAAGACAACTCTCAAAACAGGAGAAAATATTTGCAAATGAAGCAACAGACAAAGGATTAATCTCCAAAATATACAAACAGCTCATGCAGCTGAATATCAAAAAAACAAACAACCCAATCCAAAAATGGGCAGGAGACCTAAATAGACATTTTTTCCAAAGAAGATATACAAATTGCCAACAAACACATGAAAAGATGCTCAACATCACTAATCATTAGAGAAAGGCAAATCAAAACTACAATGAGGTATCACCTCACACTGGTCAGAATGGCCATCATCAAAAAATCTACAAACAATAAATGCTGGACGGTGTGGAGAAAAGCGAACCCTCCTACACTGTTGGTGGGAATGTAAATTGATACAGCCACTATGGAGAACAGTATGGAGGTTTCTTAAAAAAACTAAAAATAGAACTACTGTGTGATCCAGCAATCCCACTCCTGGGTATATACCTGGAGGAAACCATAATTCAAAAAGATACACGCACCCCAATGTTCATTGCAGCACTATTTATAATAGCCAGGACATGAAAGCAACTTAAATGTCCATCAACAGAGGAATGGATAAAGAATATGTGATACATATATATAATGGAACATTACTCAGCCATGAAAAGGAATGAAATTGGATCATTTGTAGAGATGTGGATGGACCTAGAGTCTGTCATACAGAGTGAAGTACATCAGAAAGAGAAAAACAAATATCATATATTAACACGTATTTGTGGAATCTAGAAAAATAGTACAGATGAACCTATTTCCCGGGCAGGAATAGAGACACAGACATAGAGAATGGATGTGCGGACACATGGGAGAAGGTGGGGAACTCAGCTCAGTGCTCTGTGATGACCTAGATGGGTGGGATGGGATGGGAGGGGGAGGGAGGTCCAAGAGGGAGGGGATATATGTATACATATAGCTGATTTACTTCACTGTTTGGCAGTATCTAACACAACATTGTAAAGCAATCATACTCCAATAAAATATATATATACCTTTTTTTCTGCCAACTGTTCTTTCTTTGTTGCCAGGTTGGGCCCAGACTACACCCTTCAGGGCCACAGGTTATATTTCAATTTCTCAAAGGTAGACGCTTTTTACATCCTGTGTGTTTCTTTGGACAGAAGGGAAATAAAAGCATCACTATGGAAGCTTTTATTTAGCTAAAAAAAATTACTTTCTTTTTCAAGAGAAAACTAAAGTGAAACAATGTAATTAATTTTCTATTAATTCTTCCTCACTGAGACTGCTAACAGTTACTCGGTCTTGTGCTAATCACCAACATGACTAATGCACAGAATGTCATCCCAAATTAGGAAAACATATGCCAATATTGTATTACTGTCTGGATTTGTATATTTATTACGAAAACCATACACTTTAATACTTAATACATCATTATGGTTTTTATCACTTTCCCCGTTTGTAAATTCTTGAGGCGGGGGCCATGTGCTCCATCAATCCTGGTTCCTACAACAACATGAT
Organism: Phocoena sinus; assembly: GCF_008692025.1. Classification (NCBI taxonomy): domain Eukaryota; kingdom Metazoa; phylum Chordata; class Mammalia; order Artiodactyla; family Phocoenidae; genus Phocoena; species Phocoena sinus. Next base: position 106,272,164 of record NC_045771.1, read on the forward strand.
ATTTATAGTAGATCCTCAATAAATAACAGTCGAGCAAAATAAGAAAGAGAGAAGAAAGGTATGTTTATGAAGAAAGGCATGTTTTATCAAGGTTTCATGAAAGGTCATCTCTATAGTATCATTTGCAAAACCTAGAAAACAAAGTCTTCAAAGTAATTCACACCCACACTGATGTTACGGACTTTTTCACTCCCTTTAGTTAAAAAAAGTACAATTAATCTTTTCATAGGTACAAGTTTACCCCAAAAGCAAACAACAGTTACTACATATTTCATACTTAATTGCCACCTTATTCTTTTAGCTTTGTTCTTTGGGGGTTTTAGTTAGCAAAGGGAATGTTATTCATTATTAATTAATGTTTTTTGCAATGATATAAAGCATGTATTCACCAAGGAAGGGAAGGGGCGATGATGAAGCTTATTTCAGGTCATCTTAGACGGCAGCACCCTCAGGCCTGCTCAGTCTCAGCCCTACAGCGAGAACAGGTGACAGAGTCCTGGAGAAGCCAGTCCTGCCAGCCTGGGGGCGGCTGGCTGGAGGCTGCATTTCTGCATCGGACACTTACAGGTCTGAGTGTAAGTCAGCACAGAGCAGGTCCTGATCCCCAAACTTCTGCAAAAGCATGCGGCCGAGCTCCATGTCACCGTTCTCACTGCTGCTTGTCATGAGACAAAGGAAACAAGGTGGGAGGTTAGTAGTTGCCTGGGAGCTCACAGGACAGTCTGTCAGAGAGAGCCCAGGCCAACTGTCCAGGCACATGTTCCTAGCAGCACATATAGAGCTAATCGTTCACCTTTTTTATGATGAAGCCAAACCAGCAACCGGATGAAGAAATGTCTTAAAAGCACAGTTTTACCACCACAGATAATGCATTTTTATATACTTGCATTCAAGTGTATTATTTTTCTCATCCTTTCACTTAAAATTATAATATTACCAACTCTGACATTTTTGTATGTTTTTTAAAAATTAATTTTAAAGGCTGCATTGTATTACATCATGTTAATACATTAAAGTCTATAAAACTATTCTCTGACTGCTAGAGCTCTGATATGCTATCAGTACGTGTCCTATAGCATAGCCCTGCAACAAAACAACTTCTGTTTTTCATAAAGTAGTTTAATTTTTTTATTTTATTTATTTATGCTTTTGGCTGCGCTGCACAGCCGTGGGATCTTAGTTCCCCGGCCAGTGATCAAACCCGTATCCCCTGCAGGGGAAGCACGAAGTCTTAATCATTGGACCTCCAGGGAAGTCCCACAAAACAACTTCTTCTATCTGTTTTCTTGTGTGTTTCTATATGTGAATTATATTGAACATCTTCTTGGTAAGAAGTCCTATGTATGCTCTAAGGACACAATGAATTATAGTATCTCTTTTACTGGCACAAATCTCAGAAGTCTGTTCACAGTTCAAGCAGCATCCATGGGAACCAAGGCCACCAAGATGGAATCTCCTTATTGAAGACACCATCAAAGATAAGACACACTATTCTTATAGTCTGGGAGAGATACAGAAACAAACTCTACATTAAATTTTATCCATCAATTGTAGGAAATATCTCGGCTTGAGAAAATGTAAAGGAGACGATATTTTAAACCTGGCTGATTAGGAGTGGGGCTCATTTCAATTAATTAAAATTCTGGATGATAAGTGTTTATGAAAGAATAGAGATTTATTACTTTCTAGAACTTATGTAATTTACAAAATGCTTTTGAATAGACATCGCTGGGAACACTTATCCTCAAAATAAAGGAAAAAATGATAGATCATTTGCATGTGAACGATGACCTCAAATTTTTGGAAAGAAGCAGTATATAAATTAACAAATGAGCATAAATGTTTTTTTTCTAAAGAACGTCAACATTAGCTTCTCTGAAGAAATGTAGACACTGCAAAGTAACCTTCAACCACTGAGTCTTCTAATCGATTTCTTTGTTTATAGACAAAGCAGAGTTGACCCCTGAACACCTTTTGACCTTCTACCAGCGATTAAACCTGGGGAGGTCTGGGTAGGTGAGGTTCGTGCACCCCACTTCCTGAAAGTACACGTCAAAGCCCAGAATGAGGCGCAATGTCCATCCTCGAGCAGTGCAGCCGCAGCACAGACGGGAACTTTACAGAGATTCCCAATTTCCATAATCGGCAGTGAGCCTCTCATGCAGCAACCTGGTGTATTCTCTGCTCAAAATATATCACTGGTTCCCTGTCACCTATGAGCCTTGAAAGAGTATTCAAGTCCCTCCCTGCTCTTCCCGACTTTCTCTCCCAGAAGGCACCCCGGTCCAGCCCAGTGGAACCGCCCTCTGACGGGGCAGACCAGCTCCCTCTGAAGGGCATCCTCTTCCCTGCTACCTGGTTGGACACCGTCTCCAGCCACTAAGCCCCAAGTTCCTCCTCCTGTGAGCCCCCATCTGCCACCTCTTCTATCCCGTTTCCTCCCAGTGGCTGCAACATCTCCACTGGCTTAACTGTGGGCTTCTCATCGCAGAACAAAACAATCCATGAGAGAAATGGGAAGGCTTAGGACAGTAGTCAGAACACAGCCGATTCTCAAAAGCACTCTGTGGAACAAACTGTCATCTTGCTAATGCACTGAAATCGTAGGCCTACTCCTTCATCTCTACCCAGTTATTTTACTTCCCGCAATGTGATCTTCCCAGACCTCTTACCTTTCAGAAAGGACCGATTATAAATGGAAAAGAAAGAACAGCTCACTACACCGAGCTGAGGACAACTTTACTTTCAGGCCTTAGTTGGAATGTGAACACCGCTATAGCATCCAAAACCAAACAGAATAACTACGGGCTTCCCTGGTGGCGCAGGGGTTGAGAGTCCGCCTGCTGATGCAGGGGACACAGGTTCGTACCCCGGTCCGGGAGGATCCCACATGCCGCGGAGCGGCTGGATCTGTGAGCCATGGCCGCTGAGACTGCGCGTCCAGAGCCTGTGCTCTGCAGCGGGAGGGGCCGCAACAGTGAGAGGCCCGCGTACCGCAAAAAAGAAAAGAATAACTATTTATAGGAAAACACCTTCTTCCCCACTGCATGAAATACAACCAAGATTTTTAAATATCCAGGTGGTTTACAACTGGCCTAATCTGATTCCATACAGCTGTGTCCAGAAACACACAGCGATGAAAGATGCTGAAATTTACAACAAAGCTATGTCTCATAAGTAGGCAGCGTGACCTCTGTTTCTGACAAATGAGAACACACTTTTAGAAGGAAAGGGACGTATTTTCCATGGAAATGTTGCCCATAAAATGAAAACGTTATTTGTGGCATCTGTGGAAATACTCTGAATAGCTCTCTTTTGGCCCATTAACCCAAGAACAAATATGAAAGTTTGAAATGTTTTTTTTTCTGAAAAAAAAATATTGATCCACAAAGTAGTTTACTTGGAATAATTACTAAGAGCAAGTTTCAAAGTTGTGGTTTACTTTTTACTACTTTTTGGCTTAGGTCTAGAGGTCACTTGAAAAACAAGGAAAAAAGAACTCGCTTTAAATGAGCCCTGTTGCCATACAATACAAATGCTTGTTCTTAAACGATTTCTTTTTGGTTGTCTTCAAACTCTTGGCTGTATTTAAAGTGCTGTTAGAAGCACATGAAGCCTGTCCTTACCAGACTCTAGGGATTGGAAAGAGTGCTCGACTGGGATTCCTGAGGCATTTCCTACACGGGGCACTTCTTCCTCTCCACGTCAGAATTTCTCAAAACTCCACGTGCAGCAGCGTGATCAGGGGCTTGCTTGAACCAGCGCATATTCTTCACCAGCGCCCCAAGGGGCTTCGTGTTAACAAGAGTCCCAGATGACTCTGACGCAGATGGAGATCAAACCAACTCGAGAAAGCAGCCTGCGTGGGCCTTCCCCCATACCCCTGCCCCGTGCCAGCCCTGGACTGACTGGCAACGGCTCCGGGGGTCCGCGGGCTCCGTGGGAGCTTCCACAGGCAGAGGTGCCTCAGGCCAGGCAACACAGGGACGGCATTTGAAGAACAGGTGCAAAGCACCCGGAGTGGGGAGGAAAAAGGGCCATCCTGCAGAAGGTGGCCCTCGGAGACCTGCGGACTTCAGCCTCCCTGGTCTCTTGGCCCGAAGGAGGAAAGCAGACGCCTTCTTACTCCTGAGCCAGGGAGCGTGGCTGCCTGGGCATCTCAGGACAGACACGGCCGAGGGTCCCAGCAGCCAGAGAAACTCAAACAGCGCAGATGCTCAGTGAATATAATGTGGATACACTTAAAAATAGCTCAAATGGTAAAATTTGTGTTGTATATATTTCACCACAATAAAAGCAAATTCGCTGGATGAATAGACACCTTGAACCAGAACTAAATAAATAAAGTAACAGCAACTGAGAGTCACTTGCCTACACAGGACTTTCTTTCTGAAACTAAGACACGGTTCCCAGGACACTTCTGAGAGTGAAAGGGCATGATTGATATGGATGCCAAGATGACAGGCCTCAGCTCTGAGCAAAGCGGGACACGTGGTCACCCCACTAGAGCAGAAGGAGGACACAGAAGGAGGTAGTGGTGTCCATGCTGAGCCTTAAGCAGAGCAGCTGTGCAACCCGAAGGGGTAGAGGCCCCTCCTCGCCCACGAGGAGAGCCCAGAAGAGCAGGGGAGTCTGCATCCGCATGAGCCATCTCGGGCAGCGTTTTATAGTTTCCCCTCATAACTAGGTAGACTGCTACTCTACGAAACAAAAACTAACGACACGGAAACTCGTTCTTTCTGCTTAGTCTGAAACTAAAGGTTAGAAGAGGGGAAATACGCAATTTCTGACAGAACACACACCCTATCCTATGGCCCGGCCCGTCTGTAAGGATGAGAAAATGAGCAACAGATATGTAAGAAGCCTCCTCAGCTTCTTAGAAATGGAAGGAAATATGAAAATATCTATCATTCTCAGACTCAGTGTAATTTGGAGTGCATTCCTTCTATGAGAGATTAATACTGTGAGAACAGGAAAAATGCTCCCAGACAAAAAAAAAACATAATTACCAAATGGATAACGCAGTGGAGAAAGTGAATGGCTATTTGCAATCATCTCAATGCTGTTTGAAAATGGTTTCAGTGACATGAACGCCATGTAGAGAAATCTTCACCTGCCTGAAAAGAAAAGGTGAAGAGGGGAAGACGGGGCAGAGGGGAAGGGAGATCACTGAGAATGTGACTTAATCGCGTGGGATGCTCAATCCATTCAACATGTAAAGTGCAATTTAAAACAATCATAAAGTGACTGAGAACATTCAGTCTCAAGAGTAACCTAAGAGCCGCCTAACAAAGCGATGCGTCAGCAGGTCTGGGCCTCAAACGCAAGAGTGCAGATTTAGAGAAATAAGCTTCCTCTCTCCCACGAATGTGGGGATTCGGGCCTGTTCTGTTCATACGCGTGTGACTACCAAGAACGGTACGTGGCATGTAGTAGGTGCATAATAAATACTTGTTGGATAAAAGAATCAAGGGTTTTATGGGGCTGTAAATTGGTGCACATTTATAAGGATAATCTGGTAATATGCATCCTGAAAATACTGACGTTACCCCTGAAAAACTTGTGATGGAAATGTATGAAGGTGGAAAACAACGGACAGTTGCAATTTTGTAACTGAAAAGCTCAAAATAGTCACAGCTCTTACATACCTGAGGAGTGCAACAGAAATCTGAACATCTGGCCGGTAAGAAGCATTAGTGGACATTCTCACACATTTAACCATTCCATAAATGAGGGGTGAGAGCAGGTAAATAAAGCACTGGGCCAGAGAGGAGGACCCCTCTTGGAAAGGAATGCTCGGGACAGATGCATGGTTCTTCACACAAGGCTGGGGGGGTGGGGGGATCCCGTTACCACGGAGATAGAAGCCAACCAAACAGTTCATTCTCGACTTTTCCTTTTGTGCCTCTATTTGTTTAACTCCGCAACACATACCGTTGTAAAAGTGGCGAAAGATCAGCAAGGACTCAGAGCCTAGACAATGCAGCTCAGTACTTTCATCAAGATATGCATTTGACAAAAGCAAACCTACCCCCGACCTCCTGGCTGCCCACACCATGCTCGGCCCGATGAAGATGCCTGCTCAGCGTGGACCAGGCGCCCCGAGTCCAGGTCTTGGCCCCGATGGGACTGAGCAGGGCCTGCTGGAAGGAAGATGGTCCAGGGTCGGCACTCGGTGTAAAGACGCCCAGATCCCGGCCGCGGCAGATGCTCAGCGAAGATGCTCTGAACTTGGTCCAGAGGGACCAGCCCACCCAGGGCGAGGCTCTCAGGAGGCCGGGACCTCTCTCGGGTCCCCAGCCCCCCATGGGTGAAACAACACCCCTGGAGGCTCTGAGAATTTCCTACATAAACTCATCTGGCAGCAACACTCAGACTGGCCTGAACGTATTGGCAGAACAGGACTTAATCTGGCTTGGGGCTGTGCCGGGGCCCCCTCCTGTTTAGAGAGAAAATCCAGACATTTCTCTGCAGAGAGGGGCGTGCAGCTAAGGGCCAGTGTCCCAGAAGCAGCCTTGGAGGGTTTGTGAAATAGACAATGTATATATTCTTCTAAAGTCCTAACCACTCTGGACCACATGCAGCCCTCCCAGTCCCAGCTCAGGGCCCGTGGGCGGTTGTGAGCCCCACTCTCTGCATGTCAGCGGCCGTGTCCCCTTCCACCAAAGGGAGCCCGGGGGGCACAGAGGTTGGACCAGGCTTGCCGCATCTGTCCTCAGCATGTGTCGTAAGACAGGCCCCGAAAGAAGCAGGAGCTTCTCAGTGCTCACCCTCGGGAACACTGACCTCCAAAACGATGACAACGCATGTATGTTTGAAATTCTTAAAGAATCAGAGCTACTGTTATTCCTAATCTGTCCTGACATAATTTGGAAATAGAAGGGAAGAAGCCAAAAAATGTTCTTACCTGAAAAAGTAGGTTTTGGCCATGTCATAATGGCCAGGTGTCAGTTTGAGGGGAGGGCAGCCGACGGCCAAAGGCCTCACCATGAGCAAGCCCATCGCCAAGGCCACGAAGAGCACGGGAAGCAGCAGGTCAGAGGCGGTGCCCTTCCAGGCCCGACCCGAGTGGCGGAGCCACTTCAGCAGGAGGGCGGCCGTCTGTGCCCAGAGCAGGGCACCGCCCCGCACCAGGGGGGCCCAGCAGGCGTGCCATCTGAGGGGACGGGAAGATACGGCTGGTCAGTGCCTGGGGCCCACGTGGCATTCCCGACACGCCGCCCGTCGTGCAGGTCCCTTCACTGATCCCTGAGCCCAGGAGCACCAGCAGCTCCCACTCTACCCTGAGGACACACCAGAAAGTTACACACACGGGGCGTCTCACGATATGAAACTCAAGGACAGAAGTCTCGGTGGCCCCCACTCCGCTCCTACTTCTGAAGGGGGGCAGGCAGACGCAAAAGGATGGGGAGACGGGGCTTGTGTTTATTCTCACGGGTTAAAACAAAGCCTGCGACATGAGCCTGCATTCTCGCACAAGAAGTACGAAACCAAGGCTTCCCTGGTGGCGCAGTGGTTGAGAGTCCGCTTGCCGATGCAGTGGACGTGGGTTCGAGCCCCGGTCCGGGAAGATCCCACATGCTGCAGAGTGGCTGGGCCCGTGAGCCATGGCCGCTGAGCCTGTGCATCCAGAGCCTGTGCTCCACAACGGGAGAGGCCACGACAGTGAGGGGCCCGCGTACCGCAAAAAAAAAAAAAAAAAAAAAAATTAGAAAACCAAGACGTTCCAAGGTCCCCGAGGGAGGGGTGGGAGGTGGCAGAGAGGGCACCCCCTCTCCTGGCTCTCCTCCTCTGTTCTCACCCCGTGTCTTCCCCCTCGCAGGTTACATCCTGGTCAGGATTCGGGCGGCACCATGCCTGCCTCTCCCCAGGTCCCTGCGAACCCCCGCACCCTGCATCCTCCACCACATCCGGGGCATCCCCGGTGAGGAGGAGCTGGGGCAGCCTCACGGGGCCAGGGCAGGGGGTCCCGACCTCGCCTCAGCACCGGCCTCCCTTCCTTACGCGGCAAATCTGATAACAGCCCTCCTCAAACAGAGAGGCAAAAGGTAAACCCGGAAAGCACAGCACGAACTGGGCGACCTGGCCCGGCCCTCCTGCCAGGCTCCCTCGTAGGGTGGTCATTGGGGTCCACAGACTCTGTGCAGTGAACCTGCCCCCATTCCGGCCAAACAGCCCGTGAGAGCAGATTCTGTATACAGCTGATGATGCAAAGTTGGGAGCAAACAGAGAGGCCCATGGACTGCAGCCTCCAGCCAGGCACATCTAAAGGACGACGCACTGAACCTCGGCCAGGCCCACGGACCCCCCCACTGGTTCCTCCTAAAGTATCGCACAAGAAAAGCGGCCTCTGAAAGAACAGATGTGGGAGCTCCCTGGCGGTCCAGTGGTTAGGACTCTGCACTTTCACCACCGCGGCCCAGGTTCAATCCCTGGTCGGGGAACTGAGATCCCACCAGCCATGCAGTGCGGCCAAAAAAAAAAAAGGAAGAAACAAAGAACAGATATGCTAAATTGACTGTACTGCTTACAAACATCAAACTAAAATACAGTTAATAAAAGAGCAGTGAATAAGTTTAAAGTCCCGGAAGAAAACATTTTTAAAGAAACTACCATCTTGAAAGATAAAAGATTGATAATAGCACTGAGAGCAGAGCTGCAGAGGCACAGCTGGAGAAGAAAATGCGTATCTGAAAGAACCCCCTCATCTGTAGATCCTCCCTGAGAGCCAGCGTGTACAGGCTCTGGCTCTTTGGTTTCTGTCCTCAAAAAAGGTGTAACACAGGGATTGAGATAAAAATGTAAACAACCCAACACACTGTAAACTAATGTAATGTGGTGGGCAGTGCTTCAAGGATTGGAATCAAAGACGCAGTCCTGGGAGGTTTGGGGGAAAGTGGGGACATTTAGGCAGAATCCTTAAGACCCACCAGGAGATGTTTGAAGGCAGTCAAGGAAATCTGGATGTTTAAAGACCAGCACATGAGCTATTAACCAGTGTGGCATATTCGGCGGATAACTGTGTGAAGCGCTGAGTACGCGTGGCAGGTGGAAGAAGGTGAAGCCCTTTACCAGATGCTTTGAAGATTAGGGTTGACAGGCTTTACTGCACTGAAGGTCACATGATGAGAGGCACATTATGATACAAAGTAACATTTTATTATAAAACAAGCAGCGCTCTCTCATGAGGCTGGGCTTGTGGTGAAAATAGTGGTTAATACTTCCGGCTACATTTCAGATTCACCTGGGGACCTTGTTTTAAATGCTGATTTCCAGGTCCCACCTCAGACAGAATCAGATTTTCACAGACTCAGAGATTAAAATCTGCTTTAAAAAGAAAAAGAAGAAAACAAAACTTCCCAGGGGATTCTAATGCTCAGCTGGGTTAAAGAATTGCTGATTTGGGCTTCCCTGGTGGCGCAGTGGTTGAGAGTCCGCCTGCCGATGCAGGGGACACGGGTTCGTGTCCCGGTCTGGGAAGATCCCACATGCTGCAGAGCGGCTGGGCCCGTGAGCCGTGGCCGCTGAGCCTGCGCATCCAGAGCCTGTGCTCCGCAACGGGAGAGGCCACAACAGAGAGAGGCCCGCGTACCGCAAAAAAAAAAAAAAGAATTGTGATTTAATGCACAACTAATGGTGATTCACATATAACTCTCATAAAGCATTATTAAATCAGCAGATAGAGAGACTCTAGTGCTAGAAAAGGTATATTAAGCTAAATTCGATCCTTCATCATATAAACGTAGACACGAATACAAAATACCCCCTTACTGATCATTTTAGGAGATTCTAATGCCGGATAACACTGATGCATGGCATTATGTATGCAGACCTATTAGGGCAATTACATGAATTATCTAACTCAAGCAGAAATAACTGAGATGTTGGTTGCCAAACCCCTAGATTCCAAAATGACTGCTGAGATGATTGCTTGCTGTCCTCACGGCCTCTGGCTCAGGAGCTGTTTCACCGCCAAGACAGACGCCTCACTGTTTCCATTCAAGAGGACCTGAAAGTCACCGGTGGGCCCGGGGGCTTGTGCCTCCACCACACCTCTGGTCACTGCCCGCCGGAAGCCACACCCCTCGGGTCAGCATCCTTCGACTGCACATCTGGCCACCGCAGCTGCTACCACACTGTGCACCTTCTCACATACGTGCACCACAGGCCGTGACTGCAAACCCCTGTTCAAGTCACAGCGGGCGCTACAAAATGGAAAAAGCACGTGACCATCTGGGTGGTGGATTTGCCTGGTGATAGAGGAGCTGGGCCCGGGTCAGACTACGTCCCTGTGCCCTCTGGCCATGCTCCAGAGGGGACCACCACAAGCGTCACTGTGGCATGGGGACGGCTCCATCTTTCAATCCATGTAAACCAGGATTTGAATCCAGTCTCAGCCACCAACATGCTGTGTGACTTCTGAAAGCTTACCTAACCTCTCTGGATGCCATTTCCCCCAGTTGTAAAATAGAGACTTGTAGTATTTTCCCTTGAGGTAATGAGGATTATTATTACCACATTTATGAAACTACCAGTCCTAGTAAATGCTCATCAGACAGCCTCAGTAAGTCCGTGGGGAAAGGTGTTTCTTATATTAAGAAAAACAAATTTTCCCCACCTTCCCATATATGTTAATTAGACACAAATTGGAAAAATAAAGAGCTAAGATAGTTGATGTCAGTTATCCAACCACCAATCAAATATTCACAGCTAAACTCATGTAAGTATTCGTATGAATAATTGAACAGACAAAACTGGAATACTGGACCAAATTGTTACAAATTATCTCATTTGACTTATGAGTGCAATTATATTCAAGGACTCCAGTTACATCCATAATTATTCATTCCCATTTACACTGACCATAAAATTACTTAGGGAAGATGTCCAAAGACTCTTTTTGGTCAGGTGGCTTCAATCGTTAAAAGATTACTTAAAGACTCAGCATCCAGCCCAGAATGCGATCTCCACGTTGCCAAGTTCATCCAAATATTCGTGAAGATTTTAAAACAAAGCATTATAAATGTAATGCCTTCAAGTCAATTTTTGAAAAATGAATGTTCCAAAAGAAAACAGGGCAAACAGCATGCCTGAATATGCAGTTCCTTTTAAAAAAAATACAAAATAACTAATATATGTTTATTGCAAAATCAGATATTTTATGTAAGAAAATGTATCTGGAAAATAAATTTTCAGATTATCAATATGGTAAGGATTAAAAACAATGTCCATCCCTATTATTACTGAGTGTTTTAGGAAATGGGCCTTCTTAACAGTGCTGCTGGGAGAACAGACCTGTTCAGTCTTTCTGGGGGAGGCAAATATGAACCACCTTTGATCAGCTTAATTCCAATCCAAGAGCTGGATTTGTCAAAAAGCAATAGAAATTCATCAAATATAGCAAACAAGGTGGTTTGTTACATCTTATAAGAATAGTAGCAAGAAGTTGTCTGACACAGGGGATTAATTGAACAATTTAAAATACAACCACTCAATGGAGAAAAATGTGTTACAAAATAACACATATAGAATGAATATAATTTACTAACAATACTAATATTAAACTAGAAAAATTATTACTGTTTTGGTGTATATACTTTAGTGAAAAGTTGTTGTCTTTTATGAAATAATTTCTACACTCTGTACACTATTTGAATTTGACCAAGTGATTTTTTAGATTCAAAAATTAAAGTGGTACTTCCCTGGTGGCGCAGTGGATAAGACTCTGTGCTCCCAATGCAGGGGGCCCAGCTTCCATCCCTGGTTAGGGAACTAGATCCCACATGCAGGCTGCAACTAAGAGTTCGCAAGCCACAACTAAGGAGTCCACGAGCCACAACTAAAAGGAGCCCATCTGCCACAACTAAGACCCAGTGCAACTAAATAAATAAATATCTTTTTAAAAAAGTTAAAGTACTATATACATTTTCAACCTACTGATTAAAAATTTCTATTTATTTGTGTGGTGAGATCATGCTACTTTTTCTTCTTCACAGTTTTCTGGTTTTTTGAACAATGAATATTTATGCATCTTGTAATCAATAATTATTCTGTAAAGACTGTATACTTATTTGGGAGATGCACGATTTTGTGAAATAGAAATAGTATCTTTCTTTGTTCACTGAGTTAAGAGAATTTTAGAGTTGTGGATCTTTAAAATAATGTAATTCAAACCTTTCACTTATTTATAAATACACACAGTTCAGGAGAAATTGTGAAGTGAGTTAACTTGGGAGAACAAAGCACAGCATTTATTACGTGTTAAGTGCTATGCTAGTTCCTTAGGTTTTCTCTTTGAATAAAGTTCTCAAAGCTTTTAATCTTCTAATAGAGTCAAACGTAATGAAACATGACAATTGACCAACACAGTGTACTGTATTTAACAGTGGGTCAGACTTCTCCAAGGGGCTGCCACTGCCAGGAATTCAAGGAGTAAAAGGTGTTCTCTGACAGGTAGGGAGGGTGCTTGGCGTGGGGAAGATCTCCGTGGAGTAGACATGGGTTCTGAGTCAGAAACATGGTACATCAGGTATTAGGGATATGGCCAACCCTCCATATCTGCCTCAGAAAATATTCAAGAAAAAAAACTCCAGAAAGTTCCAAAAAGCAACACTTGTATTTGTCACACACTGGTAACTAGTTACTGAGCATATATATTGTATCAGGTATTATAACTAAGCTAGAGATGATTTAAAACATACAGGAGGATGTGTGTAGGTTATATGTAAATACCACACCATTTTATATAAGGGACTGAGCATCTAGGGATTTTGGTATTCACAGGGGTCCTGGAACCAATCCCACATCAGATGCTGAGGGATGACTATATTTTCTACTGCGCCCCAGTCATGATCTGGGACTCCAAAATCATTAGCAGACAGGAAAAGGCTTAAATCATTTCATCTGTTCTCACCAATCCAGAAAACAGAATCAGCAAGCTGTATGGAAAACTAACAGTGCCAGATGGCTCCTGGGGGGTAGGCTTTTAATCAAACAGGTAAACACCTGCAGATGGGCATTAATGTTGAAAATGTGTCCCAGCACCAGGACTCGGGAATCCCAACCTCGTGTGGACACACTGACGTCTGCACAGGCAGTGTGCCGCCAGTGACCCCATTCAGGGCACAAAAGACGTAGGTGGGGTGGTCCCCAATCTTTGTCCTGGTAAAGACTATAATTGTATGACATTTATGCAAATTATGACTGAATTATGAATAATAATTCATACCATTTAAAGAAGAAAAACTAACAAAATCAAATATCCTCCTATTAAGAGAGGAAGGAAGGGGGGGACAGGGGAGGGAAGGAGAGGTAAAGAGAAAAAAGAGAAAATCGAAAAAAATGGGAAAAAAGTAAAAGGAAAGGAGAAATTTTGTGACACATTGGTTTGCTTATTAATATAACATAAAACCCAAAATACAGGGCTTCCCTGGTGGCGCAGTGGTTGAGCGTCCGCCTGCCGATGCAGGGGACACAGGTTCGTGCCCCGGTCCAGGAAGATCCCACATGCTGCAGAGCAGTTAGGCCCGTGACCCATGGCCACTGAGCCTGCACGTCCAGAGCCTGTGCTCTGCAATGGGAGAGGCCACAACAGTGAGAGGCCCGCATACAGCAAAAAAAAACACAAAAAAACAAAAACCAACAAAATACAATTATTTCTTAAATATTAAACATGGTGATATAAAAATATACAAAATTTAAAACCATGCTAGATTACTGTAACCTTGCTTTTGAAAAGTAAAAGGAGTAGTATGTTTAATTCTTTAAAAAGCTAACAAGTAGACTATATTTATCTATATTGTTTTAATAATAATCTCACAGCTCTATATTACCCAACTTTTATGATGCTTTACCTGTTTTCTTGTAACAATCATACTATTTTATTGTACATGATTTTTCTTAAAAAAAGAGAAAAATAGGTGATAGTGTAATTTTCTACATGAAAAGCCACTGAAGGTTCCAATTGCTGTACAGGTATATATCCTTGATCTGATTCTTTGAAAAGCACTATGATTGTTGAAAAGATGCTCAACATCACTAATTATTAGAGAAATGCATATCAAAACTACAACGAGATATCACCTCACACCAGTCAGATTAGCCACCATCAAAAAATCTACAAACAACAAATGCTGGAGAGGGTGTGGAGAAAAGGGATCACTCCTACACTATTGGAGGGAATGTAAATTGGTGCAGCCACTATGGAGAACAGTATAGAGGTTCCTTAAAAAACTAAAAATAGAACAACCATTTGACCCAGCAATCCCACTACTGGGCATATATCCAGAGGAAACCATTTAAAAAGATACATGTACCCCGATGTTCACTGCAGCATTATCTACAATAGCCAGGACATGGAAGCAACCTAAATGTCCATCAACAAAGGAGTGGATAAAGAGGATGTGGCATATATACACAATGGAATACTACTCAGCCATAAAAAAGAATGAAATAATACCATTTTCAGCAACATGGATGGACCTAGAGGTGATCATACTAAGTGAATTAAGTCAGACAGAGAAAGACAAATATCATATGATATCACTCATATGTGGAATCTAAAATATGACACAAATGAACTTACCTATGAAACAGAAACAGACTCAGAGACGTAGAGATCAGACTTGTGGTTACCAAGGGGGAGGGGGTTTGGGGGAGGGAAGGGCTGGGAGTTTGGAGTCAGCAGATGCAAACTAGTATATATAGGATGGATAAATAACAAGGTCCTACAGTAGAGCACAGGGAACTATATTCAATATCCTGTGATAAACCACATGGAAAAGAATATGAAAAAGAATGTATGTATATGTATAACTGAATCACTTTGCTTACAAAACACTATAGATCACCTATACTTCAATAAAAATTTTTTAAAAAGCATTATGATCGTGACACCCAAAATGTTAAAAGAATCAAATTAGGATTTCACTTTGGAATAGGGTCATCCCTTACACCTAGCCACGTTTTTTGAATAATTTAAAGGTTGCTGAAACTCCTTTGTTTAAACCTGCCTTGAAAAGATAGTGACTTGACCTTCAGAGAACCAGGGTACAGCCTGGCTCTGCCACCAACTACATACATCCCCTGGGCTGGTCGCAAGCTCAGAATTTGGGCTTTCTCTTAAATGCACCAAAGACAGGTCCTCCTGAAGCTTCTCAACAGCCTCACACTTGGGTTTTCAAACCTGAGCTCCCTCCAAAGTTCTAACAGATGGTTAGGAAAAGGACCTGGGGACACCTCCGGCTGCATCCCCATCGCGACCTCAGCCTTGGCCCTCACCTCTGGTTCTGCTCTGCGTGGGTCAGATGGATGAGGGACGGATGGACGCTGACCAAATGCTGTACCCAGCACCCCCGTCTGTTTCTCACCTCACTGAGCTGAGGCTCTCCCCAACCCCACCCCAAGGCCATTCTTCCTACTTGGGAAACACCCCCTGTGCATTTCCCCAGACCCCCACCCCCGACGTCCTCTCTCGGCTGTAACAGTCATGCCTGATGGGCCTCACACAAAGCCGTCTTCAAGCCACCAGCTGTGGGCCCATCTCAATCTGATTTCAATCAGTGTAAACAAGAACGCTGAAGTGGGTGATGAGGCAAAGAGATGAGTTTGTGGTTTTAAGAGAGGCAAAGAGAGCTGCTCAGACACCCCACGGCATCTCATGCCATCAGGGAGGAGGGAACGGAGGTACCGGTTCAGGACGCCCGGCTCACCCCGCCTCTGCTCTGGCCAGGAGGTGAGTGTGGAGGAGGGTGCCCTGGAGGGCACGTCTGTCTTCAGCTTCCTGAAGACTGACAGGCCCACAAAGGTTTCCCCAAGATGTCCTGTCGTTAAGTCTGAGGCAGTGACTACCCTAAGAGAAGTAAAACACATTCTTTGTCAAATATTTCATGAGAAGATGTGATTCCAGTTCAGGAAGTGAGGATTGTAACTATTCACCACCAGCCTTAGGCACTTTCTCTGGCAGGTCTGATCTGCGCGCTGGCGAGAACTCCGTCTCCACACACTTTCCCTGCTTCCCGAGGCCTCAGCGGAAGCTGCTGCTTTCTGGCACCAGCATTAACCCGCCCAAGTCTATTTCATTCCCATTTTCATTCTGGCAGACGGTTTTCTACAAAGCACCCACGGTCAGCTCTCTGCTGATTTTAGCGAACACGGCACACAAACCTTCTTTGGCGTGTATAACTGGCAGCAGACACGTCTCCTCTCCACCTCTCCTGCATATGTTTGAAGTTTGAGGAAATGGGGACGAAGAAGCAAAGACAGCTCTGCGTCTAACGCCACAGCCAAGCCTAGGAGACACACAGAATCTGCAACAGCTCTGTAAAGAGGCAGAGAATGATGGCCTCCCGGGTAGGATGGGCTGTGCAAACAGGATGGTCTGAGAAAGCAAACGAGAGGCTGCAGATCCTCCAGATTAATCGTTGCCGAAATCACTTCCCATAATCACAGGAAGGGGCAATTAAGAATGAAGCACAGGCTCAGCTCGGTGCTCTGTGACGACTTAGAGGGGTGAGACTGTGCAGGGAACAGGAGGGAGGTCCAAGGAGGAGGGGGCATATGTAGACATGAAGCACAGGCTCAGCTCGGTGCTCTGTGATGACTTAGAGGGGTGAGACTGTTCAGGGAACGGGAGGGAGGTCCAAGGAGGAGGGGGCATATGTAGACATGTGGCTGATTCACTTTGCTGTACAGCAGAAACTAACACAACATTGTAAAGCAACTATAGTCCAATTTTAAAAATGAATAATAACGAAAAACAAACTAAAACTTCTCAAACTGCATTATGGTGATGGCTGCACAACTCAGTACATTTGCTAAATATTAATGAATTATCTATTTAAAGTCAGTTAATTTTACAGTATGTAAATTATACTTGAATAAAGTGGCTTAAAAAAAAGAATTAGGGCTTCCCTGGTGGCGCAGTGGTTGAGAGTCCGCCTGCCGACGCAGGGGACGCGGGTTCGTGCCCCGGTCTGGGAAGATCCCACATGCCGCGGAGCGGCTGGGCCCGTGAGCCGTGGCCGCTGAGCCTGCGTGTCCAGAGCCTGTGCTCCGCAACGGGAAAGGCCACAACAGTGAGAGGCCCGCGTACCGCAAAATAAAAAAAAAAAAAAAAAAAAGAATGAAATACAGAGGATTAAACGGAGGGAGAGAAGAGAAGTTTAGGTGAAGTGATGCGGGCAACCATAGCGTTATAAGAGTCTCAGTGCATCTCAGATCTCGCACGGCGGGGGGGGGGTGGAAACATGGCTTCTTAGAAAAAAGGCACAGCAGAGTCTTACAGGCAGAAAACAACAGTTTCCCAGATTCACTCTCTATCAGATGGGTTTGCGAAGTTTCACATCAAATTTGAACTTAAAGAGATGCTTATAGGGTGTTTTTCATAGCAGTGACCACAGACCACCTAAACCAAAGGAAAACTGGGGTGCTTGCTTAAAAATGTAAATGTCTAAGTCTTTGGAATCAACATTTGTGGAAAATGGGCCTAAGAAACTGCCAATTTAATAAACATCAGGTTATCTTGTTTTTTATATGTGTGTGTGTGTGTATATATATATATATATATATATATATATATATATATATAAAGTAGCCATCCTAACACACGTGTGGTGTTGCCCATCATGGTTTTGAATTCTGTTTCCCTGATGTTAGTGATGTTGAGCATCTTTTCACGTAACTGTTGGCCATCTGTACGTCTTCTTTGGAAATATGTCTGTTCAGGTCCTTTGCCCATTTTTAAATCAGGTTATTTGTTTCTTTGTTATTGAGTTGTAGGAGTGCCTTATACATTTTGGATATTAACCCCCTATCAGATATATGGTTTGCAGATATTTTCTTTCATTCTGTAGGTTGCCTTTTCATTCTGTTGTTTCTTTTGCTGTGCAGAAACTTTTGGCAAGAATATGGAAAGGTTAGAGCCCTTGTACACTCATATATATATATACATATATATATATATATATATATATATATAATGGAATATTATTTAGCCATAAAAAGGAGGGAAATCCTATCACGTGTGACAACATGGGTGAAGTCGGAGGACATTACAATAAGTGAAATAAGCTGGACCCAGAAGGATAAATAATTTGATTCCACTTATGTGAGGAATAAACTAGTCAAACTCATAGGAACAGAGCATAGAATTGTGGTTGCCAAGGTGCGGGAGGGGATAGGGGATTTGTCGTTCAACGGGTATAAAGTTTCAGTTAAGCAAGATGATTAGATTCCAGAGCTGTGCAGGCAACACCGTGCCCAGAACCAACTTAAAGTGTTTACTGAGAGGGCAGCTCTCACATAATGTGTTCTTAGCACACATAAAAAAAAAGAGGGAGATGCACGAGAACATTTTTGGATTTGTGAATGTTTACTACCTTGATTGTAGTGATGATGTCACAAACTAATCAAACTGTATACATTAAGTATATGGAGATTTTTTATATCAATTATACAATAAAGCTTTAAAAAAAAAAAAAGCACCCAGGGGACTTCCCTGGTAGTCCAGTGGTTGAGACTCCACACTTCCAATTCAGGGGGCAGGGGTTCGATCCCTGGTCGGGGAACTAGATTCCACACACACACACAAAAGCATCCGGGTGATGTTTTTGTTTTTGTTTTTGTTTTTGTTTTTGTTTTTGTTTTTGTTTTGCGGTACGTGGGCCTCTCACTGTTGTGGCCTCTCCCACTGCGGAACACAGACTCCGGACGCGCAGGCTCAGCGGTCATGGCTCACGTGCCCAGCCACTCCGCAGCATGTGGGATCTTCCTGGACCGGGACACGAACCCGTGTTCCCTGCATCGGCAGGCGGACTCCCAACCATTGTGCCACCAGGGAAGCCCCGGGTGATTTTTTAAAGATTCCTTTAAAAAGTTCTCTTCTCTTAAAACTATATCCTGAACACAGCACCTGGGGCTGTGACACATCAGTGAGCTGTCTGTCCCAGGACCTGCTCCTCCAAAGACCAGACATGCCTGCAAAGAAACCACACCCACCCCGAGGGGCTGGTGCCGGCCGGCTCTGTCCCAGGGAGAGGGGAGCAGAGTGGGGGGCACATTGCTCCCTTGCGTGACCTTCTGCACATCTTTGCCCACCGTGGGCCGGGACTTCTGGGCAGGACTAGGTCCACAGTGGAAAGAGAAAGGCGCCTCCAGGTGAGGAAATATGACCAGGCAGACTCCCGCTACTGAAACTGTTTGGACAGCCAGTGATTCTGGATTAAAGACACCAAAGTTCTCGAATATAGAAATGCTATTTCCCCTAAAGAACCACAGTCACCTGTCGGGTGTATTAAACGCCAGTCAGAGCTGGGAAATGAATGAAAATGCACAGCGTCCCCATCATGCCCAGAGAGGCAAAGCACGAATCAGAAAAGCCTGCTCGAGCAGCTTTCATCAGAAGGTACCTCTTCTAAGCTGGTGTCTGAGATCCCATAGCCCATCAGGTACAGGTGGTGAAGGTTCTGGTCCAGGGCCTGGAAAAGCCCTGTGAAGCAGGCTCTGTCTGCATCCTCAGGGATCGTGTAGCTCAGCTCGCCCCAGCTGCTGCCTCGGAGGGATGCCTGTGGGATGTAGGTCTGCATCGGAGACATGGCACAAGCTGTGTCCTTCGGGTCCCGGCCTCCAGAACAGAAGGCTATCCAAAAAAAAGTCAGGGAACAGCAAGGAATGTAAACCCAAACATACCAAATTTACATCAACTGATTTCACATCTATCCCTAAGCAAATTATTTTGAAATTCCAATTCTTGCTCCACACCCACCAGTGTCCATAATCTGTTTCTCCCTTTCGCAGGCACATCGTTTCCTCCATAAGGACTGAGACCCCAAGGACCTTGTGTCCTGTTCTGTCACCTCCCCGAGACCTACAGCAGGCAAGGCCCAGGCTGGATTTGGAATAAACACCTGCTGAGCGACCTGACCCCAACGTGGAAATGTTGTGACCGGGGAGCAGTCTGGATCTGTCTCCTCTGCCCCCCGAGGAGGTACGTGTCTCCCTGCAACTACCCCTGGGGTCTCACCTCCTTGCTGAGCATCAGGCAGAGCCCCTGCCCGTGGGCCTGGGTCGGGCTGGAGAGGGGGCCACAGCACCGCAGCCTCCCCTGCTGCAGCACTGCCACGTGGTCACTCGGCACCTCGGCCTAGTCCACGTGGTGGGTGGTGAAGATGACAGTCCGGCATCAGACCCACACAGCATGCCAGGGGTCCATCTCGAACCTCCGGTGGGGGAAGCCCATGCGGGAGTGGGTGGTGTCGAGAGCATCACAGGGTTTTAGGTTAGCCGAGGTCACCCCCCAAATCAGAAGCCCGGAAACGCCTCTGGGTTAGGACACGGCTTCTGCAAACCCTCCATCGTGAAGGGTGACACTGAGAGACAAGCCAGGGAGTCCCCGGGTCCAGCCGCCCCATCCGGAAGAGCTCACGGCAGCTGTGGCCACAGAGAGTGTGTTTCAGGCAGGTGGCAGGTGGCAGGTGGCAGGTGGCAGGTGGGGGGGCCCTCCCCAGGAAGAAAGGCCCCACCGAGCACAGGGCGCGTTGCCCCTTTTTGCAGAAACGAACGTTCGGCTCATACGTGTCCTCTATGAATTCTCTCGCTTGTCGAGTTTCACTACGTTTGCTGGGGGAGGAAAGGGGCCAGACTGACCTCAGAAGGCCAGAGGCCCTACAAGGTGTTTTCATAAAGTTCACTTCAGCCACCTGAAGGGAAGCCCTCAGGCCTACATCGAGCCCGTGCTACCTATTCTAGTTTACTGAATAGAAATAAACCCATTGATTGATTCTCACCTCAAAAGCAAATTTTCCAAGAGAGAAGCCCAAACACGTTTTTAACTCTACCAGATTTTATATTTTTAAATAGCAGAGAAAGATGGAAAGACCAAGATTCTCAATTCATTTTTTTTAACTGCATCTAAAAAGAAACCATGATATATAGACCCTAGAGCACAGTGGCCAATATCGCCACAGATGCGTCCCAAAGACCAAGGCCAACCCCCTGGCATGAGAGGTCCTTCGAGGCTAAGATAATGTGCTCAGTCCCTGATCTGAGGTTAGAGACAGTTTAGAGGCCAGATGATGTGTTTCCAGACGATCAAGTCATCTGAAAATGAAAGTTAGCTGGAATGTAAATTCCAAAAAAATGTAGATTAAGTTCACAGATGTTTGATGCTTCTCAGTGGACATTTAGGAAATTCAAGACACCCCCAAACCTCAAAGGACAAGTGTCGCTCAGTAAGACACCACTTTAGCGTTCCCCCAGGTCAGGTGGTGCGTTTGGTCCCCTCTCCTCGGAAAGTGGTCCTTCCCCAACCACTTCTCTTGCCTGTTTTAACAACAGTGATGAGCGGCCACTGGCCGAGCACCCACGTACCAGGCACTGAGCTGTGCGCTTCCACACACTCACTTCACACACAGCCCCACAAGGCGCGTGACTGTCTCCGCTTGCGAACTGGAGTCCAGAGGCGTGGGATCATTTCCCAGGTCGTCCAGGATGTGTAGAGCAGGAGGGGGAGGAGTGGACCAATTTGCTCTGGTACCTTTTCCGTCATTATTGGTCCTCCAAGGGAGGCCTGGAATCGCTGGTCCCAGGGTTGACCAGACCTCAGCACCAAGCATCACTCAGCAGGAAACGCGGATCGCATCCCAGGGAGTCAGAGCGCCCAACGCCCCGTGTTCTGCCAGCAGAGCCTCCTTCTATTCAGCAGGGATCACTTGCTTTTGTGCCGCCCTTAGTTCTGGTTTACAAAGCTGTGGCACAGCAGCCTGGAGGTTTGGGGCTGTTTCCAGACACTGCTACATGCTGATGCTTGAAAACCTATTTCCCTGCTGGTCCCACCCATCTTATCCTACTGATTTCACATGTCCGTCAGTGCGCAGATTCTTCCAAAGGAGCCTCCAAAGACAACCATTGCCAAATGACCTAGAACAGCAAGAATATGTTTAATTTATAACAACGGAATTTGAAGAAGCTGCCTGTTTCTGGGACTTTTATCATATCTGGTTTTCTGTGCAAAGTTACAGTTATGCTCACGACTCAAACGTTCTGTCAGCTGAGCCCTGAAGGCCCCAGCTGATTTTTAAAATAAACAAGAACCAAGAGCCTGTGGTGTTTACTGCGCACTGCAACTCAGGCGAGCAGAGTAACAATATCTTCTGACCTGCCCGCCTCTCACCCGTCCTCTTCATCAACCCCACTACCGGGGCAGGGAAAGGATTTATGTTCATTTTATCTCAAAACATCACCCGTCCCTTTAAGCGGTGTCCAAAGTCTCTTGCACAGAGGGTCACGATTTCTCATCCTACTTTTCTCCCCAAAGGGCCTGAGGTAAGAGGAGAGAGGGGCGAGCTGTGATCTCAGGGCAGTGGGCAGGGTGAGGGGCTCGGGCCCGGTGTGGTCAGCATCCTCTGGCCCCGGGTGATGACCAGGACCACCTGGTCCTGTCCCCGCCCCTGTGCAGCAGGGCCTCGGACAGGGTCAGCCCACGGCACGGGGCCCTCTGCTCCCCCGGGCCCCTCGGTCCTGCTGACCGCCAGCCCCCGAGTCTCCCCCGGCTTCCAGGGCCCACCTCACCCCTGTAGGCAGCATGCCTGGCAGGCTCTGCGCCCTCCCAGTGCAGAAGCCGGGGACTGTGAAAGTGCGGGACAGGCGCCACGGGTGCAGCCCTGGGCCAGCGTCCCGCTAGGCCTCATGAGCTCTGATGTGGCTGCACCGGGTCGGGAGGACCCCTCACCCCTGACCACCTCACGGTCCCGGAGCGGTCTCCCAGCCCAGGGCGGTCTGTGGCCTTTTCTGTCTTCTCCCTCCACGACCCCCCTAGGTTTCTGCAACAGAAAAGGACAGGGTGGTCCTTTCGGGTGTCCTCCCCGACCCCGGCCTTTAAGCTTCAAGGGATGAACAGGTGCATCTTTTCTGCCTTAAGGAGAGAATATGACGACTTTTCTCTGGTCCCTTCTCCCTGCATTTCTTAAGAAGCAAATCCTAATCTCCCCCAGGGAGGTGAAGGTCCCAGGTTAAGTCAAAAAGGCTTTGTACTCAAAAGTCCGAAAAGAAAAGAAAACCTTTTTTATTTATTATTTTTTTTGTGGTACGCGGACCTCTCACTGTTGTGACCTCTCCCATTGCGGAGCACAGGCTCCGGATGCGCAGGCTCAGTGGCCATGGCTCACGGGCCCAGCCACTCCATGGCATGTGGGATCTTCCCAGACTGGGGCACGAACCCGTGTCCCCTGCATCGGCAGGCGGACTCTAAACCGCTGCGCCACCAGGGAAGCCCAAGAAAACCTTTTAAAAGCTTCCATGGTAACCCTGCCGCCGTTGCTCCCATGCATGCCTAGCAGCAGCATTGGGTATGTTTCTCTCTTCCCGATGCTTTCTCCAAACTCCGGTGTTTCTGTGTGAAATGCAGTGCTTCCTGGCTGCAGTGCTTCAGAATCACAGCAGGAAATCAGAAGCCGGAAGTCAGTAACTACCCATCTAACGCCCTAAGTTGGAAGTACTATACACAATAACACAGGTGAGAAACACGAAACTTCCAAAGCCCAGCCCAGGCTCCACCCTTGGCTCGGGGAACCTCCTCTGTGGCCGTAAGCAAACCCCAGCCCTTATCTCTGTGACTCGGTTTCCTCCCCGAGAAAATGGAGGGCCTTTTCCAGATTATAGCTGGGACACCCCTCCTTGTAATCCCAGAATTACTCCAGAATGGAGCCCAACGTGGATGCGTGCAGTGTCCACTGACATCAGGCGTGACAAGCTCGGATGGCCCCACTGCTAAGCTGGCTGAGCAACCCCCAGAAGCCCGGCACCACAGGGATGCTGCACGACGGGTGTGTCTCCGTGCGCTCCTGGGAAATTTCTTTCCCCGAGAAGGATGACGTATTGGGATACGCCCCTCGCTCCCCTCCACCACGGCGGTACAGCGGGAGGAGAACGCGGAGCGCTGCCTGGTCCCGCTTTCTTGGTATTCGAGGAGCATGTCCCAGACGCCACGGCAGGAGCAGGGGTCCACCCTGCTGGTGGGCTCGTCGAGGACCACGGTCCTCAACGCCTCGAGGAAGGCGATGCCGAGGGACAGCTTCCTCCACGCGCCCCCTGAGAGGGCGCGGGCGTGTTGGGGCTGGTGCTGTGCCAGCCCCACGTCCTGGAGAGTTCTGGAACGAGAACACAGCCCTCACCTCCCCGAACTCCTAATCCCACTCCACAAACAATGCCTTGTGAGGACCGAGCTCTTTCTAAGTGGCCCAGAAACACGGAGGAGGCCCAGGACCCACGTTGCCCACGAGTCGTGAGGCGACAGCACCGGCCTCCGAGGGGCCCAGATGGAGCCACGTCAGGGGACCCAGCGCGGGGCCTCGTGAGCAGGACCTTCCCTTAGGTCCCGTTTGTAGGAAATACGTGCTGTCTCCTCTCTGGGCTTCACTCACACCTGCTGCCGAGGGCCCTCAGTTCCCTCGGGACTCTGTGGAGGCCGGTGGGGTGGCCAGAGCAGCCCACCAGGCGCGTCTGCGGAAGGTCTGGACTCTGGTCCACGTGCGCTACATCTGGAGCAGCCCCTTCCTGACTGAGGAATGACCAGACGCCGTTAGAGTGGGGATCGGCCCCCTCTTACCTCCGGGAGCCTTCAGTCTCCACGCTGATTTCAGACGCCCGGCATCTCCCAACGAGAGGAGCCACCGCCGTCTTTCCTCACAGGTAACCTTTCACTCTGAGTCCCGTGAACTCTTGGGAACACTTAGTTCCCCCCACCTACTTAATGTCACTCTCTGTGCAGCCCCTCTTAGAGCAGTGCCCCCCCCCGAAACCCTCCCCTGAGCACCCACAGCCAGTGGATTCCCTCCCATGGAGCTGCAGGTGGGTCACAACTTCCTGGAGGCCACGGAGCAGCCAGAGAGGACGAGGCGTGGGAGGGATCACAAGGTACCACTCAGCCTGGCTTCAAGACGGTCAGCTCCTAGAAACTGCAAACCCCCAGGCAAAGAGGCTGACTGGTAAAATCCCAGGGACCCGCCCGCCTGACCACCGAGGAAATGCTTCGTGTCCGTTTCACTGTTTGAGGATTTCTCATCCCGACCCAGAAGGAGCCCAGGAGAGCTTCTCAGGTCTGGTTGTCGGTCTGCCCGCCTGACGGTTGGTTAGCGTCCCCGTGCATTCCCTGCAGGGTGAACCTCAACTTACATTTGGAGCCATTCTCGCCCTTGTTTTTCAGGTGCTCCCACTGTGGACAGCAGCCCAGTTGGGAGGAAAAGGACAAGCGGTCCATCTCAGCAGGGGACTGCCTTCACCATCATTCCCATTAGACCCCCAACCCCTCCCCGGCCAGGTGACTCCAACACCAGAGGAGGTGAATTTATTAAGCCCACGTTAGTCCCACATGGACCGGCAGAGAAAACCAACAGCAAAACAAGGCAGTGAGATGTCAGATGTTCTCAAACACGCAGGTCCTAATTCCATTTCTATGTTATACCAAAACCCTGCCCGTTCTCTCTCCACCTTGAACTCAGCACACTCATGCGATCCACGCCAGGCCACACCCCGGACCCAGCTGCTTCCGGCAGCCGCAGCTCCACCAGAGGCTCGATCCCACGCGTCCTCCTCTGACCACATCCTTTCTCCAGCCATCGCTCACCCACAAAACCCGACTCTCCTCTGGGCCCCCCAGCCCCTCCCTGCCCTCTGCGTCCACAGGCTCTGCCCTCCGCAGAGTCGCCCCCCCCACGACAACCCTCCCCGCCACTCCCAGGACGTTGCCCAGCAAGCCACCGCCCGCATCTGCCTCAGTGGTTCACTCCGTATTCGAAACACCCTCTTCTCTTCCATCTTGATAACGTCCCATTTCTTTGCTCCCTTTTGCAGCAAGACTCCGGGGAAGAAGTGCGGTTTCCAGCCCCCTCCTTCCGTCCTCTCTCTACAGACTCCAGAGAGATCTCCCTCCCCACTGTGCTACTGAGATGTCTCTGCCCAAGTCACCAGCCACTTCCTTACCCTAAGTCCAGAGGTCGTGTTTCAGTCTTCATGTTAGCTGACCCTCCTCAATGGACTGGTCCCTCCTCAGTCCCCACCGGTCCCTCCCCCTCATCCCTGGCAGGTCCCTCCTCATCCCTCCATCCTCTTCACACTGCAGGGTCCAGGGCTCGGTGCCCTGTCCTCTCCCCATGTCCACCTGCACACCTGTCCTCTTGGGTCTCTTCACCATTGAACAAGCCAGCCTGCAGCTGGAGCCCTGCGGTGCTCACCAGAATGCTCGACACTGACGCTACCTGCATCACGGCATCCCATTGATAAAGTGCCTCCTTGACTTCTCCTCCCTCCTCCTCCAAATAAAAGGCAGAACAGTAAAGACCTGACTCTTGACAAAGGTTCCCTCTGAGGCGTCCACCCAGGATTCCGTTTGCCTTGAACAGGATTGTAACGAAGCTCCTCATTAAGGAAACCAAGCACTGCCACGGGAGCTGACAGTGAGTTCAGCTGCGAGTCAGGGGCTTCAGCCGCCGCTCCTCTAATTGAGAACAGCTGTCCTAAAACATGATCGCACCCCGACCACCTCTGTGCACAGCAGCCTCGTTGCCAGGTAACACGCAGCAAACTGATAACCACCGAGGTTGCTGCACCCACATCAAAAGACGGAGCCCGCAAAGCGTCGTTAGGAGCTACGTTGGGACCCAGCCACTAGCAGAGCAGAGTCTGCCATGGTCCAGGGTAGGCGCACACTTTGAATGAAAATTGGTGCCCCGTGACTTTTATAAAAATGTAGGTGGCACGTAACCAATCTGTCCTTTAGCAACACGCGTCACTTCTCTGCAAGTACCTGCTGTCGTTTAGGATGGGCTTGACTAGTGCAAAGGAGATATTTTCCTGTGTCTTCGAGACCCCACGGTCACTGGCGTGGCTGTCATCAGCAGCCACTTCTGAAGACGTGTTGTGAGCCCACCCCCTGCAGTGGAGAACAGCCTCTAGACGCCACTTACCGGCCAACAATGTGAACTAGGGCACCATCTCTGATTTAAGGACTCGTGTTCCCTGAGGTTGGGGCTGCCTCGGTTCAGACTTAATTCGCATCTGACCCTGCGAGCGTGAGCGTCCACCTGCATCTGACCTGCTCCACACCCGCTGTCCCTAAACACAGTCCCCCGTTTCAAGGGAGATCATCCAAAGAAGCACTGCTCTCTTCCAGGCGTGGAGAATACACCTGCCCGGAGACGGGCGCTGCTGGAGAGACAGGGGGTTGTTCTCCAGCACTGCTCCCAACCGCAAGGTTTTTCTGTTTCACGTGGTGAGGAACAGGGTCTCTGGGGACGGAGCACTCCCAAGCCCTGCACGCTTTCTCCTTCACTACCCGCTGACTGTAAACCCTCACTTTACAAAATGAATCTTGCAAAACTATTTCAAGGCAGCGATACGCGGTCACGTGTGACAGTTCCTTAGATGCCCGTTTTCTTCTGAGGCCCGTGCAGTACTGACCATCCGTCCTCACACCCCGGCCCCAAAGCAGCATCTCCCCGCTGCGGGTCAGGCCTGCCTGACGTCCTGTTTCGTGAAGTCGGCCTGAGAACAAGGAGCCTCCACACTGGCCCGGCTATGCATCCCCCCGAGGGCCAAGCCCAGCGTGGGCCACGCCCTCACACCCACGCCGGCCGTGTCTTCTACATCAGTGGCTCCCCTGCTGGCTTAAGGCCCCACCTGGCCCTGTCCTTCCCCCTCGCCCCCTTCCACACCCACCTCCCAGAGACGCCACTTTGTGTCCTGACCAGGAACTCAGGTCCCCTCTGCCCTCTGGGCTCAGCTTCTGCGCATCCCGGTGAAATGGGAGGAGCTTCTGTGGCCTCCCAGCCCGCCCCGCTGCCCAGCCCTTCCTCCGCTCGCCACACACGTCCCCCCAGAATGCATCCTGACCCCAGACCCTTCCTGGCCCCACCTTGGACACCCAGCTGGTCAACGTGGTCTTGAACAGCCCTCAAGCCTGGGCCTCCGTCGCAACCATGACCCAGGCTCTCAGCGGCCTCTCTGCGTCCCGTCCCTCTCAGGGCTGGCACCCAGCCAGGGCCACCGGTACACCCGCGGCGCTGCAGGCTGCTCGGCCCCTGCTGCCTGTAACCACCTGCCCGCAGGGTAGCATCCGGGCTCCTCGGCAGGACCGCTTAGGCTCCTCCGCCCTCTCCTCACCCCCTCCGCCCGTCCTTTGCACCTTGGGACACCCAGAAGCACCCACACCTGTTACACACCCACACAGGGCAGGCGGCGGGGGCAGAGGTGGCTGCCCCTCACCTACGGACATGGCCACGCAGCTCCTGATGGGTCCCCCGTGGTGCCTTCAGGGAGGGGGATAGCAGCAGGTGATCGAGCACTGTGAGGGGGGCAAACAGGACGTGGCGCTGCGGACACGTGCCCAGCTCTGCCCTGACCGAGGGTGCCTCTGTCTGCAGGTTCCTGCCATTGACTGCAATGGCTCCGGATGGCAGCGGGGGTAGAGCCCCCTCAGCAAAGATCTGCAGAGAAAGAAGACACGTAAGTGGGGGGGGGGGGGTGCCGCCCTGACCCCCAGCGGTCCCGGGGACGCCTGCAGCCTGCGGGGGGTCGCACCCAACCTCCCGCCTGCTGCCTCCTACACACGGAGGCAAAAAATGGCAGGAGCTCAGCGGGACGTGGGCCTGCGGTCTGTTCATGCTCCCCTGGGAGGTGCTGTGGCCACCGACCTCAGAGCTGCAAGTGTAGGATGGTGACTCCGAGTCTGTCGTCACAGACGAGGAAGCAAGCTGGAGATACAGCCAATCACCCAAGTCCTCACTGGATGTGAGGCGAGCAGAGATGCAACCTCGGCCCCCAGACCTGCAGCCAGGCCTCATTCCTCTACAGGTGGCTGGAGCCACCTGTCTGCCACGTCAAATCCACGACAAGCCGAGGCCCGTCTCCAGAAACTCCTGTCTGCCTTGCCCACAGGACACCTGCGGACTGCCCAGTCTGCTAGTTCAGGGAGTTTATTATTCATGCTTTAGACTATGTTCTTTTTCTCCAAAGTGAGCTATACACCCACCACAAGACCTAGCAAACCACTCCTAACTAACTTACAGAAAGAAATTAAAATGTGTGTCCACACAAAGGGGTCTACGTGAATGTTCCTAATCCCCAAAACCTGGGCACAACCTCAACGGCCACCAACAGGTGAAACAATAAACCAACTGTGGGGTTTCCACCACGTGGCATCCTCAGGACCAGACAGCTGATGCGACAGTACCACACATGGGTCTTCGAGCGGCGTGCCAACGGGGGACCCAGCACAACTCCACTTATAGGAAACGCTAGAGAATGCAAACTGTGTAACAGCAACAAACAGCAGGTCTGGTCACTCGGGGGCTAGGGTCCAGGAGGCACAGGGGCCTTGGGGCGGGGAGCGGCACAAACGTCGGAGTCCTGTTCCTCCCCCGGCTGCTGTGCAGCTGTAGCTAAGCCTGTCGGCCCATCAGATGCACACCTGGACACATACGGTTTGCTGCACGTGAAGTGCGCCTCAGTAACTTTGACTGACAACTGTGTGCTCTATAATGTTCAGACCTCTTCGGGGGATGCAATGGGACCGTGTGTACACATCTGGATGAGTCTCAGAGCTTCTCATTTCAAGCAGTGACCACCAGCCAGTGAACAGGCCTCTGAGCCTCTCCTCTGAGACCTGCCAGGAAGAGACATCCCTGGGGTGACTCACAGCCTGCTGCAAACAGGCACAAAAAATGCCGCAGTCAGCGACCCTCGAAACATCGAGAAACTCCTGATCTAATTCTCATCGTTGTGCTGAACACAAACTCCAGGTTTTCTTGTAGGAAATGTGCATTAGTAAAAGCGCAGTGTGGAGGCTGGCTTTCTGAGTCATTATTTGAGCGACGTTTCCTTTCCTGATCTGAAAACACTAAAAAACTACTCAGTGAAATCTTCAACTCTATTTCAGCATCCGAGGAAAGTAGAAACCTTTCCACGTTTTCACAGTAAAAGATTTCTGAAGCTTTATGTTTTCTACCTATAAGAACTCTGAAGCAAATACTCCCTTTTCTTGCTTTAACTAAGCATATACTTTAGTCCTACTCATAAAGAACAGAAAGACAGTCACTTGTTCAAAAGAGACATTCAGTAATTTGGGTGGTTTGCCCTTAAACACGCCCCATTTCCACAGTCAGCTCAGGGCTGTTTTGTGGGCCATGAATGTTTGAGCTCGTCCTTTCTCTGGGATCACATGATTTGATTCTTTAAACAAATCTGGAGCCATTGGATCCCAAATCAAAAATAAAGGTTTCACACAAACACAACCACACAAAAAGCAGAACGTGAAAAAGAAAAATACTCAGGTGTTAAAAAATTTGCAAACATCATTGCAAATTTCATCTTCCTCTAGATATGCAAGCAGAGTTAAACTTAGTAGGAGAAAAGAAAATGTCATAGGACTTTCAAAGGCCAAAGTGAAACTGTGAATATCTTTTAGGGAATAAAATAATTAAATTTATTTTTAAAAGTCCCTCCCCCACCCTTGAGTCTGCTCAGACCCACGGCACCTCTAGTGAGAAGTCTGTCTTTCTGCTGTGTCATTAAACTCTGTACTGAGCCAAAATTAAAAAAAAGAAGAAGAAAAGGGATCTAGCCTCTGTCTCACAGGTAAACTGGTATCTGTAAGAACCAAAGCCCCAGGTTTCAGGAGGGGAGTGGGACGTACATGACAGTGGTCTTCCCAGCACCGTTGGTCCCCAGCAGGGCAGTGATCTGGTACCTGTGGAAGGTCAGGGTCAGGTCCCAGAACCCCGCCTGGTGGTGATCATGTTCCTTGGTCACAGAAAGCAGGACAACACCTGGGAGGCCTCCTTCCAGCTCTCCTTCCCCATTTTGAAGGGATGAGCCTGTGAGGAAGATGCAATTCACCCTGAGGGGAGTTCAAAAGCCCCCAAAGTAACGTTCACAGTTAATAACTCAGTGGCTGCCTCGGGCTTGAATTCTAGTTCTGTGAAACTTGCAAAGCAATTCAAAAATCTTTCTCTACCAAAATCGAGAGGCA
This sequence comes from Phocoena sinus, assembly GCF_008692025.1. Taxonomy (NCBI): domain Eukaryota; kingdom Metazoa; phylum Chordata; class Mammalia; order Artiodactyla; family Phocoenidae; genus Phocoena; species Phocoena sinus. The sequence continues at coordinate 106,303,182 of NC_045771.1, forward strand.
GATTATACGATGGCAAAAATTAAGTGAAATCACTGACTACAAAGTTTTGTACCCTATGCTACACATTTTGCAAGAAAATAAAAACAAGCACGCACGCACACAGGTGTTTGTACGTATGCAGAGGAATGATGGCAGGCAGGTTAGTTACACACACGACTGACAGTCTCCAGAGAAGGTGACCATTGCTAGGTGGTGTTGTCCCAAATTTTCTGTGAGATTCGTATTTTACTTGGGCAGTCAGAAAAAAAAAATTACAATATTGACTTACAGTATAAAACCGTCACAATGGGAGCTTGTTTATCCATAGATTTCCTGCTAAGCTGTGCTCTGTGGACAAGCCCCAGGCCCCGACAGGACTGGGGTGGGGACCAGCGCCCCCCGCCAGTCTCCTGGGAAGCACATCCCCATTTGTAGGGGCAGCGATAGTCTCTCTCATGGAGCCTCGAATAACCTAGCACTTGTGAAACACTCTGAGCATTCTGAAGTGTGTTACACCTGGGACTCTTGCTTCTAGTTATTACGCAAATTCATGTTAGAAATGAAGCTTCATTTGCTGAATTACAATAGATGCACAAATGCACATGATGCACAGAGGATGCTGTAAACAGTAACACTAACACTGGGGTTCCTGCCCACGAGGGGTGGAAAGTGGGCCTCTGGGCAGCGGTGCACACACGGTTACAAAGGCTCAACCAGAAATGATAAACAAAACCAAACTGGCCAGAAGGAGAAACACGCCTCCAACTACACTCCTTGTTACCAGCCTTGACTGTCCACGTCCCCACTGAAGAAGAACAGGTGAGGACCCCCATGATCTGCCTTTTCACCACCACCCTATGTGGAATCTAAAAAAAAATGGTTCTGATGACTCTAGGGGCAGGACAGGCATAAAAACACAGATGTAGAGAATAGACTTGAGGACATGGGGAGGGGTAACGTTAAGCTGGGACGAAGTGAGAGAGTGTCATGGACATATATACGCTACCAAATGTAAAATAGATAGCTAGTGGGAAGCTGCTGCATAGCACAGGGAGATCAGCTCGGTGCTTTGGGACCACCTAGAGGGGTGGGATAGGGAGGGTGGGAGGGAGATGCAAGAGGGAGGGGATATATGTATGCATATAGATGATTCACTCTGTTATACAGCAGAAACTAACACAACACTGTGAAGCAATTATACTCCAATAAAGATGTTAAAAAAAAACCCTACAGAGAAGGATAACCCACAGTGCTAACATTTCTATATGAGGTATATCGCCATTCTTCAAACAGATCCTCCAAATTAATTTCATCCACTTAATGGTTACTTTGCCCCATTATATGTTGAAATGAAAGTGGATTTAATTATTAATGCCTATAATTTTTCTTTTAACACAGCCTAGCTTATGTTTGATGCGTGGTCTAAGTTCTACAAGTGATTGAAGAGATAAAGGCCTCCATGCAGACTGTTTTATATTTTAGCACTTTGACCATCTAGCACAGAAGAGACACACAATCACACACACGACTCAAAAGATTCAAAGAGGTGACCGCAAAGGAAAGCATGGGGGTCCCTTGTCTTTTGATGTGACGGAGGATGCTGAGCTGGTATTTGGTCCAGTATTTACCACCTGTTACAGGTTGTTGGAGTCTTAGCCCTGGTACCTCAGAATGTGACTGTATTTGGAGGGACAGTCTTTAAAGAGTGGTTAAGGTAAAATGAGGTCACGGGGGTGGGCCCTGATCTAATAGGACTGGTGTTCTTAGAAGAAGAGATCAGGACACAGACACACAAAGAGGCATGACCATGTGAGGACCCGGGGAGAAGGCGGCCATCCACACACCCAGGAGAGAGGCCTCGGGAGGAGCCAGCCCTGCTCACACCTGGAGTCTGGAGCCCAGAGCTATGACAGAATATGTGTCTCCTGTTTAAGCCCTGCAATCTGTGTACTTTGTGATGCAGCCCTAACCAACTAGAGCAGGTGGAATATACCCCAAGATCCCACACACTAATAACCATCCCTCGGGGGATGAGGGGGAGTAGCAGGCGGGTAATTACATCACATCACAGCCGGCACTGCCCCTGCACTCTGTCCCAGACACCATCCAGGGTCCTACAACCACACGACATGGGCACACGGCTGTCTCCTCTCCTCCCCAAGCAGAAGGGGGACAGCAAGGCTGTCTGAGGACATGAGGCTGCAGAAGCCACATGGTGGGATTGGTTCAAGATGGCAGAGGAGAAGGACGTGCTCTCACTCCCTCTTGCAAAAGCACCGAAATCACAACTAACTGCTGAACAATCTTTGACAGGAAGACACTGGAACTCACCAAAAAGGATACCCCACATCCAAAGACAAAGGAGAAGCCACAATGGGACAGTAGGAGGGGCGCAATCACAATAAAATCAAATCCCATAACTGCTGGGTAGGTGACTCACAAACTGGAGAACACTTATAACACAGAAGTCCAGCCACTGGAGTGAAGGTTCTGAGCCCCATGTCAGGCTTCCCAACCTGGGGGTCCAGCAATGGGAGGAGGAAACCCTAGAGAATCAGACTTTGAAGGCTAGCAGTATTTGATTGCAGGACTTTGACAGGACTTTGAGAAACAGAGACTCCACTCTTGGAGGGCACACACAAAGTAGTGCACGCATCGGGACCCAGGGGAAGGAGAAGAGACCCCATTGAAGACTGAACCAGACCCACCTGCTAGTGTTGGAGAGTCTGCTGCAGAGGCAGGGGGCGGCTGTGGCTCACCACGGGGACAAGGACACTGGCAGCAGAAGTTCTCAGAAGTACTCCTTGGGGTGAGCCTTTCCAGAGTCCGCCATTGGCCCCAACAAAGAGCCCTGGTAGGCTCCAGTGTTGGGTCGCCTCAGGCCAAACAACCAACTGGGAGGGAACCCAGCCCCACCCATCAGCAGGCAAGCAAATTAAAGTTTTACTGAGCTCTGCCCACCAGAGCAACAGCCAGCTCTACCCACCACCAGTCCCTCCCATCAGGAAACTTGCACAAGCCTCTGAGATAGCCTCATCCAGCAGAGGGCAGACAGCAGAAGCAAGAAGAACTACAATCCTGCAGCCTGTGGAACAAAAACCACATTCACAGAAAGACAGACAAAATAAAAAGGCAGAGGGCTATGTACCACATGAAGGAATAAGATAAAACCCCAGAAAAACAACTAAATGAAGTGGAGATAGGCAACCTTCCAGAAAAAGAATTCAAAATGATCATAGTGAAGATGATCCAGGACCTCAGAAAAAGAATGGAGGCAAAGATCAAGAAGAGCAAGAAATGTTTAACAAAGACCTAGAAGAATTCAAGAGCAAACAGAGATGAACAATACAATAACTGAACTGAAAAATACACTAGAAGGAATCAATAGCAGAATAACTGAGGCAGAAGAATGGATAAGTGACCTGGAAGACAGAATGATGGAATTCACTGCTGTGGAACAGAATAAAGAAAAAAGAATGAAAAGAAATGAAGGCAGCCTAAGAGACCTCTGGGACAACATTAAATGCAACAACATTCGCATTATAGGGGTCCCAGAAGGAGAAGAGAGACAGAAAGGACCTGAGAAAATATTTGAAGAGATTATAGTCTAAAACTTCCCTAACATGGGAAAGGAAATAGCCACCCAAGTCCAGGAAGCACTGAAAGTCCCATACAGGATAAACCCAAGGAAAAACACACCAAGATACATAGTAATCAAATTGGCAAAAATTAAAGACAAAGAAAAATTATTGAAAGCAGCAAGGGAAACATGACAAATAACACACAAGCGAACTCCCATAAGGTTAACAGCTGATTTCTCAGCAGAAACTCTACAAGCCAGAATAGAGTGGCATGACATGTTTAAAGTGATGAAAGGGAATAACCTACAACTAAGATTACTCTACCCGGCAAGGATCTCATTCAGATTCAATGGAGAAATCAAAAGCTTTACAGACAAGTAAAAGCTAAGAGAATTCAGCACCACCAAACCAGCTCTACAACAAATGCTAAGGGAATTTCTCTAGTGGGAAACACAACAGAAGAGAAGGACCTACAAAAAGAAACCCAAAACAATTAAGAAAATCGTAATATGAACAGACATATCGATAATTACCTTAAACGTGAATGGATTAAATGCTCCAACCAAAAGACACAGGCTCGCTGAATGGATACAGAAACAAAACCCATATATATGCTGTCTACAAGAGACCCACTTCAGACCTAGGGACACATACAGACTGAAAGTGAGGGGATGGAAAAAGATATTCCATGCAAATGGAAATCAAAAGAAAGCTGGAGTAGCAATACTCATATCAGATAAAATAGATTTTAAAATAAATAATTTTACAAGAGACAAGGACGGACACTACATAATGACCAAGGGATGAATCCAAGAAGACGACATAACAATTATAAATATATATGCACCCAACATAGGAGCACCTCAATACATAAGGCAACTGCTAACAGCTATAAAAGAGGAAATCGACAGTAGCACAATAATAATAGGGGACTTTAACACCTTACTCACACCAATGGACAAATCATCCAAACAGAAGATTAATAAGGAAACACAAGCTTTAAATGACACAACAGACCAGATAGATTTACTTGATATTTATAGGACATTCCACACAAAAACAGCAGATTACACTTTCTTCTCAAGTGTGCATGGAACATTCTCCAGGATAGATCACATCTTGAGTCACAAATCAAGCTTCAGTAAGCTTAACAAAATTGAAATCATATCAAGCATCTTTTCTGACCGCAACGCTATGAAATTACAAATTAATTACTGGGAAAAAAAGTGAAAAATATAAACACATGGAGGCTAAACAATACATTATCAAATAACCAAGAGATCACTGAAGATATCAAAGAGGAAATAAAATTCCTAGAGATAAATGACAACGAAAACACGATGACCCAAAACCTATGGGATGCTGCAAAAGCAGTTCTAAGAGGGAAGTTTATAGCTATACAAGCCAAACTCAAGAAACAAGAAAAATCTCAAATAAACAATCCAACCTTACACCTAAAGGAACTAAAGAAGAGCAAACAAAACCCAGAGTTAGCAGAAAGAAAGATCATAAAGATCAGAGCAGAAATAAATGAAACAGAAACAAAGAAAACAATAACAAAGATCAATAAAACTAAAAGTTGGTTCTTTGAGAAGATAAACAAAATTGATAAACCATTAGCCAGACTCATCAAGAAAAAGAGGGAGAGGACTCAAATCAATAAAATTAGAAATGAAAAGGGAGAAGTTACAACAGACACCGCAGAAATACTACAAGCAACTCTATGCCAATGAAATGGACAACCTGGAAGAAATGGACAAATTCTTAAAAAGGTATAACCTTCCAAGACTGAACCAGGAAGAAATAGAAAATATGAACAGACCAATCACAGGTAATGAAATTGAAACAGTGATTAAAAATCTTCCAACAAACAAAAGTCCAGGACCAGATGGCTTCACAGGTGAATTCTATCAAACACTTAGTGAAGACCCATCCTTCTCGAAGTCTTCCAAAAAGTTGCAGAGGAAGGAACACTCCCAAACTCATTCTATGAGGCCATCATCACCCTGATACCAAAAGAGACAACGATGTCATAAAGAAGGAAAACTACAGCCAATATCACTGATGATCATAGATGCAAAAATACTCAACAAAATACTAGCAAACAGAATCCAAAAACACATTAAAAGGATCATACACCATGATCAAGTGAGATTTATCCCAGGGATGCAAGGATTCTTCAATATACACAAATAAATCAATGTGAAGCATAAAAACCATATGGTCATCTCAATAGATGCAGAAAAAGCTTATGACAAAATTCAACACCGATTTACGATAAAAACTCTCCAGAAAGTGGGCATAGAGGGAGCCTATCTAAACATAATAAAGGCCATACATGACAAACTCACAGCAAACATCATTCTCAATGGTGAAAAACTGAAAGCATTTCCTCTAAGATGAGGAACAAGAAAAGGATGTCCACTCTCACCACTATTATTCAACATAGTTTTGGAAGTCTTAGCCATGGCAATCATAGAAGAAAAAGAAATAAAAGGAATACACATTGCATAAGAAGAAGTAAAACTGCTACTGTTTGCAGATGATATACTATACATAGAGAATCCTAAAGATACTACCAGAAAACTACTATAGCTAATCAATGAATTTGGTAAAGTTGCAGGATACAAAATTAATGCACAGAAATCTCTTGCATTCCTATACACTAGCAACGAAAAGTCTGAAAGAGAAATTAAGGAAACACTCCGATATACCATTACAACAAAAAGAATAAAATACCTAAGAATAAACCTACCCAGGGAGACAAAAGATCTGTATGCAGAAAACTATAAGACACTGATGAAAGAAATTAAATATGATAGCAACAGATGGAGAGATATACCATTCTTGGATTGGAAGAATCAATGTTGTGAAAATGACTGTACTACAGAAAGCAATCTACAGATTCAATACAAACCCTATCAAATTACCGATGGCATTTTTTACAGAACTAGAACAAAATATCTTAAAATTTGTATGGAGACACAAAAGACCCAGAATAGTGAAAGCAGTCTTGAGGGAAAAAAATGGAGCTGGAGGAATCAGACTCCCAGACTTCGGAGTATACTACAAAGCCAGAGTAATCAAGACAATATGGTACTGGCACAAAAACAGAAATATAGTTCAATCTAACAGGACAGAAAGCCCAGAGATAAACCCACGCACCTATGGTCAACTAATCTATGACAAAGGAGGCAAGTATATACAATGGAGAAAAGACTGTCTCTTCAATAAGTGGTGCTGGGAAAACTGGACAGCTACATGTAAAAGAATGAAATCAGAACACTCCCTAATACCATACACAAAAATTAACTCAAAATGGATTAAAGACCTAAATGTAAGACCGGACACTGTAAAACTCTTAGAGGAAAACATAGGAAGAACACTCTTTGACATAAATCACAGCAAGATCTTTTTTGATCCACCTCCTAGAGTAATGGAAATAAAAACAAAAATAAACAAATGGGACCTAATGAAACTTAAAATCTTTTGCAAAGCAAAGGAAACTACAAACAAGACGAAATGACAACCCTCAGAATGGGAGAAAATATTTGCAAATGAATGAATGGACAAAGGATTAATCTCCAAAATATACAAACAGCTCATGCAGCTCAATATTTAAAAAACAGACAACCCAATCAAAAAATGGGCAGAAGACCTAAATAGACATTTCTCCAAAGAAGACATACAGATGGCCAGGAAGCACATGAAAAGCTGCTTAACATCACTAATTATTAGAGAAATGCAAATCAAAACTACAATGAGGTATCACCTCACACCAGTTAAAATGGGCATCATCAGAAAATCTACCAACAACAAATGCTGGAGAGGGTGTGGAGAAAAGGCAACACTCTTACACTGTTGGTGGGAATGTAAATTGATACAGCCAGTATGTAGAACAGTATGGAGGTTCCTTAAAAAACTAAAAATAGAACTACCATATGACCCAGCAATCCCACTACTGGGCATATACCCAGAGGAAACCATAATTCAAAAAGACACATGCACCCCAATGTTCATTGCAGCTCTATTTACAATAACCAGGTCATGGAAGCAACCTAAATGCCCATCGACAGACGAATGGATAAAGAAGATGTGGTACATATGTAAAATGGAATATATATATGTACTCACTAAATATATATATATTTTAGTCAGCCATATAAAAGGAATGAAATTGGGTATTTGTAGAGATGTGGATGGATCTAGAGACTCGTACAGAGCGAAGTCAGTCAGAAAGAGAAAAACAAATATCGTATGTTAACACATATATGTGGAACTAGAAAAATGGCACAGATGAACCGGTTTGCAGGGCAGAAATTGATACACAGATGTAGAGAACAAACGTACAGACACCAAGGGGCGAAAGCGGGGGTGGGGGGTGGGGGTGGGGGTGTAATGAGTTGGGCGATTGGGATTGACATGTATACACTGATACGTATAAAATGGATGGCTAATAAGAAGCTGCTGTATAAAAAAATAAATGAAATTTAAAATTTTTTTAAAACGGCATTGGCGACTTAGAGTGGCAAATTAACATCAATAATATAGATTATGATGCCAAATCCTCTCAGCTTCTATCGAAAAGCAATTATATTAAAATGTTCTACTCTCCTAAATGTTTTAGGCCTTATATTACTGAGGTTTTGTGTATTTAAAATCTAAATCAAGAAAAGTATTTTGGAATGTCCTATTTCATTGGGTGGAACGCAATCCTTCGGGCCAAACGAAAGGCAAGGCACTGTAGCCGGTAAGAGCATTGGCTATGTGCCAGACTAAGTCTGAATCTCAGTTCTGCCATTTAAGTTTTAAATAACCTCTCTGTGTCTCAGTTATCTTATCGTAAAAATGGAGATGATAATGAGCATTAAGTACCTAAATGAGTTGATATTTACCAGACAAAGCAAATACTGTAAGCGATCGCTCTCATTTTTATTAATAAAATTATTGCTGCTAAAAAAAAAATAAATAAATAAAAGCCACTCGGGGAACCTCCGGGCGGCCTCTGGTGGCACCTGCCCACCTGCACACAGGCTGCTGCCGCTTCAAGTCAGCAGGGAGCCTCGCCTGCCTCAGCTCCTGGGCCCCACTCTCTTCAACCACCCAGTGGGAGCGAGAGTCAGGTCCTGGACACTCGTGTGAATGATGCGTTTGCGGAAACAGAAGGAGAGGATGAGCAGCGAACGCATCAGGAGACCCGGTCTACGGGGCCGGCGGCGCCTTCTCTCCCTCTGGCCTTCTGGAAGCGGTTTCCTGCTGGAAGCACACCACCCCCACCCCCGCTTCCCATCCCGGCTGAGCGATCGCCGGAGACAACCCGGCCAGTGGGAGGGGCACCGCCTGGTAGAAGAGCAGGCGGGGTCAGACGCTGGGGATGGAGTAGACTGTGGATCAGCAGAGGCGGGGAGGCCCCCAGAGGCCTGGCGAGCGCTGGGGGACGCTGGGTGGACCAGGTCTGGTGCGCGAGGCCCGGGCCAGGGTCCCGGCTGCAGGCCGTGCCGAGTTAGAAAACCAGGTTAGAGATAAACTGAATATTAATGGTCTGCCCGGACTTTTAAATGCTCCTAATTAACCTATTAATCTAAGCGGATGGGGAGCTGCCGAGTCCCAGTTGGCACAGAGGCCACTCGGCGCTCCTCCACCCTGGGCTTTTGCTCCTAAAGTCATGCCTCATTTCTGGGCACCTGCTCGCGTTACCAAGTGTTGCGGGAACTTTAACGCATGCCAAGGCCCTCAGTTCCTCCCGAGCTCTGCTGCCCGAGGGGGGACACCGGAGCCCAGGGAGCCGGGAGGCTGATCAGCGCTGCCCCCAAGCGGACGGTGGCGAAGGAAGAAGCCGGGGATGTTGGACGGATAGGGCAGAATCCGATCCCACTGGAGGCATATAAAGAGAGTTTATGAAACAAAACTCCCGACTCCGGGAGGACCAGATGCTTGCTCCTGAGCTGAGTGAAGTGCACGGCCCTGCAGGGGACACTGAGCCTGCAGGCAGGGAGACCATGTGATGTATGACACTGGGTCTGCAGGGCGCCCCCATCTGACACTGAGCCTGGGAAACACTGGTCTGTGTTCCTAGACCATCGCTTCAACAAAAAGACAAGGGAATGCAGAGAAAGCACCGGTGTGGCGGTGTATATACCTGTGTGAGTGTGTGAGAGAGACAGGAAGTTCCCACCCTGCCCCCAACCTGGGGAGACCCTCCTACCCGGGGAGACCCTTATACGGTGACTGTCCTGATCCCCAAGTGGCTAGGAGCCCCCAGGGCTGTCTTGGACCCGTGGGAAGGGGGGCTTTGGGTGGGCAGCGTGAACGAGTAGTTTTAAACGTAGACTTTATTATTATTCAGGCAAATGAGGCCAGCAGAGTCTCTGGTCGGCACAGTTCTCAAGAGGAGGGGATGTCCCTCACCCTGCAGGGCCTCACAGGGAAGCAGCAGGGTCAGTCGGGGGGCAGAGGAAGCCAGGGAAATCGTGGGCAACAGCCTCTATTGTGGTTTCCGTGGCAGCAAAGTGCAAGCAGGCTTAGGACCGGCCAGTCTGAGTAATGCCCGTGGGCTCTGGGCACAGGGCTGCCCCGGTCGCCTGGCCCTGGCCTGGGTGAGGAGAGCAGGGGACAGTGGCCTGAGTGTGGGAACCTGCAGCGGAGGCTGTCTTGAGTGTGAAAGGCGTGCCCACGGGCAAAGCCTTCACTGTCTCCAGGGATTAGCTCGCCCTGGGGGGCCATCCCTCCACAGTCAGGAAGCCCAGGATGTCAGATTAGTAGAAACACAGAAAATGAAAAGGTCTGATGAGTGACTAAGGGCTGCACAAATCCCCTCCAGTGGGCAGGCATGTGGGAAGGGAGGAGTCCCACAAGGCGCAGAACCCAACCCAGCAAAGACCTGTCCTTGGCCTGCATCCTGTGAGACCACCGCACACACTCGCGCAAGGGACAAGCTCTTATGGTCACGTGAGTGCAGGACACATAAACCCAAAGTTCCTGGGCAGTTCCATTATACACTGAATTTTCCAGGAATGCAACCACTTTAAAACCCAGTGGAAGATTATTTGATGGGGAAGTTGTTCATCATTTCAGAAAACCTCATCCCATCATGGGTGTGATGCCAGCTCGCTGTCTGAGTCTGTGGTTCAGCACAGCTGTGGCTACGGCATAGCCCGTGACCCACGGATACATGTTAGAGCTGAGACGCTTCCAACAAACGTGGAACCAAATGCTCTTAAAGTTAGCATAGTTTCATGAATGCGCTAAATTTTACTAATAAAGGTTTTCTGAAAACTATTTTACGTTGCTGTCATTATATATATATATAAGCATTATAGCACAATAAGAAATCCATTGTATAAAAATTACACATTCAAATGATTCATAGGGAGGCTTCCTGTTAGATTTCAATCCTGTTCTGATGCTGTTCCCAGGGATCTCCCTGTGTCTTCTCCATGAACCCTCTTTATTACTGTTCTTTCGTCCAGTCTACCCTCCATTTCCTGACACTGACTACAGAATATGATAACCAAAGTCTAAAAATCTAGAGTCTGAATGGAGGCCCTGACATGGGGTGGAATTGTAAGACGGATGTATCTGCCGTTTCATCATTATCAGCCCCCTGAGATGACATGGGATCATCTGATCGTACACTTTTAAATAAGACCCAGATCACTTACCAAATATTCTTTCATCCGGTCCATTTGTGTCTAATTTTTCCTACTTTAATTAAAGTTATTTCCATCTTTTTTATCATATACAAGTGAGTCTTATCTGTCATTACTTACCTGAGTGTTAGCTTTATTCTACTCTCTATCTTTATCTCCTCTGTTTCTTTTACTTTTAGTACCAAATGCTTTCTGATCATTTTTTTAAATTTATTTATTTATTTATTTTTGGCTGTGTTGGGTCTTCGTTTCTGTGCGAGGGCTTTCTCTAGTTGCAGCGAGCGGGGGCCACTCTTCATCGCAGTGCAGGCCTCTCACTGTCGCGGCCTCTCTTGTTGCGGAGCACAAGCTCCAGACACGCAGGCTCAGTAGTTGTGGCTCACGGGCCCAGTTGCTCCGCGGCATGTGAGATCTTCCCAGACCAGGGCTCGAACCCATGTCCCCTGCATTAGCAGGCAGACTCTCAACCACTGCGCCACCAGGGAAGCCCTTTGATCATTTTTCTTCCCTTAAACATATAAACTTACTCCGAGCATCCGAGTACCTACCTCATTTTGTGTTTTAATAAAGTCATCGCTGAGCACTGAGAATTCGTATATTATTTCATTACGAATTACTTTTTCTTTCTCTTTTATATTACAGTTAAGACATTACACTGATTTTTAAATCATCTGCAGGTATCACGTGTGCAGGTAAGCTTTATTATCTGTGAATTTCATCTCAAGACAGTCAAGGGTGTGTTACAAAATATTTGTCTTAAAAAGAGCAAACTTAGTCAGGGAGCACCTAGAAATTGTAATTACTACTTATGGATCTGAGAGCCCACCGATATTTTCTAGCAATTTTATTTTTTGTTATTATTGGCAGACTTTGTCAAAGTTGAAAATAAATACTATGTGTTATTTAAGGATATATAAATTACCAACTACAATTGTTCTTTTAACTTTTGAAACAGAAGCATCAGGAATTTCATGATTAAAAAAAGGAGAAATATTTATTGCCATCTTTGGCCGACTGTGTCTTTTTGTTTTTATACCTGTGTTACAAAGATCTCGGAGTTTTGATCTTTGATTTTGGAATAGACTCTGGCCTTCCTAACTAGCCAGTAGTTCAACCACCCAGCGTGGCCCCCAACCCGATGCCGGCAAACCCCGGACGCAACGTGGCCCTCGTGGCCTTGGTCCTTCCAAAAGATAAGCAAATTGGGCTCTTAGGTCTCCTGGCCTCTCAAGGAAGACAGCTTTCCCTTCCCTTCTGAGCCCCAAGTTGACCTGATTTACCTTTCAGAAAAAAATAAAATGCTCTCTGGGAACCGCCAGCTTGGCTGATAGTCTGCTGACTCACATGATAAGGGATGACTCAGCACTTCCTCACCAACCAGCATTCCCCCCATCGCTCAGCTTTTCTGGGCCAACTTCCCCTCCTCCATGAGCTCACCCAAGCTCACTTTTCTCCCCCTGAAACATGATCTACAAAGCGGGACTTGTGAGCACCAGACACGTCCCTCAAGGGCTCAGTCTTTTTTTTTTAACTATCGTAAAGTATGTATCACACAAGTTACCACCTTAACCATGTTTAAGAAAACAATTCAGGAATGTGAAGTACATTCACACTGCTGTGTAACCACCTCCAGAACTGCTTTCACCTTGTACCATCTGAACACCAATCCCCACCCTCCCCTCCTCCAGCCCCTAGTGACCCCCATTCTACCTTCTGTCTCCATGAGTTGGCTACTGCAGGTATGTCACTCAGCAATCTCCAGAGAAACAGAATCAAGGAGACATATATACATACGTGTGTGTGTGTGTCCATAGACAGAAGTTTACTATGACGCATTGGGCTCATGCAATCACGGAGGCTGAGAAGTCCCACCATCAGCCATCTGCAAGCTGGAGGCCCAGGAGAGCCAGTGGTGCGGTTCTAGTCTGAACCCGAAGGCCTGAGAACCAGGGCGGGCTGCTAGTACAAGTCCTGGTCTGAGTCTGAAGGCCCAAGAACCAGGCACTTCAGCGTCCAAGGACAGGAGAAGAGAGATGCTCCAGCTTAAGCACAGGGAAAATTCACCTTTCCTGTGCCTTTCTGTTCTATTCAGACCCTGGGCAGCTTGGGGGATGCCCACCCATATTGCTGAGGGCCACTCATTCTAATTTCTTCTGGAAACACCTTCACAGACATACCCAGCAACATGTCTCACTTGCTATCTGGGCGTCTTTTAGTTCAGGCAAGTTGACACATAAAATTAACCATCACACTAGGTATTTCATATAAGTAGAATCATACAGAATTTATCCCTTTGTAACTGTTTATTTCATTTAGCATATAATATCTTCAAGGTTCATTCATCTTGCAGCAAATGTCAGAATTTCCTTCTTTTTTAAGGCTGAATGACATTCCATTGCATGTATAGACCACACTTTATTTACACATTCATTCAGCGATAGACACTTGGGCTGCTTCCACGTTCTGGTCACTGTGAACAACGTTGCTATGCACGTGGATGCCCCAATATCTCTCTGAGACCCTGCTTTCAATTCTTCCGGGCTCAGTGCTTTGGGTGTTTGCTGCTCTTGCAAGAAGCCTCTTCTGATGGCAGCATCTCTCTGGTCTGTCCTGCCCCTGAGCTTTCTCCACCAACTCCCAGACCCTGGTCTCCAGGGCATCTTCTGGAAAGTCGTGGTCACATCACCTCTCCACCCTGCACCCATTCATCAAACCTCCCCTCCCTCGAGGCAGTGCTTGGGGAACTGGACACAGCCTATGGCTAGATGATTGGTTCCCAGTGTCCAGAGTTGCCAGACGCAGCAAAACTTGGAAAATTAGTGAAAACCTCATTCTGAGGAGATCCGGAGGTCCAAACAAGAAGGACCACATCTCTCTACAAGCCCAACATGCAAACTCATCACTGGAGCAGGAAGCAGAGCCAGGAGGTGGCGGGACGGGCACAGACCGGGATGAGGGGAGAGGGGGAACACACACGTGAGTTCTCAGGAGCCGGGCGGGAGCGCCGAGCAGACAGGACCAGCTCAAAACCGGAGGATCTCAGCGCACATGCGCGGTCCATCTCACCTCCAGGGCACATCGTCACCTTTCGAAAGATACCTGCTCGCAGCACGTCCACATTTCACTCAAGGGTCTGTTCTTTCAGTTCCTCCGGGAAGACAGAACCAAGCCTCTCACACTTTTTAAAGGAAGAGTGGGAAGAAAGAGCATTTCATCGACAAAACCGCTGAAGTAAACTCTTTCGGCCAACACCAGGCTGCTTTGCTCCGAAAACATGTCTCTCTCTCTTCTACGCTGTTGTATGCACCACCACCCCTCCAATCTTTTCCTCTTCTTAAATTATTTAGCATTCTGAGAAAAAAAAAACAAACATATAGTCAATTTTTACAGTCTATCTCCTGTACTAGTTATTGTAATTTTTATCATAGAGAAGAAAAAATTGTCTTCTATGTATGTGCAAATTTATGCTCCTGCGTGCTCATTAAACCTTTTTATAAATTCACTAAATATAAACTTTCCTTTTTAATAAATGATTGGTTCAAGTTATTTGCTAGGATTTCCTCTGAGAATTATGTTTTTAAACTTTGACCTGAGAATTTCAATTTTCTTTCATAACTTTGCAAAGCATATTGCCATTTTTCTTTGGAAACTTTGAAATATTCATTTAAATTCTTATAATGAAAACTAGTGATTTTTATTGCTTATGTCCTTGGCATGGTGTTTTCAAAGGCCTTTCCTCTCTTTAAAATCATACTTTTCCTATTTCTTCATTATTTTTAATGCTACTTATTTTGATGAATTTATGAATGAGCAAAACATTTTCTCCCTAATAGATTGACTGAATTACGTATCTTTTCTCCTCGATTAAAAATGCCAACTTTGATTCAAGGTCAGCACCACGGGGGCATGATATGCTCCCTCTGTCCACCCCCTTCAATGTGCAATTCGTAAAACACCCACGACTCAGCAAAGGTTCTTCTGCCCAGTACACCAGGACCCTGGAGAGACCCTCACACCTGCCTGTCTGAAGGTATAGAGGAGGCGGGGCCTGCGAACCTCATCCCCACTGGGGCCACAACAGCTGAGCCCACAGCCCGGAGAACCACAGCACCTGGGAGATGGGGCACAGGATCCCAGGCTCGCAGCCCAGAGGCACCCACAGCCACAGAACGGCACCGACAGCCCCGGGCCCTTCAGCCACGGTGGCACCCATGACTCCAGCCGCCCCGTCTGACAACCCCAGACCTGGGGGAGACATCTGCCACCCAGGCCCCTCCCTCCCCCCCCCCCCACCTCGCCATGGCAGGCCACCTGGGATGCAGGGGAGGCATCCTCCAACCTGGTGCCGCCCAGTGGCAATGCCAGTGGCAGAAGGAACCAGGACTCCAGAGACGCAAAGAGCAGGAACAAGGGCAGTGGGGACACCTCTGGCAGAGGCCGTGGACGGGTGGGAAGTTCTGAGTCTCAAATGCAGCTGGGGGCTGCTCAGATAAGAGAAACCAAAAACTTGAGCTACAGCACCACCTACTGAAAAAACAAAAAAGGGCCTCTAATCACCAATCTGTTGAACTGTTAGAATCAAAGTTTAAAAATGCTTTACCAAAATAAAAAAGGTGTTCGCTACTTCAAGTGTGCCAGCAGAGAAGAAATTCATCCAGCTCCACAAAAAACCATAACATGACAGCACAGAGAGAAAGGTGACAATTCTCCAGAAACCAAACTTAAAGTCACAGAAGTTTGTGATCTGATAGAGAATTCAAAATAGCTGTCAAGAAGAAACTCCACGAGCTGTAAGAAGACTCAGAAAGGCAGTTTAATGAGCTCAGGAATAAAATTAATGAACAGAAGTAATACTTCGCCAAAGAGACTGAAACTCTAAAAAAGAACCAAACAGAAATTCTGAAGCTGAGGAACTCAATAAATGCGAGGAAGAATGCAATAGAAAGCTCTGGAAATAGAGCATATGGAAGAATTACTGAGCCCAAAGATAAAAATCTAGAAATGATTCAGGTAGAAGAGGAGAGGGAACTAAGATTCTTTAAAAAATAAAAAAATTCAGGACTTCCCTGGCGGTCCAATGGCTAAGACTCCTCACTTCCACTGCAGGGGGGGCGGGTTCAATCCCTGGTGGGAGAACTAAGATCCCACATGCCATGTGGCACGGTTAAAAAAATAATAATAATGATAAAGTAAAAATTAAAAACAATTCTACAAGAACAAGGCCCTTCACCACCTCCACACAGGACGCCACTGACGCTCTGGTTTGGAGGGGCTGCCGACCCCCACCACCCCCCCACTCAGCTGCCTCGTTCCCAGCCCAGCTTCCCTCCAGGTTCTGCCACCCGCTGACCTGGCTGAGAATGAGGTCCTTTCATTCCTGCTGCATGGCACTCTCTGAACCCCTGACCTCGATCTCCAGGGGCCCAGACTCTCCTGCCCTCACCTCCTCACCCCCGGGTTCCTCAGACACAGGATCTGGGGAATCAGGGTGTCTGCTGTTCCGTCTTCAGGAGGCCCCTGCTGGGGAGCTGCGTGGTGAGCTCAGTAGGCCCCTCCAGCACCTGTCCTCACAGGGTCGGTGCTGTCAGGATTCAGAAGCACCACCTTTTCCTCAAGCATCCACAGCTCCCTTTAAAACAAGGCCTGGGCTTCCCTGGTGGTGCAGTGGTTAAGAGTCCTCCTGCCAGTGCAGGGGACACAGGTTCGAGACCTGGTCCGGGAAGATCCCACATGCCGTGGAGCAACTAAGCCCGTGCGCCACAACTACTGAGCCTGTGCTCTAGAGCTCGCGAGCCACAACTACTGAGCCCACATGCCACAACTACTGAGGCTGTGCTCTAGGGTCTGTGTGCCGCAACTACTGAGCCCACATGCCACAACTACTGAAGCCTGCATGCCTAGAGCCCGTGCTCCACAACAAGAGAAGCCACCACAATGAGAAGCCCATGCACCGCAATGAAGAGCAGCCCCCGCTCGCTGCAACTAGAGAAAGCCCGCATGCAGCAATGAAGACCCAATGCAGCCAAAAATAAATTAATTAATTAATTAAATAAATTTAAAAAAAAATAAAAATAAAATAAAACACATCCTATCAACTCCCTTTCTGATGTCTTATTTAAAGAATAAATAATTATCTTAATGTTCACATACATCAGTTCAAACTGTTTTTTAAGTTGATTTTGTCATCTTATAAAGTGCAGAATCCTTACCAGGAATCAAGTTGTTCAAGTACCATCCACATAAGAAGTAAAGGCCTGAATCAAACAGAATCATCCAGCAAACCCAGCCAAATGTCATGCCCACTAGGTCCAGAGACTGGTACATATTATCCCACTGAATCCCTGGAAGGAAGAGTAAGGTCAGAGTCAGAACTGCTCATCCTCTTTCAGGCAGACTTTGGTGAGGTGAATTCATCAGTTCTGGAGGCAAAGCTGAGCACAACTAAAACAAAAGGAAGGTCAAGGCCATGGGCCCTGTACCTCCTGTGAAATGGTAGCTTCATCTCACCCTGATTCAGGGACAGCAGGTGGGTGACCATTATCAATGCCTGAATACCTAACATTTTAAAAAGTTTAAAGTTTGCCTTACTTATATCTATATACTATCTATATAGTATATATATATGTATATATATACATATATATACTATATATATGTATATATATATGTACATATATATATATATTACTTGCTTAACTAAAACAATCTATATTTAGGGAAAATAAGCATGTTTTAAAAAAAGATGACGGCTCCTTGAGAACCCAAACTCTAAATTATACTATTCTTCTCGCTCTTGGAAAACATATAAACAGGATATATAGGATCTGCAATAGGAAAGAATCATTCTCTTATTACAATATGTTTGCAAGTTATTGCTGGATTAAAATATAATTTGTTTTAAGAAAAATATTCATCTTTCTCAATTTTCCTATGGTACTAACCTAGAACTCGATAAAATAAATGTTTTAACATTGTGTACTTGTTGGAATTTGGTCCAAAATATTCAAAGACTCTAACAGTGACCATTTTTCTGCCATATCCTTATGATCCAATTTTGTTTAAAAATCAGTTTGAAGAATTCAGGATAGGTCATTTCAGGATTACTCATCTGTTTTAATACATTTTTAGTGTAGTACCGTTCAGAACAGTTCAACATGTTTTACAGAAAAGTCGGAGAATTTCAGGACTGGCACAAATTAATGAGCTAATGTAATGCTATCTGGAGTTCAGTTTCATACGTGGCATGTATTTTCCCTGTGTTTTCAAAAACACACCACAAAAAAACTATATAAACATCTAAGAAATATGTGTCTGTTCTGGTCTAGGGTTTTAGTTGACAAAATCTCAATATAAGTGAAAAACGTTGCCAACGAATTTTTGTTTTAATTATCATAGGCTGAATTAATAGGAATAAAATACAGAGAAAAGAGGAGAGATAATTGCTCTATGCTGGTTAGATCTCCTTCTGGATCATGGCTTCAAGAAGGATTCAGAAACCCTGGAGGTATATAAACAGCTGTCATGTGAAAGAGGTGGTTAGAAAGAGAAACCAGGAACAGTGGGCAGGAAATCCAGGAAGACAGACTGCAGCTCAATAACTGTCTAAGAGATGAGACCCTGCACGGCCCGTTCAGGGGAGAATTCCGAGGGTCACTAATTGACCAAGTGTGTTTCAGGGGTGTCACGGGGTAGCCCCAGGCACTGGCTCAGCGGCCAACCTGGAGCACAGGAGGCCAGGATTGTCCTTGTTCCTAAAACCAGGGTAACTGGATGGAGGGAGGGGTTTACATCAGCTAAACCAACGCAAGGATCTCCTTCCAAACCTTCCGCTTTGTAACTAATGCTCTCTACTGTATCGCCTGCAACACGATAACTAAATTTCCAAAAACCTGAGTCACATTTTTAAAATCTGCATCCTCTTACCTGCCTCTTGCCCTTCCAGGAATGTAACCAAAAGTACTCCTTGTCTAAAGGCAGCTGTGGAGAGGAGGTACTGCTTGCAGATGGAGGGGGAGAAGAGAAAAACTGCAAGTTAGTGCCCGATTGGGCCACAGGAAGTCCACAGCCCTAAGTTCAAATAATGAAACCACAGCACATTCAGGCTCTTAATGATGCCAAACCATCGCTCCAGGCGGCCACTCCACATCTGAGCCCAAGACTGGGCCGCGCATCAGCCTGTTCCGAAAAGCATAATAACAAGACAGTTTTTAATGTTAAAAGGAATTATCGCTCTTTACTGCAGTGCTTGAAGTGTGGTAAATCCAATGCACCGTACACGGAAATGTATAACACAAAACAGTGGCGAATGGAATAGAGCAATTTCCTATGTATTTTTATTAAGTGAACGCCCTGGAGCACACTGCAGGCAGACTGATGGAGACTGCACACAAGAAGAGGGCGCACTGGAGAAAAATGTGATTTCATTTCCAGCAGCGAGGTCTGGTGTTTAAAAAAAAGGAAGCTCATTGGAAAAGTGTCTTACGTTTAAAAATGTAATGTACCAGAGTTAGATCCTTTGTTTGCTAGAAACCATTTCAACATGTAAAAAGGAAATCAGACTTTGTAGACATAAAACCTTAAATCTAAGGATTGAAATAAAAAACAAAAAACATCTGTTGAAATTCAGGCCGGGTGGTCAGTGGCTCTTTTTCTGTATGTAAGGAATACCTGGTAGGGGCACTGAGTGGTCCCAGTTGTTTTCATTATTCTGAAAACAACCAATTAACACACAAAATTACTGACTACCGGTGTGACATAAACTAACCCAAACTGGATAACATACTGATGAATACCATGCAAATCTAGGCATACGAGTCGAGCCGTGGAAACCAGGGCGGGCTGAAGGGTTTACTGGTGCTGGAGAAGAGTTAATTTGGCTTTCATGGAAGCATTCTACCCCGAGGCCCGAAATGAGCAGAGACCTTCACCCCACCCACAGCGGTGAGGCTGGCTGGCCCAGGACGGGTGACCTCTGAAGGCCTCAGGGGCCCCCTGGCAACCCTGGGCGGCTTTGTTCTAATAACTGAGGTATAGGTGTTAGTCCAAGTGAACAGCATCGTGATTCGATGTTTTCATAGATTATCTTCCACATAAAGTTACAGTAAAACAGGGGCTATATTCCCTGCCCTGCACGCCACATCCTCGGAACACTTATTTCATACCTAGTACTTTGCACCTCTCACTCCCTACCCTATCGTGCCCCTCCCTCCACCCCTCCCTCGTACCCACTAGTTTGCTCTCTGTATCTGTGAGTCGGCTTCTGTTTTGTTATATTCGGTCGTCTGCTGGATATTTTAGATTCTGCCTTTGAGTGAAAACATACAGCGACTGTCTCTCTCTCTCTGACTTCTCCCACCTGGTCCCACCCCAGATTCTCCCTCAGGGACTCCAATCACACTCCCCGCAGGGTGCCATGAGGATGTGCCCTGCCCTTGAGCTCAGGGATGTTTACGTGATGACAGGGCTGTGACGCAGGCCCTGAGACGTGGCTCCACCATCCCTTCCAATGTACTGTGTGTCCCTGCTGTGTGTCCCAGTGCTATGTACTATGTCCCTGCTGTGTGTCCCAGTACTGTGTACTGTGTTCCAGTGCTGTGTACTGTGTCCCTGCTGTGTGACCCAGTGCTGGCCCTACTGCGTGTCCCAGTGCTGACCCTACTGTGTGCCAGTGTTGGGTACTGTGTCCCTACTGGGTGTCCTAGTGCTGTGTACTGTGTGTCCCTATTGTGTGTCCCAGTGCTGTGTACTGTGTCCCTATTGTGTGTCCCAGTGCTGTGTACTGTGTGACCCTACTGTGTGTTGGCACTGAGCTCACCAGGTAACAGTCACCAAGAATGGATGAGTTTCTGTCTTCTACGTATTTATAGCACAGACTTGGACATATTCTAATGCTTTTGGGGAGGTACATTCTAAATGGATAGGTGACTCTGACACTGCCAACGGAGAGATCTTTCCAGCTAATGTGATGTAATTTGTGATGCTTCCCAAAAAAATGCTTATTTTTTACTTCTAAAATAGCTTTGGAGATCTGTTTCCTTCCATGTGTGAAACAAAGAGAAACTGAAGTCATGCGCTTCCTTTAGGACGCTCCCGATTTCTCCAAGTCTTCAGAGGAGAGTCCCTATTCCATGAAAAACACGTTTTTCATGGGCCGCCCCTCAGCAAACCCTCCGTGGTGTCAGTGAGCCCACCACCGCGAGGCTGCAGCTGAGGGTGGGCACACACCGGCGAGGTGGGGAAGCCCCGCACACCCGACAGTGATGCACTGAAACGTGCCGCGGGGTACACGGCAGCCTCGTTCTGCAGTTTCACAAAACAACGCACCGACGAGGGAGGCCTGCAGGCCGGCACGATGTAGGGCCGGAAGCTGGCCGCGTAGGGCAGGCTGCTGCGCAGGGCGGCTGAGCTCGCCCGGCCGAAGGATGCGCTCAGGAGGTAGCTGACACGGACACCCCGGAGTCCAGGAGGAAGAGGATGCCATCCAGGTGCTGCTGGAGGTGAAGACGCCGCTGACCCCGAGGACGAGGGCCAGGGCGGCGCGGCTCACCGTCAGCTTGGCTCCGTGCTCCGGGAGCCGGGCCAGCAAGTGGACGGCGGGGGACAGGCCCATCATCTTCACATACTGTCCACACAGGGAGGACCGGTCATCACGGGGTTGAGAGAGGACAGGGCAGGTGCGGCCGGGGGGACAGTCGAGCCAGGGCTCATCCCTCCCTGTGGCCGCCAGTGTGGAAACACGGCCTCGGAGACGCCACGCTGGACGCTTCCTCCAGAGTCAGTCATTGATGCGAATGAACCCCCTGCAGAGCAGGTCGCTGGCCATGAGGAGGGGAAGAAGGGGGACGAGGTGGCCTGAGAACAACCTCACAGCTGTGAGAAGGCAGCTGCGAAGGGGAGTAGACCCCAGACCCCAGCCTGACCGGCCGCAGTCTCGCTGCATTTCCTGGTTTATAGAGCTTTTGTCGGTTTTGTTCCCTCTTTTTTTTTGTCATTTGGTTTGTGTTGGTTTTGTTTAATAACAACAAAGAGAAAAATGAAGGAGGAAACACTGGGCCTTAAGCTCTTCACTTCGGGGGTGACTGCTCAGGTTCTAGAATGTGTTTTGCAAAGTAATTCAGTTTGAAGTAATAACACTAAAATTAATCCATCCACTGAAATGACCGCTTGCTCACCTATAACATGGTGATACACCAGGGTGTAGGGCTGGTTACTTGGCAGTGAGAGCAATTCATATGCACGCCCCACGCTGGTGGCCCCGGGCAGGGAGCTCAGGACCACCAGCGCCCAGTCCCAGGCCTTACACCTGGGGCCCAGCTGGATGGGGAAGAAACACAGAAATCCAGGAATGCGTTCGTGCTACACGGGTGAACACCACGCTGTACAACAGTGCAACTCTAGTCGAAACTGAGTGACTCTCTGCACTTGTCCTTTGCTTTAATAAATGAGTGGATACCATGTGCCGGCGTGTCTGCCCGGCTGAATGAGAAGGCAGGTCTTTACCAGGCGCTTTTATGAACTTTCATTCTTAAAAGCAGTTTTGATAGTTTCAAGTTTTAACAACACTGGGACAAAAACAGCAAAGCTGTACATAAAGAATTCCAGCCGTAAACAAAGACAGGAATTCTGTCCACGTGTTTGTCTGGGTCGCGTAAACACTGCTGAGTGAGGGACTCTCGTGGGCCCGTCCTCAGCCTCCTTTCCTGTCCTGGACGGACTAGACGTGTCACCTGTGCAGCTCTGCCAGGGCCCTGGGCTTCCGTGCAGAGCGAGTCTCCTGGGACGGCGGGACCCAACCAAGCGCACGCGGCATCCCGTCCGTGACAGGGCAGCCGTCAACCCCCAACCCCCCAACGCCCCCTCCCGTCCCCCAGGCTGTTCACCTCCTCCAGCTGGATCTCCCGCTCGTAAAGCAGCCTGCGGACCACGCTGGCCACGGACACCATCCACGTGAGCACCGCTATCAGCGGGAAGAAGGAGCCGACGCTGTTCAAGAACCTGTGGGGACAGTGCGGTCAGCATCCACCGCGGCCCTAAGATGCTCGCGGTGAGTCCTGCTCCCACGCTTCGTCCCGCTGTCCTTACGGCCCCAGGGCTCGCTCAGGACCAAGACCTGGAAACTTTACAGATGCAGAGGACCTCCTCTATGTCTGTAAAGGAGAGAGTCATGAGGGGCCTGGTATCGCATGAACCCGACTCTGGGGTCCTTGGAGCAACCACCCCGGACCCAGAGAATCTGGACGCTCTGCACATACCTGTCTGAGTGAGGCCATTTAGTACAAATTAAAGACAATAAGAAACTACAGAAGAGAACTCACAGTACATGGTGTATAGCTCAGGCCTTTCCTAATCTGCTCCTGGAAACGAGTCCAAATCAACAAGAGAAGGAAAAACTGCCATTGCAATTCTGATACGTGTTTGGGGAGCGATGGCCAAATATTTGAGAAAGCTGCTAAAAATAATCAAGCTCATATAGGAGTCACACAAAAAAGTAGAGACGAGAGGCGTCAGCAGCAAAACCCCACCCTCTGGAGGTCTAGAATGTGCCATCAAAACTATACTTAAGTAAGTAGTCACAAAAGTGATTCTTTCTGTTCTAGAAGGAATATCTCTATGTTCCCGTATCTCCTATGTCTCTGTTATGGACTGAATGTGTCACCCCCAAATTTGTATGTTGAAACCCTAGCCCCCCAAAGGGATGGTATCTGGAGGTGGGGCCTTTGGGGGATGATTAGGTTGTGATGAGGTGATGAGGATGGGGTCCCAGGATGACGCTGGCGTCCTCAGAAGCAGAGGAAGACAGACCAGAGAGCTGTCACTCTCTCCAGCCTCTGAGGACACAGCAGGAAGTCTTCACACCTGAGAAAGGGCCCTCGTTATAAACCAAACCTACTAGCCCCTGGACCTCTGGAACAGTGAGAAATAAACGTCTGTTGTTTAAAAAAAAACACTACACTTCCTAAAGCCCAGGGGCACTCTAGGGGCACAGTACAGAGAATAGCAGGTGTTAAGTGGGTGTCCACTGCCTGTTAAACTGGGTGGTGTCAGGAGCCACTCCCACCTAGAGAGGGTCTCCAGGGAGACAGAGGAGGAGGGTTATGTTCAGAGTATGTGTATTTGCAGGAAGCACTCAGTCTTCGTGGCCGTGGGAGAGAGCCTTTGAGCTCTGGGGGCATTCATGTCCCTGGTCCTCACCACTGGCTGGAGCCCCTTGCAAACAACTGGCCAGGAAGACCCGAGTCATTCAAGATGAGTAACAACGGCAACAGAAATCTAGCACAACAGCCACATGAGAAATAAAAGTAGGTTGAGAGTCTCAGAATTATTAACAAATGAAGAACACATGCCAAAACGATGGTGACATGAAGCAGATGAAAATAGCCAACATCTCTGCCACCAGTTTAAAACTATTTACTAAGGCAATCCCCTATAAAAACACCATACCACAGGAGTGTTATGGTTCAGTGATGAGATGCTGAGGTGGCAGGAAGACACAGAATGTGAGCTGGAAGAGGCTGGGGAGAAACAGAAGGTGGAAGATAGCCGCCAGATGGGTAGAGACAGGATGAGGGGCACAACAACGGCAAACGACACTGCACACACCCAGTGAGAGCCATAAAACACATGTGAGAACGCAGCTGAAGGGACAGAAAGAAAGAAGGAGCTTAATAGAATTAAGGGGATTTTGTTGATAAGAAACACAGGGGGGAAGTCATGCAACTGGATTCCCTTAAGAAGAAAAACCAAATACTGCAAGAGAATAAATTGTAATGCTAGAACACACCAAGAGTTTCCATTAAAAAAAAAAAAAAAAAAAAAAGCTTAAGTCTTACACATTGAAAGAACTCATCCTGTGCCTTGGAAAACTGTTCTAGAATGGTCAACAATTAAGTGTATCCTAGTAAATTATTGAATTTTCAAGTTATTAGCAATTTGTCAAAATTACCAAGTCAGATAAAAGAGTGAAAATATCAAGGTGGCCTCAGATTTCTTTATAATAACCTGAAAGCCAAAGATAATGGAGCTATTTCTACAAGATACTCAAGGAAAGAGTGAGCCCAGGATTTCATGTCCAGCCAAGCCGTCTTTCAAATATAAATGCTGCGAAGAACTTTAAGTATGTAAGAACTCGGGTTAAATTGTCTCATGAGATCTTCTTAAGGAAATTACTAGAAGACAAACCAGCCCACAGAGGGGTGACTGGTAAATCACAGTGAAAGAATAATGGTAAGAAGTGGATTTACTTCCAGTAAAAATAAGACTAAAACAAGAATGAAAAATAAGATGACAAGACATATTGGAAATGTTTTGTTCCCTGAAATGTAAAAATGATACAACAAACAAAAATTGGAAGGTTGGGGAAATTCTTCAAAGAGGAACAATGAGTTGGTAAAAGCCAAAATCAAAGGCTTTTTAACGCTGACAAATGTAGGATATAAGTATAGGCATCTTTAACGTACAAAGGAGGACACTGAGATAATAATGTTAACTAAAATTGCATGATAAAAAAAGATGTGATGGAAGAAGAGAAACTACATTGTTTTTTTATTGGTCATGGTAAAAAAAAAAAGAAAGGGCTGATATTATTTGTACAAAGTTATAACTATAAGGGAACCACTAGAACAACAGCAGAACATTCCTAAATAATGGTATAAGTATAGAAAAATATATTACATAACTAGGACCATATATACCTGAAATTCCATTTCATACTGTTAAACAGCTAACCTCCCCTGTGTATGAAGCTATGTGATGCACACAAGAGACGCCCCTAAAACAAGACACTTCAGAAAAGTTTAAAATGCAAGGATGGGCAAAGGCATGGCAAGCAAACTGTGAATCCAGAGAGAAGAAAGGGGGAAAAAGCAGAGGTCATTAATTTAATTTTATGCAAGGTAGAATTACGTCCACAAAGCATTAAGGAAGACCCAGAACACAATTACTCATGGCTCTGCACGAAGTGACTCAGCCCCAAGATTCGAAAGGCCAACACCAGAGGCAAAAGCAAGGGGATGTCCCAGTAACAGGAGACTACAGTTTATCTACCTTAGCTCAGCACAGATGAAGTGGACACAAATAAGGACAGAGAATTCCTAAACAACAAAGTTAATGTGGATAAATTCTGTACTATAAAAATAGGAAATCAGAAATTTCTTTTCAAGAGCCCATAAATCATTCACAAAAGTTGATTATATAATAGTTGCCAGAGAAAAATGCCATAAATTCAAAAAGTGGAAATGATAAACACAGTATTTTCTGATGGCAATGTACAAATTAGGATTTATTAGCAGTATTTGGCAATTTAGGGTATGATGCGATTTTTGGATTTTGTCAATCTGATTTTTAAAATGCTGTCGCAGACTAGTTTTAATTTGAATTTTTCTTACTATGAGTAAGTTGAGTAACTTCACATGCTTAAAATTCCTGAGAATTTCCACTTGGGAATTAAAAGACACTTAAACAGCTCTTGGGTCAAGAAGACAGCAGAAACCCATATTGCAAGTGTCTAGAAAAACAATGAACTTTTAGTCATATATCAGATCCATGGGACATAGTTGAAATAATGATTGAAAAGAAAAGTCATCACCTTAGGTCACTACACACATTAAAGGAAAAAAACACTAAAAATAATGTATCAAACATGGGTCTCAGGTATCAGAGAAACAGCATAACACATTGAAGGTATATAAAAGTAAGGAAGTAATAAAAATAAAGACAGAACAAGTAAGTTAGAAAAGACAAAAAAAGAGAATTGATAAATAAAGTCCATGTGTGGTCCTTTGAAAAAAGTATCAACAGAACAAGAAAATAATGAAACTATGTGTGCACCAAGTGAATTTTTAAAATGCTGAAGGAGGAAGCATGTTGAAGGTAGACTAACCACAGAAGGAGGGGATGAGGGAGAGGGAGAGGAACACAAGTGCTCTGCTCGACCTCAAATCCTCCCTCGGACCTTAGGGAAGAGACTGGTGTCTGACGTGGACGCGTGTGCCCCTCCACCAACTTCCCAAATGGGCGGCGAGAGGTCCTGTGACTCCCATCCCTGGGGAATCCCACAGGGGAGGGTGACTGCGGTTCTCCAGGCTCATACGGTCCTGGTAACCCCTGGTCTGCAAGCTCCCAGAAGGCAAGGACGACACCTTTTTCACCACCAAGTATGACAGTCACGTGCATACATGACACATAGCAAACACTCCATAAATGGCTTCAAATGAAAAAACAGCCCAAAAACTTTCTCTCTTAGCAAGATGTCATGAGTTCAAGGTCACGGAAGGGAAAAATGGTCACCAAACAAACAAACAAAAAACAACTGATGCTTTAGAAGAGGGTATGAAGTATGCCTTTTTTCTCTACTTTCTCAACTTTTGATAACCATTTGTTTACAAAACTAACACTGAAAGGAGAAATACATTAAATCCAGGATGTCTAAGTGACCTCAGAAATAGGACTGTCTGTCACCGCCCTGTTATCAGGTCAGCATGAATCCAACAAACATGCCCCAGATTCTTCCGTGTATTTATCCCTACTCTGGAACCCAAACAGAAGCCCGTCAATAAACTTGGAAATTAGGAAATCCAACATTCTCATTTGTTTAAACCTTTTCAAAAGGTGACTCTGATCTTCATAAACATTTCGTTGTCTCCACGTCTTTTTCTGAAGGTGGCAAATCCCTGACTTGCATTTTTAATAACTCTTATTAACAGTGTTCCTCCGGTGGCTTGTCTCTATTAGCCACGTCAGACAGAAAAGGATGAGCCTGTTGTATCAAAATCCCACATACAGGGACAGCCATGTGGAGGAATCAGCTTTTTTTTTTTAACACCTCTTTGTTGGAGTATAATTGCTTTACAATGGAGTGTTAGTTTCTGCTCTGTAACAAAGTGAATCAGTCATACATATACATATGTTCCCATATCTCTTCCCTCTTGCGTCTCCCTCCCTCCCACCCTCCCTATCCCACCCCTCTAGGTGGTCACAAAGCACCGAGCTGATCTCCCTGTGCTATAAGGCTGCTTCCCACTAGCTATTTTACTTTTGGTAGTGTATATATGTCCATGCCACTCTCTCACTTTGTCACAGCTTACCCTTCCCCCACCCCATGTACTCAAGTCCATTCTCTACATCTGTGTCTTTATTCCTGTCCTGCCCCTAGGTTCCTCAGACCCATTTTACCCAGCAATCCCACTACTTGGCATATGCCCTGAGAAAACCATAATTCAAAAAGAGTCATGTACCACAATGTTCACTGCAGCTCTATTTACAACAGCCAGGACATGGAAGCAACCTAAGTGTCCATCAGAAGATGAGTGGATAAAGAAGATGTGGCACATATATACAATGGAATATTAGTCAGCCATAAAAGGAAACAAAACTGAGTTATTTGTAGTGAGGTGGATGGACCTAGAGTCTGTCATACAGAGTGAAGTAAGTCAGAAAGAGAAAAACAAATACTGTATGCGTTAACACATACATATGGACTCTAAAAAAGAAAAAAGTGACTCAGCTTTTGTTTTTGTCTCTTGAGATGCATGACTCCGGTGCCAGTGCAGGGTGGTGACCAACCCCCAGCCCCTCCCCACATCACCCCGGCTCTGCCTCCTGCCCTTCTCCCTCCATCCACCCCCGCCCCCAGGACCCTGATCCCGGGCCCAGGACTATGCGGGGGGGGGGGGGCTACTGCTGAGAAGGACTGAAGCTTTCTCCCCACCCCGAACCTCGGGCCAGCGGGCTGATGCAGGTCCTGTGTCTCCACCGCCCTCCCCGGCACGGGAAGGGGTGAATCAGGGACCCTCAGGCTCACGTCTGGGCTGTGTCCTCCCACCAGCCTGTGCCGGAGTCACGCACAGAAGAGTGCGGCTCCCCAGCCGAGGGCAGGGTGTGCTGTCATCCTCCTCTTGCCCAGTCCTGCTTGCTGACCCGTCTGGGAAAGTCAGGGAGGAGGGGGCTCGTGAATGCACCCCTTTCTGAACACAGCACCGCCCGGAACATTGCCCGGGTCTCGGCTCCGAAGCATCTTACACGGAAGGACGTCCCAAGGGTGAGCGCTGCCCCAAGTCCCTTCAACTGAGCTTCCCCTCACTCTCACCCTGAGGGTGTCGGAGCTGCAGTCACCCGCTGAATCACCCAATTCAACTCGTGTTCTCGGATGACGCGACCTACGAGGTCACCCGCCCCAGGCCTCTGGGAATCCCTCCATCCCTGCATGTGGGTGGCACAGGCCCAAACTGTAAGGATTTGGGCTGAAGAGGAAATAAGCTTCCTCTGATTCCCTAGTTCAGATGGGAGGAATCCCCCGTGAATATTATTCGTCAAATTTATTCTCAAGGGTGTCTGAAGCTACAGGTGCCTGGTGTCAAATCTAACTGACCACATTATCTCCACAATTGTTCTTCTATCTGGATGGCTCAGCCTTAGGAAATTAAAAAGGAGAATGGATCGTCTCTAAATGCTCTTTGGTGCAATGGCTATACAAAAGCTCCAGGATTTTTCTCCACCTGGTTTCCAAACGCAGGGCCTCTCCCACTGTCGGAGGCCCTCAGGAGCTCGGTCCCACCGAGTACTCACAGGTGGCTGGTGTGACACGGGTACGGGATGGCCTGCACCTGCACGGCCAGGTTCAGGGCCTCCTGCCCCATCTGTCTGCACTGAGATGATAGCTCTTTCGATCATGTCTTGCAACGGGACAAAGATGTAGTTATACTTGAACCCATTGGCTGGGAGGCTCTGAGGGTGGAACTTCCAGAAAGGGTTTTGCACCAGATCCGTCCTCAACCTGTACAAAATGCTGGTCCGGATGCTGTACGTAACCTGGGGTGGCAGCTGGAGAGATTCTGAGCTGAGGTTCTTACCTGCTGAGGAACTGTTAAAAATGATACCTAAGGTCAGAAAAGGACAAACAAGGGGTCAGCACAACCTAGGAGCGGCTCACACCACATCAGCATGGGTCTGACCGGAAGCCCCAGGACACTCAGCTCAGTGCCCCCGTTGAGAAAGGGGCCGCACCCCAGGGAGGGGAGGCTGATTTTCTGTGTGACACAAGCCCTCGGCGCTGAGGTAGCACTAAGGCCTCCCAATTCCCAACTCCCTCCTAAAATTAAAAATCCTCTTTTTTATTTTAACAAAAACACACAGTGGTGTCATTAACACAAAGAAATTACTTGTTTTGCATTTTTGCAGGACTTGAAAAATTACATGAGGCTGCACAAATAATAGGATTTCCTTGTCTGTGATTACAGATGTCCCTAAGAACCGATGTCTTTGGATTCTGTGTTCTGCCACAGGAATTCTTCGCATTTCATGTACAAAGCTGCTTGTGGGCTGAATTCTGCCCTCCCCAAATTCACAAGTAGAAGTCCTCACCCCTAGCACTTCACAATGTGACCTTATTGGGAGATTTAGTGTTTACAGAGGTGACCAACTGAAAATGAGGTCACGGGATGTGCTCTAATCCAGCATGACTGGTGTACTTAGAAGACAGGGAAGTGCAGACACACACACGCACAGAGGGAAGATGAGGGAGCAGACAACCATCCATATGTCGAGGACAGAGGCCTCGGGGGGGAGCCAGGCCTGCCCACACTTGGACTCCAGAATTATGAGAAAGTAAATGTATGCTGTTTAAGCCACTTAGTCTGCAATTCTTTGTCACACCAGCCTTAGCAAACTAATACAAAGCCAAATAAAAACAATTCACTGTTTATTCAAAAGGAATACATCATATTTATGTTGAATAAGTGAACAACTGATTGAAAGACTTGAACTGGCCACTGTCTCTTCTCCCCTGACCCTAGGACATCCAGATATACCTGATAAAAATAAAAGGGATGGAAGAAATCAGAGTACAGCTTTAATCAAGAAAAATATAACCTATCACATGAGATTTAACCATAAACTGGTAAACTAGTCCCGTAAACTGGTAAACATGGATGCAGGGAATAGCACTGGGCCTCGGATGACGTACGAGGCCCATCTTTTCACCAACTCAAGGGGACCAGTTCTGCTTTGTTCATTTTACTCAGAAAGCACTGTTTTCTATTGGTGATAAGACACATTTGGGGAGAAATATGCAAATATTGCCTTTATGAGCATGTGTGTTCACTGAATACTTACTGGCCAAGAAGCTGTTCTTCCGCATGAGGGCCTGTGAGATCGCCTCCAGGCAGGTGGCGGAGGTCAGGCCCTGGAAGACGGTCAGTAGGACACAGAAGGTCAGGTTGGCCAGGATGCGGCCCAGGGAGCGGAGGCGTCCAGCGCCCATGAGGTTCAGCATCTGGCCCAGCTTCCCTCCTGAGGACATGGAAACGAGGACATGGCAACTTTTCTCTGGGCACAGCGCGTATCCTTCCCAAGGCAGGGACTTTGCAAATAAATTTCTTCATGAGAAAATTTATTCAGAAGAGTCAAATTCCGTTCCACGCAAAATCTGCTACTTATTTGCTGAGTGCAAACTCCACCTTTCCTATATGGTCCCTGTAATGCTGATACTTACATGTAAATGGAAAGAAAACAGTTAAATCATAGAGGGTGAGGTTGCAGACCGCAGCTAGGTCAACAGCAGGAGCTGGAAAGAATGAACAACAGAGGGAAGGACGTGTGAGAGACACGGCTGGAGTATCCCAGCTCCAAGCAGAGAGGGTGGCCCTGTCCCCCTCAGTACCTGCCCACTGGGCAGCGGTGGCAGCAAAGGGGACAAGATCCAGCTTTGCCCCCATAGCAGCTCTCCTGTGATTCCATGTTTACCCTGGAAAGTTATCTTATCCGTCAAAGTTTGTTTCTTCATCTGCAGTGTGAAGAAAGCAGAATCCCCTGCGGGATTGTCCTAAGGATTAAGCCAAGTACCTCGTGTGTGTAAGTGCTTACTGAGGGCATCCTGTTGTCATGGTTACAGCTGCTGAAGAGGAGAGCTAGGCGCCAGCCAGTTATCCTAATTTAATTCCTCCCGATGAAACTAAGCTAAACAACTAGAAAATAGGAGACCAAAAAGTGCATTCCACGCTCTGAGGGGCTCTGAGTGTTTGGGATTTTTGTTTTCTCGTTTTTGATAGAGAACTGGAAAGTGTTCAATTTTACAGGATGGGGCAAACCGGGAGCACTTCTATATTGCTGATCATTTGTCGTTTGAATGTGTGCTCTACAGGCTCACCCAGTAAGTTTGCTGACGACTTCACTGTGTTAATTCCAGAGGCTTCATGGAATAAGGAGTGACCTGGCCTCCGCAGAGTGTGGCTTTAATTGTGTTCCAGTGACAGAACCAAAGCTGCTTTGAAAAGGCTTTGCATAGCTGAATCGTTCATATAATTGACTATATCCATGTGTGTGTATATGTGTGTGCGTGTGCGTGTGTGTGTACATGTGTAATGTCAGGAATTAGAAAAGCAGTTCCACACAAAAATTCCGTGGGCTTTAGCACCCCTTGCAGAGGTCCTTGCCCGAGAAGAAGGCGGCAGCAGCTGTTTGGTAAGAGCTCTCGCTCAGTGGAGTGAATGTAACACAAGTAGTTGCTCAAGTCTCCACCACATGTCCTCTGACTCTGGACTCCTCAGTGCCCTCCCCGACCTGACAGGGGCGCTGGGGTGGGGGGCACCTCCACAGGAAAGGATGGAAAACAGGACAGGGACACAAAGGTCCATCGTGAGAGGACTAGACCAGGCCGCTTCTCTCTCCTGTGTCCCCATCAAACGTAAGAGGTAGTTAAAGACAGGCCAAGAGGAAACACACAGGTCTGTGGAGCAGAAGGTGTAGGAAGGCCCCAGCTGGCAAGGGCAGCAAGAATCGGAGGCTCACACATGCACGGGGTAAAAGACTCTGCAAGGATTTCAGCCGAGCTCTGGCCACGAGAAGCTGTGCATTGTCCCCATTTGACATCTATAGCTGACGACCTGAGACACGCTGGCGTTAGCCATGGCCAACTAGGGGGTTTGAGATCCCCTGTTTCTAGCCCTAAACATGACGTCCAACAATTGCGTCCATCCTATTTCGTCTCTCCTAAATGAAGGACAGCTTCTCGACATTTGGGGCCAGAGCTATATGTTAGGGGAGGCTGTCCTGTACATCACAGGGTGTTTAGGAACATTCCTGGTTGGGAGCATCTCACCAGCTGTGACAACAAGAAATGGCTCCAGACCTTGCCAAATGCCCCAGGGGACAAACTCCCCCTCAGCTGAGAACCACTGATGGAAACAGAGTCCCGATAAGCTCCCTGCACATGAAAAACATCCTATCAGGCTTCAGTGCCTCATTCTTCACCTCAACAGACAGTTAAGCAAACTCTCCAACATGAAAGGGAGAACTCAAGATAAATGAATAGAGCTAGACCTTCAAGATGACAGAGGAATAAGATGTGGAGATCACCTTCCTCCCCAGAAATATATCAAAACTACATCTACATGTGGAACAACTCCTACAGAACACCTACTGGATGCTGGCAGAAGACCTCAGACCTCCCACAAGGCAAGAAACTCCCCACGTACCTGGGTAGGGCAAAAGAAAAAAGTAAAAACAGAGACAAAAGAATAGGGATGGGACCTGCACCAGTGGGAGGGAGCTGTGAAGGAGGAAAGGTTTCCACACACTAGGAAGCTCCTTCGTGGGCAGAGACTGCGGGTGGCAGAGGGGGGAGCTTCGGAGCCATGGAGGAGAACGCAGCCACAGGGGTGCAGGGGGCAAAGCAGAGAGATTCCCGCACAGAGGATCGGTGCCGACCAGCACTCACCAGCCCGAGAGGCTTGTCTGCTCACCTGCCGGGATGGGCGGGCCTGGGAGCTGCGGCTCGGGGTTCGGAGGTCAGATCCCAGGGACAGGACTGGGGTTGGCTGTGTGAACACAGCCTGAATGGGGCCAGTGCACCACAGCTAGCCAGGAGGGATTCTGGGGAAAAGTCTGGAACTGCCTAAGAGGCAACAGACCATTGGTTTGGGGTACACGAGGAGAGGGGATTCGGAGCACCGCCTAAACAAGCTCCAGAGACGGGCACGAGCCGCAGCTATCAGCACAGACACCACAGACGGGCATGAGACGCTAAGGTTGCTGCTGCAGCCACCAAGAAGCCTGTGCAGCCCACCACTGCCAGGGTCCCGTGATCCAGGGACAACATCCCCGGGAGAACACACGGCGCACCTCAGGCTGGTGCAACGTCACGCCGGCCTCTGCTGCTGCAGGCTTGCCCCGCATCCGTACCCCTCCCTCCGCCCGGCCTGAGTGAGCCAGAGCTCCCGAAGCAGCTGCTCCTTTAACCCCGTCCTGTCTGAGTGAAGAACAGAGGTCCTCAGGTGACCTACATGCAGAGGTGGGACCAAATCCAAAGCTGAACCACAGGAGCTTTGCAAACAAAGAAGAGGGAAGTTTCTCCCAGCAGCCTCAGGAGCAGTGGATTAAATCCCCACAATCAACTTGATGTACCCTGCATCTGTGGAATAGCTGAATAGACAACGAATCATCCCAAAATTGAGGCAGTGGACTTTGGGAGCAACTGTAGACTTGGGATTTGCTGTCTGCGACTGACTGGTTTCTGGCCTCATGTTTACCTTAGTTTAATATTTAGAGCTTATTATCATTGGTGGATTTGTTTACTGATTTGGTTATTCTCTTCTGTTTTTTCTTATATATAGCAACATATTTTTTTCCGTTTTCTCTTTTTGTGAGTGTGTATGTGTATGCTTCTTTGTGTAATTTTGTCTGTATAGCTTTGCTTTTACCGTTTGTCCTACGGTTCTCTTTGTTTTCTTTTGTTCTTTTTTCGTTTTTTTACAGTATAGTTTTTATTGCTTGTTATCATTGGTGGATTTGTTTTTTGGTTTGGTTGCTCTCTTCTTTCTTTCTTTCTATTTTTTTCTCTCTTTTCTTCTGAGCCATGTGGCTGACAGGTTCTTGGTGTTCCGGCTCGATGTCAGGCCTAAGCCTCTGAGATGGGAGAGCCGAGTTCAGATCATTGGTCCACCAGAGACCTCCCAGCTCCACATAATATCAAATGGCAAAAGTTCTCCCAGAGATTTCCATCTCAATGCTAAGACGCAGCTCCACTCTATGACCAGCAAGCTACAGTGCTGGACGCTCTATGCCAAACAACTAGCATGACAGAAAAACAACCCCACCCATTAGCAGAGAGGATGACTAAAATCATAATAAGGTCATGGACACCCCAAAACACACCACCCGATGTGGTCCTCCCACCAGAAAGACAAGATCCAGCCTCATCCACCAGAAGACAGACACCAGTACCCTCCACCAGGAAGCTTACACAACCCACTGAACCAACCTTAGCCACTGGGGACAGACACCAAAAACAATGGGAACTATGAACCTGCAGCCTGCAAAAAGGAGACCCCAAACACAGTAAGATAAGCAAAATGAAAAGACCAGAGAAACACACAGCAGATGAAGGAGCAAGATAAAAACCCACCAGACCAAACAAATGAAGAGGAAATAGGCAGTCTACCTGAAAACGAATTCAGAATAATGATAGTAAAGATATCCAAAATCTTGGAAACAGAATGGAGAAAATAACAAGAAACGTTTAACAAGGTCCTAGAAGAACTAAACAGTGAACAAACAAGGATGAACAACACAATAAATGAAATCAAAAATTCTCTACAAGGAATCAATAGCAGAATAACTGAGGCAGAACGGTGAAGTGACCTGGAAGATAAAATAGTGGAAATATCCCCCTACCGCAGAGCAGAACAAAGTAAAAAGAATGAAAATAATTGAGGACAGTCTCAGAGACCTCTGGGACAACATTAAATTCACCAACATTCAAATTATAGGGGTGCCAGAAGAAGAAGAGGAAAAAAAAGGGGACTGAGAAAATATTTGAAGAGATTATAGTTGAAAACTCTCATAATATGAGAAAGGAAATAATCAAGTCCAGGAAGTGCAGAGACTCTCATACAGGGTAAATCCAAGGAGAAACATGCCAAGACACATATTAATTAAACTATCAAAAATTAAATACAGAGAAAAAGTATTAAAAGCAGCAAGGAAAAAGCAACAAATAACATACAAGGGAATCCCCATAATGTTAGCAGCTGATCTTTCAGCAAAAACTCTGCAAGCCAAAAAGGAGTGGCAAGACATAATTAAAGTGATGAAAGGGAAAAACCTACAACCAAGATTACTCTACCCAGCAAGGATCTCATTCACATTCAACAGAGAAATTAAATAAAACCTTTACAGACAAGTAAAAGCTAAGAAAATTCAGCACCACCAAACCAGCTTTACAACAAATGCTAAAGGAACTTCTCTAGGCAGGAAACACAAGAGAAGGAAAAGACCTACAATAACAAACCCAAAACAATTAAAAAATGGTAATAGGAACATACATATCAATAACTACCTTAAATGTAAATGGATTAAATGCTCTAACCAAAAGACATAGACTGGCTGAAGGGATACAAAAACAAGACCTGTACATATGTTGTCTAAAAGAGAGCCACTTCAGACCTAGGGACACATACAGACTTGAGATAGAGGGGATGGAAAAAGATATTTCATGGAAATGGAAATCAAAAGAAAGCTGGAGTAGCAATTCTCATCTCAGACAAAATAGACTCTAAAATAAAGACTATTATTGGGCTTCCCTGGTGGCGCAGGTGTTGAGAGTCCGCCTGCCGATGCAGGGGACACGGGTTCATGCCCTGGTCCGGGAAGATCCCACATGCCGCGGAGCGGCTGGGCCCATGAGCCATGGCTGCTGAGCCTGCGCGTCCGGAACCTGTGCTCCGCAACGGGAGAGGCCACAACAGTGAAAGGCCCGCATACCGCAAAAATAAAATAAAATAAAATAAAGACTATTACAAAAGACAAAGAGGACACTATATTATAATCAAGGGATCAATCCAAGAAGATGATATAACAATGGTAAATATTTATGTACCCAACGTAAGGGTTGCACCTCAATACATAAGGCAAATGCTAACAGGCATAAAAGGGGAAATCAACAGTAACACATTCTTAGTAGGGGACTTTAACACCCCACTTTCACCAATGGACAGATCATCCAAAATGAAAATAAATAAGGAAACACAAGCTTTAAATGATACATTAAACAAGATGGACTTAATTGATATTTATATGACATTCCATTCAAAAACAACAGAATACACTTTCTTCTCAAGTGCTCAAGGAACAGTTTCCAGGATAGATCATATATTGGGTCACAAATCAAGCCTTGGTAAATTTAAGAAAATTGAAATCATATCATGTATATTTTCCAACCACAATGTTATGAGACTAGACATCAATTACAGGAAAAAAAAATCTGTGAAACATACAAGCACATGGAGGCCACACAATACACTACTGAATAGCCAAGAGATGACTGAATATATCAGAGAGGAATCAAAAAATATCTAGAAACAAATGACAATGAAAACATGACAACCCAAAACCTATTGGATGCAGCAAAAGCAGTTCTAAGTGGGAAGTTTATAGCAATACAATCCTACCTCAAGAAACAAGAAAAATCTCAAATAAACAACCTAACCTTACACCTAAAGCAATTAGAGAAAGAAGAACAAAAAAAAAAATCCAAAAGTTAGCAGAAGGAAAGAAATCATAAGATCAGACCAGAAATAATTGATATTTATAGGACATTTCATTTAAGTCCATTGTGTTTAATGTATCATTTAAATAAATGAAGGAAACAATAGCAAAGATCAATAAAACTAAAAGCTGGTTCTTTGAGATAATAAAAAACATTGATAAACCACTAGCCAGACTCATCAAGAAAAAAAAGAGAGAAGACTCAAATCAGTAGAATTAGAAATGAAAAAGGAGAAGGAACCACTGACACTGCAGAAATACAAAAGATCATGAGAGATTACTACAAGCAACCATATGCCAAAAAATTGGACAACCTGGAAGATATTGACAAATTCTTAGAAAAGCACAGCCTTCCGAGACTGATCCAGGAAGAAATAGAAAATGTACACAGACCAATCACAAGCACTAAAATTGAAACTGTGATTAAAAATTTTCCAACAAACAAAAGCCTGGGACCAGATGGCTTCACAGGCAAATTCTATCAAACATTTAGAGAAGAGCCAACACCTATCCTTCTCAAACTCTTCCAAAATATAGTAGAGGGAGGAACACTCTCCAACTCATTCTACAAGGCCACCATCACCCTGATACTAAAAACAGACAAAGATAGCACAAAAAACGAAAACTACAGGCCAATATCACCGATGAACATGGATGCAAAAGTCCTCAACAAAATACTAGCAAACAGAATCCAACAGCACATTAAAAGGAACGTACAACATGATCAAGTGGGGTTTATCCAAGGAATGTAAAGGTTCTTCAATATATGCAAATCAATCAATGTGATAAAGCATATTAAAAAACTGAAGGAGAAAAAGCATATGATCATCTCAACAGATGCAGGCAAAGCTTTCAACAGAATTCAACACCCATTTATGATAAAAACCCTCCAGAAAGTAGGCATAGAGGGAACTTTTCTCAACATAATAAAGGCCATATATGACAAATCCACAGCCAACATTATCCTCAATGGTGAAAAACTGAAACCATTTCCACTAAAGATCAGGAACAAGACAAGTTTGCCCACTCTCACCACTATTATTCAACATAGTTTTGGACGTTTTAGCCAACGCAATCAGAGAAGAAACAGAAATAAAAGGAATCCAAATCAGAAAATAAGTACAACTGTCACTGTTTGCAAATGACATGATACTATACATAGAGAATCCCAAAGATGCTACCAGAAAACTACTAGAGCTAATCAATGAATATGGGAAAGTAACAGGATACAAAATTAATGCACAGAAATCTCTTGCATTTCTATACACTACTGATGAAAAATCTTAAAGTGAAATTAAGAAAACACTCCCATTTACCACTGCAACAAAAATAATAAAATATCTAGGAATAAACCTACTTAAGGAGACAAAAGACCTGTATGCAGAAAACTATGACAGTGATGAAAGAAATTAAAGATGATACAAACAGATGGAGAGATATACCATGTTCTTGGATTGGAAGAATCAACATTGTGAAAATGACTATACTACCCAAAGCAGTCTACAGATTCAATGCAATCCCTATCAAACTACCACTGGCATTTTTCACAGAACTAGAACAGAAAATTTCACAATGTGTATGAACACACAAAAGACCCCGAATAGCCAAAGCAATCTTGAGAAAGAAAAACGGAGCTGGAGGAATCAGGCCCCTGGACTTCAGACTACACTACGAACCTACAGTAATCAAGACAGTAGAGTACTGGCACAAAAACAGAAATATAGATCAATGGAACAGGATAGAAAGCCCAGAGATAAATATACGGACATTTGGTCACCTTATCTTTGATAAAGGAGGCAAGAATATACAGTGGAGAAAAGACAGACTCTTCAGTAAGTGGTGCTGGGAAAACTGGAAAGCTACATGTAAAAGAATGAAATTAGAACACTCCCTAACACCATACACAAAAATAAACTCAAAATGGATTAAAGACCTAAATGTAAGGCCAGACACTATCAAAATCTTAGAGGAAAACATAGGCAGAACACTCTATGACATGAATCACAGCAAGATCTTTTTGGACCCACCTCCTAGAGAAATGGAAATAAAAGCAAACAAATAAAAGCAAACATATTTGCAAATATTTGCAACTGACAAAGGATTAATCTCCAAATTTACAAATAACTCATGCAGCTCAATATCAAAAAACAAACAACCCAATCAAAACATGGGCAGAAGACCTAAACAGTCATTTCTCCAAAGAAGATATACAGATGGCCAACAAACACATGAAAGGATGCTCAACATCCCTCATCATTAGAGAAATGCAATCAAAACTACAATGAGATATCATCTCACACCAGTCAGAATGGCCATCATCTTAAAATCTACAAACAATTAATGCTGAAGAGGGTGTGGAGAAAAGGGAACCCTCTTGCACTGTTGGTGGGAATGTAAATTGATACAGCCACTATGGAGAACAGTATGGAGGTTTCTTAAAAAGCTAAAAATAGAACTACCGTATGACCCAGCAATCCCACTCCTGGGCATATACCCTGAGAAAACCATAATTCCAAAAAGGTCATGTACCCCAGTGTTCATAATTCAAAAAGAGTCATGTACCCCAGTGTACATGACTAGCCAGGACATGGAATAGCCAGGACATGGAAGCAACCTAAGTGTCCATCGACAGATGAATGGATAAAGAAGACATGGCACATATATAGGATGGAATATTACTCAGCCATAAAAAGAAATGAAATTGAGTTATTTGTAGTGAGGCATATGGACCTAGAGTCTGTCATACAGAGTGAAGTAAGTCAGAAAGAGAAAAACAAATACCATATGCTAACACATATATATGGAATTTTTTTAAAAATGGTTCTGAAGAACCTAGGCACAGGACAGGAATGAAGACGCAGACGTAGAGAATGGACTTGAGGACACGGGGAGGGGGAAGGGTAAGCTGGGGCGAGGTGAAAGAGTAGCACTGACATATATACACTACCAAATGTAAGATAGAAAGCTAGTGGGAAGCAGCCGCATAGCACAGGGAGATCAGCTCGGTGCTTTGTGACCGCCTAGAGGCATGGGATAGGGAGGGTGGGAGGGAGACGCAAGAGGGAGGGGATATGAGGATATATGTATATGTATATCTGATTCACTTTGTTATAAAGCAGAAACTAACACTCCATTGTAAAGCAATTATACTTCAATAAAGATGTTAAAAAAATAAAAATAAAAAACAATGATCAAAAATTGAACCTAAAGGTAGAGATGACATTTTTTTAATACAGGTGAGAAATTCAAGGAAATGACAGGAAAATACCTGATACGTGAAAGAAGACTATCTACAGACTTAAAAGATCCATTATTAAAGTCAGAATGATGGACAACTTGCTGAAGACAAACAACTAGAAATTATGGATGATTTTTTTAAATCTGTGTGAAAGCTTCCAACAGCTACCAAGGCTACAAGGACTTGACGGTCTGAGGTCCTCAGGAGAGGGCACAGGAGTCTGGTACGTGGGATCCTGAGGATGGAGAACCTGAGCCTACTGGGTCCTGCGGGGCCTGAGTTCAGGGTCTCGGGTGTTGAGGGTCTAGGAAACACCCCAGTTTTATCTGAGACCCCTCCTCACCCTGACAGGACTACAGCAGCAGAGGAAAAGCTCCCAGTAAGACTGAACCTCCATCAATCAACTCAGCCTCTGATCAGATTCAAGGACGTGGTCCCAGCCTAGCTCTCTGCAGGGAGCAGAAAAACAGCATCAAGAGGAAAACAGCACCATCAAGGAAGAAAAATTTATTTCTACAATTTTCATACACAACGTCTGGTAGTCAATGAAAATATGATTAGTATTTCTGAATTATTAAATATGATTAATATTGCAGTTAAAAATATGCACATCAGAAATCTTTGAACACAATTACCGAAAGTTAGATGAAAATAGGGAGAATTTCAGCAGAGAACTGAAAACTATTTTTTAAAAGAATCGAATTATAAGGTTAGATTGGGAAATGTGATAACTGAAATGAAAAACTCTCAGCTGAGGAGATAATTAGTGGATTTTTTAAAAGGTAAGAAAAAAATATGTCAAACTGAAGCACAGAGAGAAAGAAAAAGATGGGAAAACAAGAGAATAGGATATAACCAGCATATGGACACAGACATTTTATCGTATTTAACTGGAGTTT
The DNA here is from genome assembly GCF_008692025.1 of Phocoena sinus. Lineage (NCBI taxonomy): Eukaryota > Metazoa > Chordata > Mammalia > Artiodactyla > Phocoenidae > Phocoena > Phocoena sinus. The sequence continues at coordinate 106,345,063 of NC_045771.1, forward strand.
CAGAGGAGAACAGAGATTGAACTGATCAGAAGTAATATTTTAAGAGATAATGACCAAGACTTTCCCAAAATGTAAGATATCAAGACACTGATTCAAGAAGTGCTGGAAAACCAAAGCGGGAAACTCGTGATGGAAAACACACCTCAGTAAGTCAGAGTGAGATGCTGTGGGGAGAAAAAAGAAAAATTTTAAATACAGAAGAAAATATAAATATCTCACGTTCTCAGTAGAAAATAAAATACAGCCTCAAAACAACTAAAGCCTCAAATGACAGAATTAAAAAGAAATAGACAAATCCACAATCAAAATAGGAAATAAAAACACACAATTCTAATAACTGATAGAACAGGCACACAAAAATCAGCAAGGATACAGAGGAGATGCACCCTCCAACCTAGAACCGCTACACGCAGGATGCAAAGCTGACCATGTGGGACGTTAACAAATTTCAAACAAATGAAATCATACTGACTGTACATTCTCTGACCACTGAGACCTAAAGCTAGAAGTAACACAAAGATAAACGGAAAATCCCAAATACTTCTAAATTAAGCTATAAAATTTCAAATAATTAGAGAATCAAAAGAATTACACTCCACTGAATGATAATGAAAACAGAACATATGAAAACCTGTGAGATGCAGTTAAGGCAATGCTCAGAGGGAAAAGAAGGGTCATGAATACATACAAGTATAAATTTAAATACATGAGAAAGAAGAAAAGGTAGAAATCAATCATCTAAGTATCTATCTCAAGAACTTACCAAGAAAAGAGCAGGGGGAGGTGACAAACCAAAGAAAGTAAAAGGCAAGAACCAATAAAGAAAAAAGCAGAAATCAATGAAATAGAAAGCAAAAAAGAAACAACAAAGCCAAATATTCATTTTTTTGAAAAGACTAATAAAATTGATAATTCTCTGACCAAAAAAGGGGAGAGACAGAAAACACAAATTAAATTTATCAAGAATGAAATACGGAATGTTTTTCACATATCCTTCAGATATAAAAGTGAATTTACTGAGTAAAATTACTCAGGAAATTTTCCTCTCACGCACCCTTTTCCATAATTCTGAATATGAAGCAAGAAAACATGGTAATAAAGAAAAATGGGAGGATGGAGAAGGTAGGAAACGTAGCCTCCAGTGTGGGAGAAGAGACGGACACAGAGGTAGGCCGGCCCAGTGGGAGGGGAGGGGGGGGGCCTGGCTGGGTGTCTGCATGAACAAAAGGACCCCAAGTCAAGGGGACATGTTGGCAAACTGGGGGTAGGGGTGGGCAAATGGACAGCAAATGTTACACCTGAGAACAAGGTAATACGAACCTCTGGGGAAGGGGAACCCCGGGAAAAGGAAATTTCATTCTATGTACCACGTGGCTCTGCATTGGGTGACATGTATCCAGTCCAACGCTTCACGATGTAACTAAAATGGACACATAACTTCATGGGGCGGGGAAAATGACCTGGAGAAATCGATGATTATTCCTAAAATGAATAGATCGAGAAACACTAGTGTAAGCGCAGTGTTCAAAGATGTAGCAACCAATCCAGAAGAAACAGTCACACAAGTTTAAAGCAGTTCCCGCTAGGGACCCTCAGTAACAGAGCCAATTTCTATGAACAGTTTACAAAATGATACGGACAGTATAACCATTTTTACAAAAATACATGCACCTAAGTTCATATAAGCCATATAATTACTTCTGAAAAATTACTCCAAGGCTTCTACAATGACTGTCTCTGAGGATGAGATTATGGGTAGATTGCTTTTCTGGTTTATTTGTATTTTCTATCACTTCCACAACAGACAATTACTTCTGTGATAAGCAAAAAGTTATTTTTTAAAAGTTAAATAATCAAGAAAAACAAAAGCATGATTGGCTAACATTCCCAGGAACCGCATTAACGAACCTTCAAGTAGTCATTCTGCCCCAGTCTCCATCGACTAGGAATAGGCAATTTCAGAAGGATGCCCAGAGTAAGGTGAGTTAACTCTTTAACCAGGGAGTTACAAAAGGAGACGTGCATCTAGAGGGTGCCCAAGCCCCCGGCACACCTGCGCCACGGACAGGCCTGTGTTCACACCTGGCCTGCCCCCAGAGGGCTGTGCAGAGTCAGATGGAAGATGACCATCATTCTCCACCTCAACAAGAGGGGCTTCACCTTGGGTGGGGCAGTGAGAAGGGAGGAATCACACCTCACAGGTCTCAAAATTCCATCTGAATCCCACACTCTGGCTCCAGACACATTTGTAGGAAAAGCTCAGTGTCTGAATTTCTGTTACTGTTTTTCCCGCGAACTTTATAATAGAAGTTTACATGAGGGAAAACCTGTTCAAAGGTGGTGTGCGTTCTCAGCGAGGAGCTGGAGGATCCCTGGGCCCTCTGGCCCCGAGGTGACATGCCAGCGGGGCTGCAGGTGCAGAGTAATAAGAGCCTCTGCGGCGCGACAGGAAACCTCTGGTCCTCACCCCACCGCTCAGGATGCAGCCACTGCTGTAATGAGCTTTCCAGAACTACTGCGTTTGTAAGTGTGCTTTAGCTACGTGAAAACACCATTCAAGGCAGTAACATTTATTTATTTATTTACTTACTTATTTATTTATTTTTGCGGTACGCGGGGCTCTCACCGCTGCGGCCTCTCCCGTTGCGGAGCACAGGTTCCGGACGCGCAGGCCCAGCGGCCATGGCTCACGGGCCCAGCCGCTCTGAGGCATGTGGGATCCTCCCAGACCGGGGCACAAACCTGCGTCCCCTGCATCGGCAGGCGGACTTTCAACCACTGCGCCACCAGGGAAGCCCAGTAACATTTATTTTAAAATACTATTAAACTTTCTAAAGTAGTAAATTCACCAGAAATTTTTTTTTTCATAAAGGGAAGTATTGTGCCTAATATATCACCTTGCCCTCCACTAACCCTCGTGCTCCAAGCGGACGCCAGCCCTCGCCCTGGGTGCAGGCACAGTGGCAGGTGCCGGGGGCCTCAGATGGCCTGACACCCTTCCTTCCCTCCCGGAGCTCTTTCTTTCTTCCATTCTGCCATCCCTCTGGCCTAGCCCCCTAGAAGCATCCCTGGGATGCGCCTGCCAAACCACCGCACGGGGGCTGGGGGTCTCCAGATTCTCGCTCAGAGCCTGACTCTCCTGCGTGTTCAGAAAATGGTTGTTGAACATCTAAATGAAGTCACCGATTAATAAACTACAAACATGCGATAAACGTTTGCTGATTGATGAATTTTTTTAATCTAAGTTTCAGATCTTCAAATCAATTAACTGCTTTCAATTGACTATTAACTCAAGGATAGCAATTTCTTTTATAAAATTGTGTTATAACTCACAATTCCTGTATTTACATCAGAGGCCTTCCTTTTTAACTAAGTTCCTTACTATTCGAGCCCTGAGTCAGCAAATCAGAAAACTTCAGTTATGAACAAACTTGGGAGTATATTTAACTCAAGCTCTGCATCTCAAAGACAAGAAACCAGAAACTGGGGGAGGAAGCAGTGACTCATCAGTGTCACCCAGAAACTTCATGGCCTGATGATGGATCCACCACAACGCCCGCTGCACTTACCGAGTGTCTGGAGCTTTTCCGTCCATTTGTCTACATCAATGTGCAGCTGGCTTTCTACAAAGGCTTCTTATAAATTTGTTTTTCAGGGCTTCCTAAAGGAACATAATGTAGTTTAACAAAACTAATCTCACCATTCCTCTTGTTGAATAATACTTGTTAGGTTTATTCCAAGTTTCATGATACAGGAAAAAGGCACAAAAAGTGCAAAGAGGTCCTAAAACATCCCAGTAAATAGGATTACATTTGCTTAGGACTTTATCTTGAAAAGTAAACAATTGGGGATATAATTGTATGAATAAATATGCACTAATACTGAAAACAAAGAATGAATTAAGTGTTGATTTTTTGGTAAAACTTTCTAATAGAACTATATCGTGACCCTTTACATAAATCTTTTATATTGCCTTTTCTGTGGGCCGGTTATAAAGAGGGGGTCACTGTTACAAGAACACTGATGAAAGGTTCAGCATTTTCCCACACCCTCTCTTAAACGTGCAATATTCAAAGCCTTATCTTTGGAAGCATGTTTCATATCATCATCTGTATCTTTCTTCTTTCACTATTGATGGTTCAACTCCACCTCATTTGTCAAAGGCTGCACTGTGGAAGGTTCTCCAAGATTACTCCCATCAGCTTGATGGCACCTTGCATACTAATTCTGCAGCTGGCACGCATACACCCACAGTGTGCTGCCACGTACCTACAACAAGCAACAATCTACTGAGGGTGGAACACAGATGCAGTGGGGCCAATGCCAGGATTAAGCAAAGGGGGGATCTCTTTTCCTTTTAATTTTTATTGGAGTATAGCTGCTTTACAATGTTGTGTTAGTTTCTGCTGGTCAGCAAAGTGAATCAGCTCTCTCTCTCTCTCTCTCTCTCTCTCTCTCTCTCTGTATATATATATATATATATATATATATATATATATATATATATATATATATATATATCTTCACTCCCTTTAGGTCACCAAAGAGCATTGAGTAGAGTTCTCTATGCTGTACAGTAGGTTCTCACTAGTTATCTACCTTATACATAGTATCAATATTGTATATAGGTCAATCCCAATCTCCCAACTCAACCCAATCTCCCCCTTCCCCCTTGGTATCCATACGTTTGTTCTCTATGTCTGTGTCTCTATTTCTCCTTTGTAAAAAAGATCATCTATACCATTTTTTTCAGATTCCACATATATGTGTTAACATATGGCATTTGTTTTTCTCTTTCTGTCTTACTTCACTCCATATGACAGACTCCAGGTCCATCCACATCTCTGCAAATGACACAACTTTGTTCCTTTTTATGGCTGAGTAATATTCCATCATATATATGTACCATATCTTCTTTATCCATTCATCTGCTGATGGACATTTAGGTTGCTTCCATGTCCTGGCTGTTGTAAATAGTGTTGCAATGAACACTGGGGTACATGTATCCTTTTGAATTATCTTCTCAGGGTATATGCCCAGTAGTGGGATTGCTGGGTCATATGGTAGCTCTACTTTTAGCTTTTTAAGGAATCTCCATACTGTTCTCCATAGTGGCTGCACCAATTTACATTCCCACCAACAGTGCAAGAGGGTTCCCTTTCCTCCACACCCTCTCCAACATTTATTGTTTGTAGATTTTCTGATGATGGCCATTCTGACTGGTGAGAGATGATACCTCATTGTAGTTTTGATTTGCATTTCTCTAACAATTAGTGACGTTGAGCACCCTTTCATGTGTTTGTTGGCCATCTGTAGTCTTCTTTGGAGAAATGTCTATTTAGGTCTTCCGTCCATTTTTTGATTGGGTTGTTTGTTTTTTTGATATTGAGCTGCAAGAGCTGTTTGTATATTTTGGAGATTAATCCTTTGTCAGTTGCTTCGCTTGCAAATATTTTCTCCCATTCTGAGGGTCATCTTTTCATCTTGTTTATGGTTTCCTTTGCTGTGCGAAAGCTTTTAAGTTTCACTAGGTCCCATTTGTTTATTTTTGTTTTTATTCTCATTACTCTAGGAGGTGGGTCAAAAAAGATCTTGCTGTGATTTATGTCAGAATGTGTTCTTCCTATGTTTTCCTCTGTGCGTTTTATAGTGTCTGGCCTTACATTTAGGTCTTTAATCCATTTTGAGTTTATTTTTGTGTACGGTATTAGGCATTGTTCTAATTTCATTCTTTTACATGTAGCTGTCCAGTTTTCCCAGCAAACAGTTGTTTTACCAAACAACTGTATAACTTGGGGACTTCTGATGAGGAATTTTCAATAACACCCACCTTCTACATTTAGCTCTTTTATTTCTCACATCTCCCTGATATCTGATGATTTTATTGACTCTTGTCTATAGACGACAAGATTTCATGATGAAACCTCAGTGTCTGATTTTTTTTAATCTTATTTTTCTTCTTTCACTGGGCACTAGCTACTTGCCCAACATTATGTGATGCACTTCATATGCATTAGTCATTTAATCTCGGCAACATCTCCATGGAAAGATGCTTTTAACTGAAGGAAAAAGTAAGTCAGGGTCGCCGGCATCAGTGAAATGCTAATCTAGCCCCCTGAGGGCAGAGCCTGACCTAGAGCCCAGGCACCAGTTACTGGAAATCCAAGGGCACTACAGATACTCTTGAATGTGATCTCGAGGCTAAGAAATAGAGCCACTCACCACAATTCATTCTCTAAGTAAAAAAGTCTTCAAGTGATTGAATAAGCGGCTTTAATTTCTAACTTGACTCCTCGGTAAACAGCACTCAGCTAAACTTAAGACTTCTCCAACAAACCACCTGCTTCTTTTTTTTATCGAAGTATCAATATGTCTGATTTACAATGTTGTGTTAGTTTCAGGTGTACAGCAAAGTAATTCATATATATATATATATATATATATATATTCGTTTTCAGACTCTTTTCCATTATAGGTTATTACAAGATATGGAGTATAGTTCCTCGTTCTACACAGTAGATCCTTGTTGGTTATCTGTTAGATATATATCAGTGTGCATCTGTTAATCCCTAACTCCTAATTTATCCTTCTTCCCACAAACCACCTGATTCTTGAGACGGAGTTGGCACTGTTACGTTCTCACACTACTTTGTAGAGACTCAACCTGCTGTTTATTATACTGCATATAATTATCTGTAGTTACAGCAGTCCCCTTTTCAAAGCCTGAACTATTTACCAACTGATTCATTACAGAAAACGCCTACTGATCCCTGTATCAGCCAATTAACTGAGCAAACAAATTAAAGAAGAAGAATAACAATAATAGCCATGGCCACCATGAGAATAAGCTTCCCAGACTCCCAGCTCCAGGAACGGCAACATCCAAGGCCCTCCGCTGTGCTCTGAAATCCATCTCAGTTTGCCCGGAGGCCACACCTCCCAGGCTGCTCTTAGCCGTGACCACGCCGAGGCCACTCCTAGGAGCCACGGCTCCCTGACAGAGGATCCCCCATGATACCCGACTTCAGCTGGATGAGAGGTGTCCTCTAAATGCAGGGCCCTGTGGGATGTTTCCACCCAGCCCCCAACCCACCCCCCGTCCCTTCAGGACCAGACCTCCCTGGCCTCCCCGGCTTCCCCAGCCTCGGCTCCAACAGCTCTTTCCCTGACAAGATTCTCACACATGTAAACTCATCTCGGTGTCTGCTTTTGGGAGGACCCAGACACAGAAGCATCTCCTACGTACCAAACACTATTCCAAGTGCTTTACATAATTTAAGTCAATTTACAGCTCATAACTATGGTTATTTCCTCACTTCAAAGGTAAGAAGCCCAAGGCACAGAGAAGTTCAGTGACCAGCTCAAGATCACACAGCAGTGGGGGCAGGGCTGGGAATCAAACCCAGACCATCTGGCTCTGAGTCCCTGCTCGGAACCACCTTGAACTACTTGGTCAGTGGATTAAAAATAAGCCAAACAAGAATAAAAATGTAGTTGTATTTTCTCGGGCTATCAGACGCAGGTTAAGCCAGAGTTACACAGATGCCCCAAAAGGTTCTCATGTGATCTACCTTGATGAAAGTTTTGTAACTAATGACTGTCCTGCTGAGAAGAAGTCAGGCCATTTGAAACTACAGCCCACGTATTTTGGAATATATTACATTGTCAGTACAGAATATTGGGGAATGATAATTGTTTTAATAGACCCACAGTTGAAAAGCACCCAAAAAAAAACCCACCCCAAAAAGCTTTAATTTAACATGGAATTTAAAGCACAAATAAATACTAATGAATTATTGATCCTTCCCACAACAGTAACATCTTGCCTGGGCAAAACAACTGATCACTTACAAAAAGTTTTCACACACATCCAATTTTACGTCAACATTACCAGTCAGCTGGGCAAGCCACGCCCCGGGTGGCTCTGCAGAGTCCTCTAAAGGACCACTCTGGTTTTGCAGACGCACCTGAGCGTGGGCTCCCCCAGCCCTCGGTGGCAAAGGGGTCACCCCTCCCTCACCTGCAGTTGACGGAGCATCTGACCATTTCTGCTGCTCTGAAAAACACTGGACAAGCTCGGCAGTGTTTCAGATAAAGTCTTCAGCTTGTCCACAAAATCAAAAGTACGATTTGCCTGCAAGATAAAGAAGATTTGGGTACGTCTCTAGCTCAGCCCTGTTGCATTAGGAAGGTTCTTCAGCGCTGTGGCTGCTACAACAAGGAGACCAGCCTTGCGTGCGGCTCAGCCATCAGAGCGGAGATCTTCCAAGGCCACCTACCCGGATACGGTGACCATCCCAAGGCCCTCCCCCCAGACTCTTTCCGTCAGGTGCTGTCCACGTGGTCACCGTGGTGTCCTCAGTGTATAGGTCACTCTCACGGGCAACAGACGTCCCCAGTATACACTGACTAAACAAGACACCTGCTCACACTTCCGTCTCAACAATACCTTCTCAACTAGCATCTACGATTTGTTTTATGATGCCCAACTCTATTTAGGATAAAACGAAACCGCAGTTATTTATTTATGGCTGCTGGCAGAGCAAATGAGCGTAAGATTTTTGTAAAATAATTTGGTGTCATAAAAAATATTTATGGTCACTGACCTACAAAAAAACACCCCTGCCTTTTTCTCTCAAAATAAAAGGACGCCATCCTGAGGAAATCATTTAAGTGAAATACAAAGCTACACCCATGAAGATGTCTATGGCAACGTTACTGTGTTTTTATACTGAAAACAGTCTATATGCAAAGAGATAAGATTAAGGCGGGTCTGGAGTCCAGCCACAGCCCCCTGGGGTCACAATGGCACAGGTCACACCAGCTCAGGGGCTAGAAAGAGAAGAGAGGCTCCTGCTGCTATAGTTCCCAAGACGAGCCCAGGACAGCACAGAGCCCGTCGCGGGCACGGCTGCCTCGGCTGCTGCCCCTCCCCCACTCAGCTGCCAGGGGTCTGACCGGCAAAGGAAAGCCGCAGCCTGTCCAAACGCCGCCCTTCCGCCTTCACATGAGCCTGAGCTGTGGACTCACTCGACGTCTGTGTTTCGCCCACCCACCAACGTGAGATCCTCTGTTGCTAAGGACGAGCAAGCAGGGAAACACCAGAGGCCCATGAAAAGACCCTTTCTGGTCAAAATAAACCTAATGAAAGGCAGGAGAAATGTAGAAAGTATCTACTTTGTATTTTCAAGAAACATCCAGGAGCACAGAGGAGGTGGCAACGAGGAGGAAAACAGCCCACGTGAGGCGGTGAGACCCAGAGACTGAACACAGGCTGGGAATCAAAACAAGGGGGACAGACGGGGCAGTGGAGACCCCGCCCCAGCCCTCAGAGGAGGGCAGAGAGACAAAGAAGGACAAATCAGAGACAGTCCGGGACAGATGCAAGAGATCTAAGCCAAGATGCAGAACCCAGAGCACAGAAGGGGCCAAGAACAGGGTCAGTTATCACAGGAGGGAGAAGACCCACCGCTGCCAAGTGTGCAAACCTGAAGACCGTTTCCCTTTTTTTTCTTTTTTTTTAAGTTCAGTTGCTGCACTATGTATATATATAAGTTACAGGTGTACAATATAGTGATTCATAGTTTTTAAAGTCTATACTCCATTTAGAGATATTGTAAAATATTGGCTGTATTCCCTGTGTTGTACAATGTATCTTGTTAGCTTATTTTATACGTAAGAGTTCGTACCTCTTAATCCCCTACCCCATCCTGCCCACTTCCCCTCCCCACTGGTGACCACTAGTTTGCTCTCTATACCTGTGAGTCTGCTTTTTTGTTATATTCACTAGTTTCATTTTTTTAGATTCCACATTTAAGTGATATCATACAGTATTTGTCTTTCTCTGTCTGAATTATTTCACTTAGCATAATGCCCTCCAAGTCTATCCACCTTGTTGCAAATGGCAAAATTTTGTTCTTTTTTATGGCTGAGTAATATTCCATTGTACTATATCTCTATATCTATATCTATATAGATATATATGCGTATGTATGTATATGTATACACACCACATCTTCTTTACCTATTCATCTGTTGATGGACGCTTAGGTTGCTTCCATATCTTGGCTACTGTGAATAACGGTGCTATAAACATTTCTTACACAGCAAAACAATATTAACAAGAGACTAGTGCTACCATACCTTGTAACAACTGGAATTCTAACTAAAAGAATAAATATATCAGCCTCAGGGAGAACACAAGAAGCCTGTGAAGAAGGAAAAACAATAATGTCGTTTCAGAGAGTTTCTCTGCAAAATTAAAGGTCAGTAGACAATGAAGCAGAATCTACTGAGTTTTCAGGGAGAAATAACATAAGCCAGGAATTCTTTTTTTTGTTGTTGTTGTTTTTTAAATTTTTTTTTTTTAAACATCTTTATTGGGGTATAATTGCTTTACAATGGTGTGTTAGTTTCTGCTTTATAACAAAGTGAATCAGCTATACATATACATATGTTCCCATATGTCTTCCCTCTTGCGTCTCCCTCCCTCCCACTCTCCCCATCCCACCCTTCCAGGCTGTCACAAAGCACCGAGCTAATATCCCTGTGCCTTGCGGCTGCTTCCCCCCAGCTATCTACCTTACTACGTTTGTTAGTGTGTATATGTCCATGACTCTCTCTCGCCCTGTCAAAACTCACCCCTCCCCCTCCCCATACCCTCAAGTCCGTTCTCCAGTAGGTCTGCGTCTTTATTCCTATCTCACCCCTAGGTTCTTCATGACATTTTTTTCCCTTAAATTCCATACATATGTGTTAGCATACGGTATTTGTCTTTTTCTTTCTGACTTACTTCACTCTGTATGACAGACTCTAGGTCTATCCATCTCATTACAAATAGCTCAATTTCATTTCTTTTTAAGGCTGAGTAATATTCCATTGTGTATATGTGCCACATCTTCTTTATCCATTCATCCGATGATGGGCGCTTAGGTTGTTTCCATGTCCTGGCTATTGTAAATAGAGCTGCAATGAACATTTTGGTACATGACTCTTTTTGAATTTTGGTTTTCTCAGGGTATATGCCAAGTAGTGGGATTGCTGGGTCATATGGTAATTCTATCTGTAGTTTTTTAAGGAACCTCCATACTGTTCTCCACAGTGGCTGAACCAATTCACATTCCCACCAGCAGTGCAAGAGTGTCCCCTTTTCTCCACACCCTCTCCAGCATTTATTGTTTCTAGATTTTTTGATGATGGCCATTCTGACTGGTGTGAGATGATATCTCATTGTAGTTTTGATTTGCATTTCTCTAATGATTAATGATGTTGAGCATTCTTTCATGTGTTTGTTGGCATTCTGTATATCTTCTTTGGAGAAATGTCTATTTAGGTCTTCTGCCCATTTTTGGATGGGGTTGTTTGTTTTTTTGTTATTGAGCTGCATGAGCTGCTTGTAAATTTTGGAGATTAATCCTTTGTCAGTTGCTTCATTTGCAAATGTTTTCTCCCATTCTGAGGGTTGTCTTTTGGTCTTGGTTATGGTTTCCTTTGCTGTGCAAAAGCTTTGAAGTTTCATTAGGTCCCATTTGTTTATTTTTGTTTTTATTTCCATTACTCTAGGAGGTGGGTCAGAAAGGATCTTGCTGTGATTTATGTCATAGAGTGTTCTTCCTATGTTTTCTTCTAAGAGTTTGATAGTTTCTGGCCTTACATTTAGGTCTTTAATCCATTTTGAGCTTATTTTTGTGTATGGTGTTAGGGAGTGATCTAATCTCATACTTTTACATGTACCTGTCCAGTTTTCCCAGCACCATTTATTGAAGAGGCTGTCCTTTCTCCACTGTACATTCCTGCCTCCTTTATCAAAGATAAGGTGTCCATATGTGCGTGGGTTTATCTCTGGGCTTTCTATCCTGTTCCACTGATCTATCTTTCTGTTTTTGTGCCAGTACCATACTGTCTTGATTACTGTTGCTTTGTAATATAGTCTGAAGTCAGGGAGCCTTATTCCTCCAGCTCCTTTTTTCGTTCTCAAGATTGCTTTGGCTATTCGGGGTCTTTTGTGTTTCCATACAAATTGCGAAATTTTTTGTTCTAGTTCTGTGAAAAATGCCAGTGGTAGTTTGATAGGGATTGCATTGAATCTGTAGATTGCTTTGGGTAGTAGAGTCATTTTCACAATGTTGATTCTTCCCATCCAAGAACATGGTATATCTCTCCATCTATTTGTATCATCTTTAATTTCTTTCATCAGTGTCTTATAATTTTCTGCATACAGGTCTTTCGTATCCTTAGGTAGGTTTATTCCTAGATATTTTATTCTTTTTGTTGCAGTGGTAAATGGGAGTGTTTTCTTGATTTCACTTTCAGATTTTTCATCATTAGTATATAGGAATGCCAGAGATTTCTGTGCATTAATTTTGTATCCTGCTACTTTACCAAATTCATTGATTAGCTCTAGTAGTTTTCTGGTAGCATCTTTAGGATTCTCTATGTATAGTATCATGTCATCTGCAAACAGTGACAGCTTTACTTCTTCTTTTCCGATTTGGATTCCTTTTATTTCCTTTTCTTCTCTGATTGCTGTGGCTAAAACTTCCAAAACTATGTTGAATAAGAGTGGTGAGAGTGGGCAACCTTGTCTTGTTCCTGATCTTAGTGGAAATGCTTTCAGTTTTTCACCATTGAGGATGATGTTTGCTGTGGGCTTGTCATATATGGCTTTTATTATGTTTAGGAAAGTTCCCTCTATGCCTACTTTCTGGAGGGTTTTTATCATAAATGGGTGTTGAATTTTGTCGAAAGCTTTCTCTGCATCTATTGAGATGATCATATGGTTTTTCTCCTTCAATTTGTTAATATGGTTTATCACATTGATAGATTTGCGTATATTGAAGAATCCTTGCATTCCTGGAATAAACCCCACTTGATCATGGTGTATGATCCTTTTAATGTGCTGTTGGATTCTGTTTGCTAGTATTTTGTTGAGGATTTTTGCATCTATGTTCATCAGTGATATTGGCCTGTAGTTTTCTTTCTTTGTGACATCCTTGTCTGGTTTTGGTATCAAGGTGATGGTGGCTTCGTAGAAGGAATTTGGGAGTGTTCCTCCCTCTGCTATATTTTGGAAGAGTTTGAGAAGGATAGGTGTTAGCTCTTCTCTAAACGTTTGATAGAATTCACCTGTGAAGCCATCTGGTCCTGGGCTTTTGTTTGTTGGAAGGTTTTTAATCACAGTTTCAATTTCAGTGCTTGTGATTGGTCTGTTCATATTTTCTATTTCTTCCTGATTCAGTCTTGGCAGGTTGTGCATTTCTAAGAATTTGTCCATTTCTTCCAGATTGTCCATTTTATTGGCATAGAGTTGCTTGTAGTAATCTCTCATGATTTTTTTTATTTCTGCAGTGTCAGTTGTTACTTCTCCTTTTTCATTTCTAATTCTATTGATTTGAGTCTTCTCCCTTTTTTTCTTGATGAGTCTGGCTAGTGGTTTATCTATTTTGTTTATCTTCTCAAAGAACCAGCTTTTAGTTTTATTGATCTTTGCTATTGTTTCCTTCATTTCTTTTTCATTTATTTCTGATCTGATTTTTATGATTTCTTTCCTTCTGCTAGCTTTGGGGATTTTTTGTTCTTCTTTCTCTAATTGCTTGAGGTGCAAGGTTAGGTTGTTTATTCGAGATGTTTCCTGCTTCTTAAGGTGGGCTTGTATTGCTATAAACTTCCCCCTTAGAACTGCTTTTGCTGCATCCCATAGGTTTTGGGTCGTTGTGTCTCCATTGTCATTTGTTTCTAGGTATTTTTTTATTTCCTCTTTGATTTCTTCAGTGATCACTTCATTATTAAGTAGTGTATTGTTTAGCCTCCATGTGTTTGTATTTTTTAAAGATCTTTTCCTGTAATTGATATCTAGTCTCATGGCGTTGTGGTCGGAAAAGATACTTGATACAATTTCAGTTTTCTTAAATTTACCAAGGCTTGATTTGTGACCCAAGATATGATCTATCCTGGAGAATGTTCCATGAGCACTTGAGAAAAATGTGTATTCTGTTGTTTTTGGATGGAGTGTCCTATAAATATCAATTAAGTCCATCTTGTTTAATGTATCATTTAAAGCTTGTGTTTCCTTATTTATTTTCATTTTGGATGATCTGTCCATGGGTGAAAGTGGGGTGTTAAAGTCCCCTACTATGAATGTGTTACTGTTGATCTCCCCTTTTATGGTTGTTAGTATTTGCCTTATGTATTGAGGTGCTCCTATGTTGGGTGCATAAATATTTACAATTGTTATATCTTCTTCTTGGATCGATCCCTTGATCATTATGTAGTGTCCTTCTTTGTCCCTTTTAATAGTCCTTATTTTAAAGTCTATTTTGTCTGATATGAGAATTGCTACTCCAGCTTTCTTTTGGTTTCCATTTGCATGGAATATCTTTTTCCATCCCCTTACTTTCAGTCTGTATGTGTCTCTAGTTCTGAAGTGGGTCTCTTGTAGACAGCATATATAAGGGTCTTGTTTTTGTATCCATTCAGCCAATCTGTGTCTTTTGGTGGGAGCATTTAGTCCATTTACATTTAAGGTAATTATCGATATGTATGTTCCTATTTCCATTTTATATATTGTTTTGGGTTCGCTACTATAGGTCATTTCCTTCTCTTGTGTTTCGTGTCTAGAGAAGTTCCTTTAGCATTTGTTGTAAAGCTGGTTTGGTGGTGCTGAACTCTCTCAGCTTTTGCTTGTCTGTAAAGGTTTTAATTTCTCCATCAAATGTGAATGAGATCCTTGCTGGGTAGAGTAGTCTTGGTTGCAGGCTATTCTCCTTCATCACTTTCAGTATGTCCTGCCACTCCCTTCTGGCTTGTAGGGTTTCTGCTGAGAGATCAGCTGTTAACCTTATGGGGATTCCCTTGTGTGTTATTTGTTGTTTTTCCCTTGCTGCTTTTAATATGCTTTCTTTGTATTTAATTTTTGACAGTTTGATTAATATGTGTCTTGGCGTGTTTCTCCTTGTATTTATCCTGTATGGGACCCTCTGTGCTTCCTGGACTTGATTAACTATTTCCTTTCCCATATTAGGGAAGTTTTCAACTATAATCTCTTCAAATATTTTCTCAGTCCCTTTCTTTCTTTCTTCTTCTTCTGGAACCCCTCTAATTCGAATGTTGGTGCGTTTCATGTTGTCCCAGAGGTCTCTGAGACTGTCCTCAGTTCTTTTCATTCTTTTTTCTTTATTCTGCTCTGCAGTAGTTATTTCCACTACTTTATCTTCCAGGTCACTTATCCGTTCTTCTGCCTCAGTTATTCTGCTATTGATCCTATCTAGAGTGATTTTAATTTCATTTATTGCATTGTTCATCGTTGCTTGTTTCGTCTTTAGTTCTTGTAGGTCCTTGTTAACTGTTTCTTGCATTTTGTCCATTCTACTTCCAAGATTTCGGATCATCCTTACTATCATTATTCTGAATTCTTTTTCAGGTAGATTGCCTATTTCCTCTTCATTTGTTAGGTCTGGTGGGTTTTTATCTTGCTCCTTCATCTGCTGTGTGTTTTTCTGTCTTCTCATTTTGCTTATCTTACTGTGTTTGGGGTCTCCTTTTTGCAGGCTGCACTTTCGTAGTTCCCGTTGTTTTTGATGTCTGTCTCCAGTGGCTAAGGTTGTTTCAGTGGGTTGTGTAGGCTTCCTGGTGGAGGGGACTAGTGCCTGTGTTGTGCTGGATGAGGCTGGATCTTGTCTCTCTAGTGGGCAGGTTCACGTCTGGTGGTGTGTTTTGGGGTGTCTGTGGCCTTATTATGATTTTAGGCAGCCTCTCTGCTAATGGGTGGGGTTGTGTTCCTGTTTTGCTAGTTGTTTGGCATAGGTTGT
Organism: Phocoena sinus; assembly: GCF_008692025.1. Classification (NCBI taxonomy): domain Eukaryota; kingdom Metazoa; phylum Chordata; class Mammalia; order Artiodactyla; family Phocoenidae; genus Phocoena; species Phocoena sinus. Next base: position 106,360,869 of record NC_045771.1, read on the forward strand.
CCAGCGCTGTGGCTTGCTGGTCGTTGAGTGAAGCTGGGTGCTGGTGTTAAGATGGAGGTCTCTGGGAGATTTCCACCGTTTAATATTATGTGGAGCTGGGAGGTCTCTTGTTGACCAGTGTCCTGAAGTTGGCTCTCCTACCTCAGAGGCAGAGCCCTGACTCCTGGCTGGAGCACCAAGAGCCTTTCATCCACACAGCTCAGAATAAAAGGGAGAAAAAGTAGAGAGAATTAGTAGAAGTATGAGTAAAGAAAGAAGGAAAGGAGGAAAGGAAGGAAGGAAGGAAGAAGCAAAGAAGGAAAGAAAGGAGGGAGGGAGGGAGGGAGGGAGGAAGGAAGGAAGGAGGGAAAGAAGGAAAAAAGACAGAAAGAAAGATGATACAGTAAAAATAAAATAAAGTATAATATAGTTATTGAATTAAAAAATATTTAGAGGGCTTCCCTGGTGGCGCAGTGGTTGAGAGTCCGCCTGCCGATGCAGGGGATACCGGTTCGTGCCCCGGTCCGGGAGGATCCCGCATGCCACGGAGTGGCTGGGCCCGTGAACCATGGCCGCTGGGCCTGCGCGTCCGGAGCCTGTGCTCCGCAATGGGAGAGGCCACAACAGTGAGAGGCCCGCATACCGCAAAAAAAAAAAAAAAAATATTTAGAAAAAAAAAAAGGGACGGATAGAACCTTAGGACAAATGTTGGAAGCAAAGCTATACAGAGAAAATCTTACACAGAAGCATACACATACACCTTCACAAAAAGAGGTAAAGGGGGAAAAATCATAAATCCTGCTCCCTGAGACCACCTCCTCAATTTGGGGTGATTCGTTGTCTAAAGGAGGGAAGGAAGGAAGGAAAGAAAGAAAGAACGAAGGTAAAGTATAATAAAGTTATTACAATTAAACTTAATTATTAAGAAAAAGAATTTTTAAAAAAAAGTCATGGACGGATAGAGCCCTAGGACAAATGGTGGAAGCAAGAGTATACCGACAAGATCTCACACAGAAGCATACACGTACACATTCACAAAAAGAGGAAAAGGGAAAAAAATCATAGATCTCGCTCCTAAATTCCACCTCTTCAATTTGGGATCATTCCTTGTCTATTCAGGTATTCCACAGATGCAGGGTATATCAAGTTGATTGTGGAGCTTTAATCCGCTGCTTCTGTGGCTGCTGGGAGAGATTTCCCTTTCTCTTCTTTGTTCTCACAGCTCACAGGAGCTCAGCTTTGGATTTGGCCCTGCCTCTGCGTGTAGGTCGCTGGAGGGCGTCTGTTTTTTTGCTCAGACAGGACGGGGTTAAAGGAGCCGCTGATTTGGGGCCTCCGGCTCACTCAGGCCGGGGGTTGGGGGATGGGAGTAGGAGGGGCACTACGTGCGGGGCGGGCCTGCGGCTGCAGAGGCAGCGTGACGTTGCGGCAGAGGCCGGCGTGATGTTGCACCAGCCTGAGACCCGCCGTGCGTACTCCCGGGGAAGTTGTCCCTGGATCCCGGGAACCTGGCAGTGGCGGGCTGCACAGGCTCCGCGGAAGAGGGGTGTGGAGAGTGACCTGTGCTCGCACACAGGCCCCTTGGTGGCGGCAGCAGCAGCCTTAGCGTCTCCCGCCCGTCTCTGGGGTCCGCGGTTTTAGCCGCGGCTCGCGCCCGTCTCTGGGGTTCGCGCTTTTAGCCGCGGCTCGCGCCCGTCTCTGGAGTTCCTTTAAGCAGCGCTCTTAAACCCCTCTCCTCGCGCACCAGGAAACAAAGAGGGAAGAAAAAGTCTCTTGCCTCTTCGGCCGGTGCAGGCTTTTCCCCGAACTCCCTCCCGGCTAGTCGTGGTGCACTAACCCCTTCAGGCTATGTTCAAGCCGCCAACCCCAGTCCTCTCCCTGAGCTCCGTCCAAAACCAAAACCCGAGCCTCAGCTCGCAGCCCCGCCCGCCCCGGCGGGTGAGCAGACAAGCCACTCGGGCTGGTGAGTGCCGGTCAGCACCGATCGTCTGTGCAGGAATCTCCCCGCTTTGCCCTCCGCACCCGTCGCTGTGCACTACTCCGCGGTCCCGAAACTCCCCCCTCCGCCTCCCGCAGTCTCCGCCCGCGGAGGGGCTTCCTAGTGTGTGGAAACTTTTCCTCCTTCACAGCTCCCTCCCACTGGTGCAGGTGCCGTCCTTATTTTGTCTCTGTTTTTTCTTTTGCCCTACCCAGTTACGTGGGGAGTTTCTTGCCTTTTGGGAGGTCTGAGGTCTTCTGCCAGCCTTCAGTAGGAGTTCTGTAGGAGTTGTTCCACGTGTGGATGTATTTCTGGTGTATCCGTGGGGAGGAAGGCGATCTCCGCGTCTTACTCTTCCGCCATCTTCAAGGTCCCAGCCAGGAATTCTTATGTCCAGCTGAGCTATGGTACAAAGGTGAGGACCTCAGATATCCAAGGACAAAGAAATGATGCTACCTATGAATGCTCCTGAAAAAGTTACCTGAACACACCTGAGTAAACAGTTCAATCAATATGAGAACACTGAAATGATGATGAGCCATGAAACCACTCAAATAGAGAATTAATTTTAAATAATGGTGAGCAAGGTTCTGAATTGAATCCAAATGCCAATAACAATTCTTGAAAGAAAAAAATTATAATAGAAAAGTTACAGTAAAATTATAAACACCAGCTGCTCACTCTGACGATTGTTAACGTGTCTGACTGGTTTCAGACTCTGTCGATACAAGAGAGCCATGGTGCGGGAGGAGAGGATGGAGTGACAGCAAAGGTTCTCACGTAAGAAAGAAGTGAGTCTGGGCATTGATAACTGGGAAGAGGACAGACATGACATTAAAAAACAGAAGACAGAAAACAAAGGAGGAAAAGAGACCCTACAGAACAAATTCTTCTGGCAAAAGAGAGGAAAAACGGTAATCACCAGGACAGGTATACATTTCAAAACTATAGAGGAGGATGACAAAATAGCTCTAAACTTATCAGAGTTATGAAAAGAACTTCAAGTAGGTTAAAATATCGTAATTCAAAGGCTAAGATTTTCAGACCCATCCCATCAAGTTACTCAATAAACATTTACCAAAGGTCTTTCAGCCAGGCATAAGTGTAGGTGCTAAAATTATAGCTATGAACAAAATAAAACGCTTTTCTTAATTAAGATTATGTTATATGGCAGAGACAAAACTATCAAAGCCAACTGTATTTCTATACTGAATCAAAAACAAAAGATCTCAAAAATCAAGCAAAAACATAAAAACTAGAAATGTTAACAGTAAAAAAATCAAATTCATTGCAAAAAGGATAAATGGAATGACGATCATTTTATTCTGAAATAAATTCAGAATTTACAGTGACTAATATTTCTACACACTGTAACACATCAATAAAAGATACAAAGTAAATATGACTAGAAATAAGGTAGAATTTTGTAAGAACTGAACAGTAGACAACATGAACATATGCACTGCACTGAGCCTCTGAAAGATCACACCGAGAGCACTTAAAAATGAAGTGGTGAACAAGGCCTCCCCATCCCGGGTTATTCGCTTGGTGGTCTTAGCCAAGTTACTTAAACACTGCTTTGAAAGGACACATGCACCCCAATGTTCATTGCAGCACTATTTACAATAGCCAGGACATGGAAGCAACCTAAGTGTCCATCGACAGATGAATGGATAAAGAAGATGTGGTACATATATACAGTGGAATATTACTCAGCCATAAAAAAGAATGAAATCTTGCCATTCGCAGCAACATGGATGGACCTAGAGGTTGTCATACTAAGTGAAATAAGTCAGACAGAGAAAGACAAATACCATATGGTATCGCCTATATGTGGAATCTAAAAAATTAAACAAATGAACCACCATAACAGAACTGAAACAGACTCATAGATTCAGAGAACAAACTGGTAGTCTCCAGTGAAACAGGTGAAGGGGATTAAGAGGCACAAACTTCCTGGAGAAACCCCTCTGCCCCTCAGGCGGCAGCACCGGGAACCCGTGGAAGCTTCAACGGCACCAGAGGAACCAAGCACTAAGCCTGTGATGATTAAACTGCCCTTGGAACCGCAGCCCACAAAGGACGCTGAGACCTGTTAAACATGAACAGGAGACTGTCTGCAAAAATGAAAGGTTTTCTTACAGCCAACATGCCCACAATACAGCTGAGCATCAGCCACCATGCAAAGAACCGGAGAACTCACAAGAATCAACCGATGTCAATAGTGAAATAAATCTGATGTTGGAATGATCTGGCAAGTATTTTAAAGCCGTCATCATAGAAATACTTCAACAAGCAATTAGGGCTTCCCTGGTGGCGCAGTGGTTGAGAGTCCGCCTGCCGATGCAGGGGACATGGGTTTGCGCCCTGGTCCGGGAAGATCCCACATGCCGAGCGGCTGGGCCCATGAGCCATGGCTGCTGAGCCTGTGTGTCTGGAGCCTGTGCTCCGCAACGGGAGAGGCCACAACAGTGAGAGGCCCACGTACAGCAAAAAAAAAAAAAAAAAAAAAAAGAAATAACAAGCAATTAAAAACTGTCTTGAAACAAATTAAGTAGCAGAAAAGCTCAACAAAGAAATACAAGTTATTAAAAAGACAGCTAAGCACGGGGTAATACAGAACTGAAAAATGCCATAACAGAAAGTGTTTTAAACTTGCTGGATGGTCTCAAGTAGAAATGACAGAGGACAGAACCAGTGTACTTGAGGACAGGTCACTACACTTCACCCAATCCGAGCAAGAGGAAAAACAGACGACAAAGTAACCAGAGCTTCAGGGACCTGCAGGACAATACTAGGAGTCCACGTTTATAACTTTTGAGTCCCAGAAAGACAGGAGAAACAGAGTAGGGCTGAAAGGCTATTAGAATAAGTAACAGCTGAAAACTTCCCCAAACTGGTGAAATACAAAAATTTACAGAATCAAGAACTTGAGAAAAACCTTCATAAGATTATAGGGAGACAACGCGCACGGAGCTCGGAGCCCCGCCCAGAGCTGGGGCACAAATCTCAGAGATGCCACAACCTCAAGTCTTGTCTTCACTTTTATACCACTGGGAGAAACTACTTGGGCTCTGTTTTCACCTACGTACCACCTAATAACTGCTGATTTTAGAAAATGCCCTAAGCCTCTTTTCCTTACAGCTCATTTTTGTTTAAAAATAAAAAAGAAAGAAGAAGGTGACTGGGTCAGAGCATAAGATCTTAGCTATGGGTTTATTTTTCCTGTTGTATTCATCATTTTCTTATTTATATCACCCTCCTCAGCATTCAGACCATTTGCTTATTGCTAGGGGAATGAGACAGAGGAATCTGAAGATTTAAATAAAAGAAAGGATTTTTTTCTGACCTGGCCAGAATCAGGAAGGGCAGAACCCGGGAGGGAAGAGCCCCTTCCCCACAGCCCATTTCTCTCTAAAGAGGTCCTCCCTCCGCATCTCGGCAGGATTGGGAGAAGAGAGGAAGGTCGCCCTGGGGCCCCAGAAACAAAGGGACCTGGGCCTGACTTTCCCCAGAACAGAGGGCCGGCTGGACTGGGCATCTCGGTCGAGCGGCCTGGCCGCATCTTCAGGACGACAAAGCACACACGCGGCGCTCTGCCTCCTCCCCACTGACACGCCAATCCACCGCCACACAAGACAGCAAGATGGAAAGACTTCCCGGGACGCTGTCAGACGTGCGTATCTTGCTGCTTCTAGCCGATTCCGAGTGTTCAAAGGGCTTCGTGAAAAGCTCAACCCCCTTTCCACTCTGCGCCCCAGGAACCACGTCCCAAACGCAGAGGAAGCGCTGCCAGCAGCTCCCTGGACATCGTCCTGAAGCTGTCTGTACACTTAGGAGCACAGGTGCCCACGTGTGTGACCCGCTTTTCGTCACTGGGACACCCCACGCTCCTCCCCACCGCCCTGAAATACAGTTAACAGTAAGTCCTGGAGGCCAGTCTATATCTAGATCAGTCTTTTTTGTAAGCTGCGTATTTTTCATTTCATGAATGTGCCAGACAGACCAGGCCCCTGTCTGGCAGCCGAGGGGGCCGCCGGCCTCACCCGCGGGAGCGGCCCCTGGGAGGCCTGGCCTCCCCTGCAGCCGCCTGCCCGGCCTTGCCCGGCCACAGCAGGTCCTCAGGGGAGGCCCGGCTCCCGCCCCCCGTCTCCCCCTCCCGCCTGAGCCCTGCGCTTGGGCCACCCGTGGGCTCGGGACCAGCGGCCGCCCCTCATCCAGACACACACCAGGCCGAGGCCCCTCTGCCCTAGGCCGCCCGCCGGCCCCCAGCCCCGGCGCAGCACGGCCCCCGGGAGGGCGCAGCCGGCGCGCGCCAGCCCAGCACCCCCCCGGCCCGGCCGCCCCTGCTCTGTCTGTCTGCTCCCCGGGGCCCCACCCGGCCCGACAAGCCCTTTCGTTCCGGCGTCCCTCAGCCTCAGCACGCCGACCTTCCCCGCTGAGGGCCAGCCCCGCGCCCGTGGGGCAGCCGGCGGCTTCCCCGGGCTCCACCCCAGATGCCGGCAGTGAGCCCCGGCTGTGGGCGGGGACAGGAGCGTCGCCGGACGCTGCGGCAGGCGCTCTGCAGGCAAAGCTGCCACCCCCCGGCCCTGAGAGCCGCTGCTCTCCCGGCCGCTCCTGCTTCCAGAGGTGACCTTCAGTCCCCACCGCCCTGGGGGCAACGCCTTTCCGGAAACAGCGCTGGTGGAGGAGAAGGTTCGGACTACGCTCGTGGCTCCCAGAAACCGGGGCTCTCCCTCCGGCCTCCGTGTTACTGGGAGGAAAAGGCTTATTGAGAGGGACGGTGACAAGGGACAGGTCACAGGCGCGGGGGCACCCCCGGCCTAGCCCCGTGCACACGTGTTTCTCTTCACGACATCGTGCCGCTTGGTGCTTTACCCTCAGAGTTACAGGTCCAACCAGAGGAGATGACCCATTTTATACATTTTTTTCCCACGAAAAAATGGCAACTTCACGTGGTTCCACCTAATGGGAAGTAATGGGGAGAGTAAGACCAAGTAGTAGATGACATGCAAGACAGGCCCTTCCACCATGACAGGTGATGTGCTTCACACACCGTAAGCTGGCAGAGCTTCTAGGCTCTCCCAGCCACGTGGAACGTTGGACCGGGAGTCCAATGAGCAGAACCGGTTTCCCGAAAGTTAAATAGAATCATTCGGCCTGGCTCCAGCGCCACGAAGTTTAGCTTCATACGTACAAACCAGGACACCCTCATGCAAAGTCGTCAGCCACAGCGAATGCGTGCAAAAGGCACCAGCGCACAGCACTGCCTATGACGTGTACGGGGGACCAAGCAAGAGCCAGGGAAATGTCTGCTTGTTCTTCCAAAACTTCCGTCATTCTCAGAACGCACTGGGCACACTCACTGCCACATCCCTGTCGTGGCCAAGCCCCCTCCTCCCGCCCCCATGGAGGCCTGCACATGCCCTCCCTCGGAAGGCTTTTCTAAACCCTCCTTTCCAGGGGGACTAGAAGCTCACCTCCTGTGCCCTGTGCCACACTGAGCGAATCTCTGATCACGTTAGTTCTGAATTATTTCTTCAGATGTTTGTCTTCTCTTTCCCCACCGCAGGGTGAGCTCCTCAAAAGCAAGACTGTCATACTAACTGTTGTATCACAGAATATAGCACGGTATATAATCCTACAGTACATTTTATATATCATCAATAATATCTTTGTGTAATAATACATAATATAATAATAATAAAGTCATGGCCCATTTTTTAATTTGAATTTAAAATAAAGCTGTGCTACAGAGCCATTTTCTGTGAAATTTCTGAACTTCCCACAGCCCTTGCAAGCTTAACGCAGGGAGATCATCGGAACGACACTGGCTTTGGCTCCAGGCCCCTCGGAAGCCCAGCCCTGGAAGGATGAGCTCCTGACGTACGTCTAGATTAATGTCATCTCACTGTGACAGCCCAGTCCAAATGGACAGTCCCAAGATAAAGCAGACGTTATTAAGCACATTCAGAATAAACTGAGGCAAATACAGCCCCTGAGCTAAGCCCCAGGCAGGAAGCAAGAGGCCACGTGGCAACCACAAGGGCAGGAAACATGAATCTGTAAAATCTACTTTGACAAAAATAACCCAACTGCTCGGATGACCACACCCCATCGCCAACTTTTTAGCTTTTAAGTTATTAGTACTATTTGAAGCTCGGAAGTTTAGCATTAATAGGGCTTGATGTCTCCTCCTCTGGTTTTGACAGACCCCATGGCCTCCTGAAGTCCCTCACAGGTGCCTGCAGGCTCATAAGCCACCGTCAGACAAGGAGAGAAGACCCTGGGAAGACACAGCACCACCATGTCAAAAGAAAGTACAAATATGAACAATGATAAATCCTGAAGCTAACGGGTTTGAGAAGGTAAGAAACATAAGGAAAGGAAAACATGCAGAGCTGTGCGATGTCCAGACGCCTCCAGGGAAGCTCTTTGGCTTCTTCACCTGGGCTCACCCGCCACAGATGAGGCCGACAAAGCCTCGCCGCCGACTTGGGAAATGTCACTACCAGACCCAGGCCACGAACACTGGGTCAGACTCCTCCTTCACCACCAGATGCACCAAGCAAAACAGATGCGCATGTGTTCTCCACATCTTCCTGGGACCACCTGAACCGGCCTCCTTTGTCTAAGTGTCCTGCCTGCATTAATTACTCCAAATAATACCTCCTGCCCCCAAAATGTCCTCTGAGAGAACGACGCGGCATGTCCGAGTTCAACAACGACACGAACAGGAAAAAAATACCCAGGGGAAAATAAATTGTAATCAGCATAAGAAAACTGTGTGTAATCCAAGCTATACAACAATCACGTTAAATATTTTAACAGACTGCTTCCCACTGTACTGCTTGTATGGTCTGTAACATCCTCATTCATTCAAACTCACCTTTCTAATGACCTTATTAATCTCTGGAGTGTTTGGTGTGTACAGTGTTCTTCCATGTAATACAGGTTTTAGGAAGGACCACACCAAAGCACCATTTGGAGACTGTAGTATTTCCTGATAAAGCTTCAAGCAAAAGGGTGCTGTCACAATTTAAAAAAAAAAAAAGTGTTGCTCATGATTGGGGATGTCCAGGATAACAAGGACATTCACATACAGAGCCATGACGCCTCAATTTCCGATGAGTGGCTTATATATTTTTTTCATGACTCAATTCTGATTTGGGGCAGTAAGTTCAGAAATAATTTTTCTTGTCCTTGTCTTTAGCAGCTCTTGTCTCAAAACTCTGAGACACCATGTCCCCTTCAATAATTTGAAAGAGAGGAAAGTATGACCTTCACATTTTTAAACTAAGTCATCGGTAAGAGTACTAAATAATGACAAAGACAACTAAAAATTAAAACAGTAATGCAAAAGGAATGCATCTGGTTTTAATCTAGAAAATCTTCTTTTCAACAGTCACTGTATTGAGACTACAATTAGGTTTTTCTTAAGAAATTAGCTTTATAAATTGCTACAGAATTTCCTTTGCTGCACCTATACAGAACTATTGCACTGACTGCTTTTGTTACATTAAATCACCTTGTTTTCACCCAAACATCAGTTCCTCATGTTGGCAATCATACTGCTGTGGTGCTGGTTGGTTTCAATGGAAGGTTTATTCAACCGAACCAACAGGTACTAATGAAGGTGGACCCTTCACCACCATTACGATTACTAATCAAGTAAGAAAGGTTTTAAGCCAGTTAGTGACAAATACTTCAGTATAACCAGTTCTTTTACTCCTGAACAGAACATTTAAAATGAAAATATTATCTTAGCTTTGATATCACAATCCATAACACACAAGGTAGGAAAATTACTGTTGCGGTAATTTTCACTATCAGTTGCATTTTCCTAAATTCCCCATTTGAAAAGAAAAACAAATTCTTTTTATTCAACAAATACAATAAAATTGATAGAAATAATTCCGTAAAATATAAATTAAGGGCATGACTACATAATGACTTCTTATAGCATTAATTATAGAGGTTGTTCTTACTGATATTTTAACAACTTACACTTTAAATTATAAGCTTAATATAAACGGTAGCAATTTTTACTTTGGAAAAGACATAATCATACATATGAACAGAACAAGAAATCTGAAACCAGGAATCCCAATATCTGCCACTTGTGAGCTGTGTGAACTTGGTCAAGTCACTTAACCTTCTCTGAGCTCCTCTCGTGTCACCTGAAAAATGAGGGTACTAATATTGTCTATGGTTCGTGTGACCGTCATTTAAAATAAATGTATGAAAGGACAAAGAAAAACTGGTCCTCAGTGTTAGCTGAACAACCAGATGGATGGAGCAATGGATGGAAAGATAGAAGGATGGATAGGTGGGTGGATGGATGGATGGATGGATGCAGGATGGGTGGATGGGTGGATTAATTGACAGATGATGGATGGATGGATGGAGCAATGGATGGAAAGATAGAGGGATGAATAGGTGGATGGATGGATGGATGCAGGATGGATGGATAACTGGATGATTGGATTTGATGAACAAATTAATAATCCTCAAAAAACCCATATGCAAGAAGAAAAGAGGAAATGAGGATTAGGAAAGAAGACAACAAAATTATTCCATATGAATAGCCTTAATGTGTATCTATACTGCCACATTATATTTTGTTCGACAGCTCTCCAAATTATCCATCAGCTGATGAACACAACGACACACTGTCTCTAGGGCAGCTCTGAGGACACCCTGCAGCCCCATCTCTACATAATTCCCCTCTCCTCCCTGGTCCCACCAACACGTCTGTCCATCCCAGGCACAGGTACATAAAGAGGTGTCTTGGGCACAGCAGGCAGAAGTCTAAGGCAGCCTCGTAGCCTTGTTCTGCAGATAGAACCTGTAGATATGATGGACGCCACATCCCTGGTTAGCTTACACGGCCACGGCGCAGGGATTCTGACTTGGAGTTGATTGAGGTGGAGGTTATCCTGGTTGAGCCATCAGCTAAACCCTTTAAGAGACCAGAAGCCTCAGAATCACAGAGATACTCTGCTGTCCTTGAAGACGCAGCCTCCTGGGGTTCTGCAGCTGCAAGGAACTGAATTCTACCAACAACTACCTCCAATGAGACCCCAGCCCTGGCCATCACCTTCACTTCAGCCTCATGCGATCCCTAGAGAGGACCCAGCTAATCAGTGCTCAGACTGTGACCTACAGAGACCATGAGATGACAGGTGTGTGTCAGACCACTGACTTGCCGTACGGCGCAGAAGAGTGATTAATACACTAGGACACAACCACACCACCGTCCTCAACAGTCGGTAGATATCACCCCCATCACTCCTCACGACAACCTTACAAGGCAGGTCCTATGTTTCCATGTCATACATGAGATGAACACGATTCAGGGACGTGATGTCACAGGACCGAAGACACGCAACTTGGTGGTGGGGCTGAGCAGTCTAAACCCAAACCCTTAGCTGTGCGTTTCGTCTCTCTTCCTAATCAAAATGCACCAACTTACAGTGGGGCCGGGGCATCACCTTTAAGTCTGCTGTTATTTGCTAGGGAGCATTATATAGAAGGCAAATCTGTAGGGGACCACATATGGCTCTCCTGGCTGTGAGAGAGCCATTCTGCAAGAACCAAAATGCTGCCCCTGGTCTCCGGGCCCGGACCTCTCGCTGTTACTGGCTACCCAGGGGTCCCAAAAGGGCTGGGGCTTCAGGTGCACTGGAATTTAAGACCCAGTTCCTCGGCGTCACAGGTGAGAGAATTAGCCCGTGCTCAAGGGTGCAGGGGTCTTTCAAATCCAACTGCGACGCCAGCATTTGCTGACCTTACAGAAAATGAAGGATACAGGTTAGAGGGTGCAGGTAGGAAATTCTTTGCTCATATGTACCCACTTTCTACACAGACAGAATATCTTGTACAAAGCAGGGCTAATTATCAAAATGCAAATTAATCTAAACAAATATGGATTACAGTTTTCTTACTTGAATCTTCAGGAATGTTGAATTTTTCCTTGTCGTCTCCTAAGAATTCATTAACTCTAGGCAAGTGAAGAAAGATGTCAGAGTTCCTAAAGAAAGAGGCTTCGTCCTTGCAAACCACCTTCATCACAGACTGGAAAGGACCAAAGGCTGATGCCTGAGAACATAAGAAAAATAAACCACAGGCAAACAGTGACTTAGAGGGACTCCCTCCCAGGCTCTTGAAACTTCGGTCCCTCCTCCAACTGATTATATAAGATTGTCACCAAGTCGAAAGTATGAAATCTCAGTGACAGTCCTTCTGTCCTTGAAATGCTATGCAAATCACAGCAGTGATTTTTCTGGTCTATACGGTTGAAGAGACAAATGTCTCACACTCACACACACACACACCAGCAAATCTCTGCTGTCTGTCCAGTGATAAATCATTAATCCATAAAGTACCACGAACTCAGACTAATTAATAGTATGAATATCTACAGCTAAATTTCCCAGCTACCCGAGGGCTCTCAACTCACCCCTCGGCTGAATGAACACCCCATGTCCCGCGTCCGAGGCAGGTCCGAGGATGCACCATCCGCCCCTCACCCTGCGCCTCGCCCTTCACAGGCCCCACACACAACCCCCTTCCCCATCGATTCCATTCCAGGCAGAGAGAGTCCAGGCACAACGAACATCTGGCTACTGACCTCATTCAACTTCGAGTTTGTATTCGCAGCAAACGATCTGTAATCTGCAAGCCAATTACTTGTGTGCAAATAAACGTATTAAGGTTTCTGAAAGCGAGGTACTCTCTGAGTCCAGTTAAACAGGCCCCTGGAATCTCCTCTGTGAGGGTAATCCATCCAGTGACTTCTGACATCACAGAGAACGCCTGGACTGCCACCTCCACGTGGGTGCTTGTGCGTCCCGCTTCCTCTGGCTCTGCAGGGGACCCCAGGCCCTGCTCCTCGTCAGGCTGCTGCCTCCAGAACCACTAAGAGGTACCCTCGTCCCTGTGCTTTGTCACCACATGCGCATTTTAGACAGTGGAATAGAAAGGAAGGCAGAGGAGCAAACACAGACACAGCAAATCCGCACCTTCCCCGGGGCCAAGGCCAAGCACCCACCTGTGGGAAGTCGGGCGTGTCCAGCAAAGCAGCGATCTCAAGTTCTCGGGGGAACTCGGGAAGGTGTTCGAGGACGCGGCTGGCTCCGGGGAGCAGATGGCCGAGGCTGGACCCGACGTCCAGCAGGGAGCTGAGCGGGCCGCTGGCTTCCACAGGGAGCAGAGTCTCCAAGGGAAACACAACACGACCTAACCAGCGCTGGACGTGGTGCCTCACAAGCATCACTGGAGCGGGGCAGAGAATGAAGAGCGTTACTTGATTTTATTCTCTTGAGCCTGGGAGACACCTCTGCTGTGCCGTATAAAGCCCTCTCTACTGGCTCCGTTCTGGGAGCACGCTCAACCGTACTGGTATCGTCAGAACATGCCAGGAGCAGATATGACTGGCTGTTAAAAGTCAAATCACTTTCAAACAATTTTTTTCTGTCTTTGAGGTGCCCGGAGTGGCTATTTAAGAAGAGGGTCACAATAAAATGATTCTTATGTGTGAAAGTTTCCATCTACCTACAGCTTCCCTGTGTCACAGCGCACAGTCCTCCGAACCCCTGTGGGCTGTGTGCCAGCGCTGATTTTGTGGATGAAGCAACTGAGCTCAGAGAGCTTCAAAGGCTTCCCGCACCATCACCAGCTGGAAGATTAGGGCCAGGAATGCACCCTGGGTGCTTTAGAAGCATCAGTGCCTCCGGATGCTGGGACCCACCTGTGCTGTCACCACTGACACACTCTGTGTTTTACTTATTCACTGCATCCTCTCTGTTCGGGGACAGGCAGGGATTTTTGCCTGTCATGGTCATTGATGTGGCCACAGCTGCGAGAACGGCCTCTGGCAATACTGGTTGCTTAGCACAGGGAGCTCTACTCAATATTTTGTTATAACCTGTAACATGAAAGAATCTGAAAAAATAGATATGTATGGATGTGTAAGTGAATAACTTTGCTGTACACCTGAAACTAACACAATATTATAAATCAACTATACTTCAATTTAAAAGACTAAAAAATTAAAGAAAAGATTCTGTTATGAGAAAATGTCAATCAATTAATAAACATTTCCAAAGGGAACCCTCCTACACCGTTGGTGGGAATGTAAATTGATATAACCACTACAGAGAACAGTATGGAGGTTCCTTAAAAAACTACAAATAGAACTACCATATGACCCAGCAATCCCACTCCTGGGCATATACCCAGAGAAAACCATAATTCAAAAAGACACATGCACCACAATGTTCATTGCAGCTCTATTTACAATAGCCAGGTCATGGAACCAACCCAAATGTCCATCGACAGATGAATGGATAAAGAAGATGTGGCACATATATACAGTGGAATATTACTCGGCCATAAAAAGAAACAAAATTGAGTTATTTGTAGTGAGGTACATGGACCTAGAGTTTGTCATACAGAGTGAAGTAAGTCAGAAAGAGAAAAACAAATACCGTATGCTAACACATATATATGGAGTCTAAAAAATATATATATGGTTCTGATGAACCTAGTTGCAGGGCAGGAATGAAGACACAGATGTAGAGAATGGACTTGAGGCCCCGGGGTAGGGGAAGGGAAAGCTGGGACGAAGTGAGAGAGTGGCATGGACATATATACACTACCAAATGGAAAACAGATAGCTAGTGGGAAGCAGCCGCATAGCACAGGGAGATCAGCTTGGTGCTTTGTGACCACCTAGAGGGGTGGGATAGGGAGGGTGGGAGGGAGATGCAAGAGGGAGGAGACATGGGGATATATGCATATGTATAGCTGATTCACTTTGTTATACAGCAGAAACTAACAACTTTGTAAAGCAATTATACTCCAATAAAGACCTATTAAAAATAGTAATAATATAACAAAAAAATCAATAAACATTTCCCAAAAATACTATTATAGCTGCTTAGGAAATACGTGTTGGATGAATGGGTAAATTAGCACACACTGCCCCTTCCCACAGAGGGGGAGGACTCACAGCCACCCTCCCCACTGCTTTCATCTGCATTCTGAATGTCCAGGTTTTCAAACTTGGGCCCTTAGGGTTCTGCACCTGCCCCTCAGCGGCTGGCTCTGCCCTTGACCTGCTGGACTGAGACCCCTGCTCCGTCTCTCACTCTCCCTGCACACAATAATGTGCCCGTGTCGTCAGTTAAGGCAACAGCCTCCTCGGCAGGAGCCAGGGGTGCAGGCTCCTATCGTTTTCCCACTCGCCTTTCTAACTGCAGCTGCACATCAAAAGTGGCCCTCGGGGCACTGACCGATGGGACCGACCTGCATGGAGTCCCAGCACTGACGGCCAGAGGAACGCACTGGACGTTGTGCTTTGTGAAAGGCATCACAAATCCACTGTCAGCCGAGGGAAGCTGGGAGTGAGCCCAGCCTGCTGGACCCCAGCGCTGGTGTGGCTCCCCGAGTGTGTCTTGACGGCTGACACCTCTGAGCAACACCGTGTACCCATCAGCTTCCCTGGAGCTGCGCGGGTAGGAGGGGCTGGTGTTCTTAATGGAGGTGTCGATTCCATTGTGTGTCGGAGACCAACTCCAACCCAGTGTCTCATCCTTTCGGCCCTTTGTCCAAGGCATTATCGGGGCCTGAGAAGCACCAGCCTCAAGTCGGTGGCTTCTGTGGACCTAACAGAACTGGCCGCCAGGGGTGCCTGCGGTGAAGCAGAAGAGTGGCCGTGGGAGTGGATGCAGGACTCACCGGCCTACGTGTGAGCCACAGGCACGGATCCCACCACGAGGCACGTGGCCTTGCAGAGCGTGGGGACGTTTAGGAAACGTCCATCCTCCTGCTTATGGGTTGGAAATGAAAATTCTGAAATTTTCAGAATTAATTCTCATTCTGAAAATTAATCTCTGTTCTCAGCGTGTATATCACCCACCGGATTCCTGAAGTTATTGAGGAGAGGGAGACCATGAAGGACACTGGGCTGGAAGGGCAGATCTACCCTTTTCCTGAGTCCCCAAACTGTCCTTCCGGATGTGGGGCACCAAAGCCGTCGCTGATGAGCCCAGGTGTTGGCAAATCCATCCCTGGGGAGAAACCTGGAGCAAGAAAGTCCCTAAGGGTCAAAGGTGAAGGGTCTGGAGACACAGGTAATGATTCCAACAGTGGAGGCTGGAAGATGAGGGACTTCAAGAAGAGGCAGAGACAGGGCCGCGAGCCGGTGTGCAGCCCAGGGCACAACTCCTGTCTGCAGAAGGTAACTGGGCCTGCCCTCGGGGCAGCTGTCCCCGCGGCCACTTCAGCCCCTTCCCGCACACCCACATGCGTGTGGGCATGTGGAGGGCAGGGAACAGCTGGTTCACCCAGGGAGGGGCTGCCCCATGTCCCCCGCCATCTGCACCCCTCTCCCGGACAGGCCTCGGCAAAGGTGAGCACATCCCCTCTCGGGACAGAGCTCGCGGGCCCCAGGACATGACAGGGGGCAGAGGCGGCCATGGCCAAGGCGGGGGAGTAGCTCTGACTCAGAGGGGCCGCCAGGGAGTTGGGGCGGGGGCCACAGCAGAAGCCAGCCTCCCAGGTAAACTCCAGTCAAGTGCTGGTCAAAGAGGAGGGAACCTGGTGCTGGGCTCCGGTGGGGACTTTGATCACTGGTCCTTCCCTGTTGAGCACATTGACTCCAAGGACCCTGGAAAGTCTCCCGGACACCCCTCGATTCCGAGCCCCACCCCGAGGCTGCGGGGTCTGCACCTGCCCTGCTGCCCCCGACTCATCCCCACGGGCCCTGCTGGCCGACCCCGGCCCGCGGCCGTCTTCCCCTTACTTTGTATACGAAATTCCGCAGGTCCAGGTTCCAACCCATCAGCACAATCAGGGAAAACACTTGGGCCCCGGGCAGCCGGCACAGCTCCCTCGCTGCAGACCCAGACTTTCCATCCTCAGGGAACTTGAGCAGCAGACAAAGAATGTCCCCATCGCGCCTTCGAGACAAAGCCACCGTCGGGGCACTGGAGAGAAACTGTGTCAAAGCACGAGGGTCGGACGTGACTACAGCCGAGTTGTGTGGCCCCCAGACTCAGAGCTCCCCTAATGACGAGCCCCTTGAAGACCTGTTTTCCCAAAACGCTGAGGATTCACCTGAAGTTTCATGGATCCCAAACCTCTGTTCCATTTCAAACACTTTGAATGGAAAGGTTTCTAAAATGTGCACGTCATTCCCTGACCCTGTAAGCAGCCTACCCTCTATGATGGCTTGGGAGCCGCTCAGAACTAGCGTCCGCCCTCCACCCACAATGCTCTCAGGAGAAGACCCTCTCCCTCCTGACATTAAGTCTTAGCCTTTGCTCTCAGATTATCAGTTTTCATTTTTCATTGGCATCAGTGTGAACTATTTTTTTCTCCTCCATCTCCAAAATTGAAAACCAGATTTCCAAGCCTGTTATCATTTTTGAAAAGAAAAAGCAAACCAAGTGAAAAGGAGGGGCTGAGGACAGCTGTGCTAGTGTCTGGTGCATCACTGTTCCCTCCATGAAAGGGCCAGGGCTGCGTCTCTGCCTAGCAATGACTTTTGATTAAACATCTTTGTAATAAGAAAAATTATAAAGCAGAATATAAAAAAGGAAAAAAAAAAACAGACTTCCCGTTGTGTTTATACTCTGATGGGTGTGATTACTGCGAAATTGTTCGGACCAAGCAAGACCTTCTGTGAACAGAAGTTACTGTTCCCTTACTAGGAGCCTTGTCAACAGGGAGAACTCATCAGATGCTTTCATACAATGCCACAAAATGCCCCCAAAATCATTAAGAAATAGCAGAAGGGAGTAATGGGGGTTCTCCAGAGAAAGGGAACCAATAGGATGTGCATATTCTGGGAGATTTTTTAAAGGAAATGGCTCACTCAATCGTGGGGCTTGGCGAGACCAAACTCTGCAGGGTCGGCCGGCATTGGGAGGCCCGGGGCTGACGTGGCAGCTTAGCCCCAGCAGCCGTCTGAAGGAGGAATCCCCTCACCCTGGGGTCACCTCAGTCCTTCAACTGATTGGACGAGGCCCACCCACATCACAGAGAGTAATCTGCTCAAAGTCTGCTGATTTCAATGTGAATCTCATCTAAAAAATAACTTCACAGGGACATTCGGATTGGCATTAGACCAAATGTCTGGGTACCACGGCCCACACATATAGACATACAAATTAACCATCACAAATGGTTAGGTAATCTAATATGCTGACGTACATTTTCAATCTCTGAGAGAGATGTTAATTGTTTTCACACGTAATTAACCAAAACCCCTTTTTCCACAGGGGACTTATGTGGTACAGACGTACCTTGGGAAAGATTTCCTTATTCCACTGTTTCCATCGTGGTCTCTAAGGGAAGGTGGATGCCTTTGGTTGAGAGAGGGTTTCAAAGCGGAAGCAGGAGTGGGGGGAGTATGCACATCCACCCTTTGCTTTGATTTGGGAGGCCCCTCTTTGATCAGTTCTGTAAAACGGGCTTCTGTGGAAGTTTTCCTTAAATTGGGATCATTGCTCCTGGTCTCGTGTGGGCACCAGAACTGGCTGGTGAGGGTCCCTCTGCACCTGCAATGGAACCCTGGTCTTAGCCACCATCTCAGCATCACCCGGGGTCCCCAAGCAGGATCACGTTCCACGCATCTCTTAGAATTTAGCCCCAAGGCAAACATTTTCTTAAAACTTGTGTACACCTCTTTTCAACCAACAGGGAGGTCCCGGGTGCCATCACGCGGAAACCCCACAGTCACGCCACACGCAAGAGGAGCGCCTTGCAGCGTGTTTGCTTCCGCACCTTCTCTGTGCTTCTCTACTTTACTCTTTATCTTTATTTAATCTTACTATGACCATTTTCCCTGTTTGAAAGGCACCTGAAGCAGGCGGGGAATAAGAAAAACAGAGATAATACTCAGTTTTGTTGGGCTGGAAATATCACGGGTGAATCTGTTTTAAAGTGAGGCAGGCATCTTTCAGCTCAGGCTTCGCTTAGGCTGGTCCAGTCAGTTATCAGACACACGGATGCCGTGCTGCTGGTGCCTTTCCTACACGTCCATGTCCGGCTTGGGAAACTTCAAGGCGCCAGGGATCTAGGGCAGGCAGCTCCCCACCACTGTGACCCCAGCACACATGCACACACACACACTCAGACAATTTGATAATTGAGATCACAGACTCCCTGTAAAAGTGAAAGTGATCCCTAGGCAAAGCATTTGCATTTTTAGCAGGAGCTTGTTTACTGAGCATCTGCCATAACCCTTACTGTGCTCAGAGCAGCATCCCAGAGATGGTCCCCATTTTGCCCAGCTGACAAGTTTAGACTCAGAGGTGCAGAGAAGCTTTGGAAGCGATCACTGTTCTCAACCTAATTATGACCAGAAAAGGAACACCAACAGTGACGGGGGTGAACTGGAAATAGCGGGGGAGGTGACTGTGGCAGGTCAGGCCTTGTCGAAGCAAAGAAGTGGGATCGATACTAAGAGCCACCTTCCACGTGACAGACAGGAGCCGGGCCTTGCTGCCCGTGTCCCAGCGGGCTCGGATCGGCTCACACAATGAAGAGGCCTGGATGGGAATGAGCCCAGAGGGCAGGAGACGGCTCTGAGGGCCATGTGGAAGGGCTGCAGCCCCACACAGTGGGAGGAAGGCAGGGGGGACTCAGGCAGGGCCCAGGAGGAGGGCGACTCCAGCTCCTGCCGTGGGACGGCCCAGCGGCTGGTGGCACCTGCAAGCCTCAGCTTGCCCGTCTGTGCGGAAGAGGCGGCGATAAGACCCACAGGTGCTCCAGGGGGACCAGAGGAGATCACTGTGAAAGACACACAGCCCAGGAACATCCACCAGGACTGACTGGAGGCTACCGGCACAAACAGAGTTTTGATTAATAGGAAATCTGAAGAAAGATGAATAAAAATTAGATGTGTTTGTTGATTGAAAAGTATTAAATTTAAGAGACAGAGAGAGAGTAATGGGGGTTCTCCAGAGAAAGGGAACCAATAGGATGTGCATATTCTGGGAGATTTTTTAAAGGAACTGGCTCACTCAATCGTGGGGCTTCCTTCCTTTTTTCCATACTCCACCGAGAAGTCTGTGGGTCAGCACCGTGCACCCCTGCCCTACCCTCGCCCCCTGCCCTGCACCCAGCCCACAAACTGGCCCAGGGTGGGCGGCGTAATGGGGTGCCCACCCACTGAGATGCCCACTGGCCCTTCTGTCCCAACCCCAGTGCCCTCCCCTCCCTCTCCTCCTTCCTAAACCAGACCCTAACCCCCTCCTCCCAGGGCTTCAGACAAGATAACAGTCCTACTACCCACAGATAATGTCACTCCTCGTGTGAATCCTGATCCTGGGTTCTCCATGAGCCCTTCAAGAAAACGGCAGTTGCCAAAACCATGTTGAGAGAGTCGCCATAAACGGGCCAGATCAACACAAAGTCATTTTCTTTCGAAGGCAAAGTTATCAGACTAATGAGTTAGCAGGACCCCAGACGTGCTATGGCTCATTTAAAAGCCCAGAGTATTAAACAGGTGTGGGCATCCCCAGGCTGTGGGCATCCTTCCGCACGATTGACTTGAATAGAAGACGTGCTCGTCTCCTTTGAGACTGGCCAAGTTGAGAGACAAGTGACACTTTGCAAAGTAGATCCGGATCAAAGATACCTCTAAGGTTAGAATAACTGGCCAGAACCAGTAAGAAGTACTCTTTGTAGAGGTCAGTGCACTCAATCCTGAAACTCAGGCTCAAAAATATTTACCTAAGTGTAAGTAGGAAAACAGAGGCCCCATTAGAAACAGCCACTTACTTTTTTCCGCTGGTGGTGGAGGGTCTGAAGTTCCCCAAGTTAAAAGGACCATGACGCCCATCCGGATGCTGTGGGAGCAGGGTGGTCTGCAGGACTCAGAGCCCAGGACGAGCTCCCTCAGGATCTGACGCTCCCAGTGACCGGCGGTACCTCCCAGGGCACATGGGGCCAGGTTCTTCGGCATGGGCCAGAAACCCTTAGCTCCGCTCACACACTGATTATTTCTTTCCCTCTCACGGAGGGAAAAAGCCAGAATGAGCCAGTTTTTACCAGTGTCTACTCTGACATGAGTCCCGCCAGCAACCATCCACTGCAGCTTTTACCCAACAGAATTGGAGGTGCTGGCGAATCCCTGCAAGGCATCTCTCTCACCAAACCGTGTGCCAGCCAGGCGTCCCTGATGCTTTACGGAACCACTTCAAGCGACTGAGAGAGGCTGGGCCAGATCCACCAAAGGCACTCGTTCCTGCCCAAGGGAAGTAAGGCAAGGTGTCAGGATGCTTTCTCCCTCCGGGGGGGCCCGCACAGAAGAGATCATCACTCCCAGGCATCCCTCCCACACCTCCGTCTGTAAGAACCTGGAGGGTGGGTGGGCAAGTCTGCTGAGGATGGTGGGAGCCTGTCTCCCAGGCCCTCCGAACACGCTCAGTCGTGGAGGATAGGGGGAGACAGACCCTCTGGTCGCCCTCTCGGTCTATTTGGTGCTGACTCTTCGACCTCACTGCTGCCTTTAAAAGAATAAAAATGTGGCCTGGAACACAGAGGGAGGAAGTCGCTGTTGATCCGGCACTGCAGCCTACGAGGCTTGGGTGCATCCAGGGTGGGTGGAGGGGATTCAGTCCAGGATGGCAGTGGGGGAGGTGAGCTCCAGGGTCCGGCCGTCTGAGATTTGGTTTTGACGGGAGCTGCCAGGGTTCAGGATGGAGCGCGGGCAGAGGGGAGCTTCCCAGGGGCACCGCATCCCGGAACAGCTGGCCCAGCCCCTTCCCTTCCTGCTGCCTCTGGCCCTTGGACCCGAGGCCTCCACCCTGCGACTCTCCCGTCGCTCTTCACAGCCAGCGGCTTCTCATCACGTCCGTCTGAGCCCCCAGCTCCGTCTGCAGGGCGGCTCCTGGGCCCGGTGGCCCCACTGCTGTACACTGTACACTGAAATTCCACGGCACACGCGCTTCTGGACTTCGCTGCCCATACGTGTCTGTTGATCTGGCGAGCCAGCCCGCAGGCACCGGCTCCCTTCGGGGGCTGGGGGCTCCAGCTTCTGGAAGCTCACACAGCGGGAAGGGAGATTTGCCGTGAGTGAATGAGTGCGAGCTCCTGCCATTTTCCCAGGACCTCGTGCCAAGGAAATGTGCCCCCCGGGAACACTGAGGCTCTGACGTGGTCAATTCAGCACTGACTGAAAGTAAGGCGGAGGCGCCCAGAGAGAGAAACAGTGAAAGGTCACTACAGGTTATATGTAGTGACACATAACATGTGCTGCCAACCTCACCACGCAGAAAAACCTAGGCCCCAAACTGTCACCTACCAAACATGAATTTGTAACCTAAGACACATGTGGGTTCATGGATACACTTTACCCCAGCGAGTAACTTCGTTACTTATTTGAATGCCAAGAATGCAAGCTTTTTTAACGCCCCCGCCAACGACCAAACCGTCCAGCCACTCAGGGGACCGCCCGCAGCGACTCACATCGTGAGAGACACGTGCAAGCAGGAAGCACCGCACAGCCGCTCCTGCAGCAAAGGCACCTCAGAACGCGAGCCTTCTCCAGGCCCAGCGCTCCCACCACGGAGCGTCAGCGACCCCCAGTGGCCACTTGCTAATCGGGCAGCAACCACCGGGCTGAGAAGATGGTAACATTCTGAATCTACAAGGGCTGGAAGTCAGCTAACCTGACGCTCCTCGTACAGCCCTGTGGGTCAGCTACTGAAATCAACTCACTGCTCCATTCCCATCACAAGTTCCCTGAATAAAGAGTTCAAACCAGATCTGACCACTGTTCACAGTTAAGGCGGCCGGCGAGGCGGTGTCCTCACCCCACCCTGACCCCCGCACACCCGTAACGCGTGCCGTCCGATAAGCCGCCTCTGACATTTTCTTTGAAGACCCATGTGACTTACCGCAGACGACTTGAGACCGTAACTCGAATTTGGGGTTCCTAGCTTCTAATCCGTTCCTTTCTCAATGCAGGTTAACTCTTGAGTAACTCATCTACTTGTCAGGGCTTGCGTTTAGCCCCAGGTGACAGGAATCAACGTGAAAGTAAATGTCCGTTGAGGCCCAGGTGATTGTCAATAAAAATAGTCACCTGAGAGCCATCTTCGTGGCTAGTGCTTCTGGCAGGCCGTCTGCACAGGAAAGTAAATCCCCACGCCATGCGCTGAAAGGTCATCTCAGCGAAGTCCCTGCCGAGGATCCAGGTGAATTCACCGGCTCCTCTCTCCGCGGGCAAACCCAGCCCACCGCCACAGCCCGCGTCCCCACCTCCTTATTTCTGGGGCCCTAATCAGTGTTCCTCACCCACCGTGGGGATGACACGGCCTGACTGCTCGCTGCTGTCACACTAAGCGGCTCCCACGGAGCAGTCAGACTGGACCCGGCTCTCCCTACTGAAAGGAAATCAGGCGCCCAGGCTGTCGTGCGTCAGTCTGGGAATCAGTGAAATAATTATCACCACCAATTTTATCCTTTCTAACCCCAACGAAGACAACATTACGAAACTGAAGACCCCACGGTGGTGGCAGAGGACGATAACGCCCTTGGGTGGCCAGCTTGTTCTCTGATCTCCTGTCTGCCTCTTTACATCATTCCCACTCAACCCCCAGCCACGGGGGGAGAGGGGAGAAGGGACCACACGAGGCTGACAGCTCCAGGACGCCGAGGGCTTGTGAGGCGGGAGAAGCAGCAAACTGTAGCTCTGAGCGGGAAACGTTTGCTTCTAACACGCTGCTGATAGTTTCATCTGAGATGTGGAGAGAAGATCGAAGCTCTTCAGTTAACTTGGTGGTGTTCTGCACCAACTCTTTTACTTCTACGTCTGAAAAATAATCAGAAGGAAGGAAATCTTGTTATAATAGGCGTTCGGGCTATTCCTGACTGTGAAGACAAGATTTGACATTAAAACCTGGCAAGGAGCTTCCCTGGTGGCGCAGTGGTTGAGAGTCCGCCTGCCAATGCAGGGGATACGGGTTCGTGCCCCGGTCCGGGGAGATCCCACATGCCGCAGAGCGGCTAGGCCTGTGAGCCACGGCCGCTGAGTCTGCGCGTCTGGAGCCTGTGCTCCGCAACGGGAGAGGCCACAACAGTGAGAGGCCCACGTACCACAAAAAAAAAAAAAAAGAAAACCTGGCAAGGACGTTTCCTCCACTACATCCAGCCCATAATAAGCACTAAATAAAGTCACCTCTTACACTTCTGGGAGGAACTGAGATCATTCTACCGGAAGTAAAACAAAACCCCAGGTTATGGGGTATTTCTACTCCCTTGCTTCCTCTAAGACCTGTGCATTTGACACTCAACTCTCGAAGGAGGTGTTTTTTCTGAGGGAACAGTGACCAAGGAAACGCACTTCTCTCCACGTATCCATTCATCTCACTTTTCCTAACAAGAGGAGATTTGCCAGGATTCTTCAGACTTGACTTGTTGATGCCGCAAGCGCTTCAGGAATAGCAAGACTGGACAGACGGGGAAACAGAGACTCCCAGATGTGCAGGGAGGGAGGGCCAGGGAGACACCCAGGCCACAGAAGCTTTTCTCTCTCCCCGTCTTGGTTTTGGTGCCCAGGACTTTAGGGTTTCCTTCTCAACCCCAAATACATCAGACCTGGCAGGCTCTAAATTGTTATTTATCATATATAGATAGCATAACTCTACCTTAATAAGTTTTATTTTAATAATATATTTGTGTGAGAAACTAAATTTAATTTTTAATCAAGCAAACTTGGAGGAACTACGTACTTACCCCCAGTTACTGTGAAATTGCGAAGAAAAGTCATAATGGGATTCCCAGACAATAAAGTCTTCTCGAGGCTTTGGGCCAACCTAAAATAGCAGAAAATTAAAGCTAATTTAGGTAAGATAAAACACCAGGAACAGTGCTGGAGTGAATATGCTGCCTCAGTTCCCGGGAAATGAACTAGAGAACAATACTGCCTCTCCATAAGATTCCTCAGAGATTCCGACACACGATGTCTCTGTGTGCGAATACCCGTCAATACCGGGTGCCTGCCAGGCAAGATGAGTCAGGGGAATAAGGCTGGGTAACAAACGGCTTCTCACAAATGCGAAAGGAACCCATAGGATAGACCGTGGCAAGTATGAGAAATCGGGGTATCGAGAAGTCAGAAGAACATCATTCCTTCTGTGAATAAGTCACTTGCAGAACACGAAGACCCCAGTTTCCTCTTCTGGGGGCTCACACTTTTGAGAACACAGTACAAAATGAATCCAGCGTGAAGGTCATTTGAAAAATCGCTGACTACTCTTATAGAACCATTCCAATACCATATTGTAATCTCAGATCTCGACACGTTGATCCAGCTTCTTGATCCCCAGTAAAGCTAGCCTTAGCACTAATGCTGCTCCTACAGTTTACAATTTAGAAAGTTAAAGTCAGGGGAAATTTTGGTGTTGGTGAGAAAACACATGTGTTAATGGTATATTGTACACATTATTGTCTGAAACTCATAACTGAAAATGCATTGTCTTCATGAAGGGAGACTGAGGAGGTGGGGGCCCCGCCAGAGGGCACATACATGTGCGTGTGCAGCATGGAGGCTGGTCCAGGCTGGCATTCACAGCCCTGCTCCCTGGCATCTTCCAAGCTGCTCCTGAAGCTTTCCAAGGCACTGGACAGATTCCTGATAAGACCTTCACAACTCAGCTGATGGGGAGAGGTCCCTATCTTGTCCAGCTCCTAGAAAACACAGCAACGATACAGTTAGAAACATATTTACTCGTCGGTATGAGCTGAAGTCTGGAGACCAGACACGCATGCATCCTCGCCGGGCATCACGTGGATTGTAAGCTGTCAGCCTACTGTCCTCAGTCTCAGAAAGCACCGCAGAGAAGATGGAGGATGTCTGATCCTGTCCAGTTGCCCTTGGGCACTGCTGGGCTTTGGAGGGATCCCTTGGCCGGGAACCTGGAGAGCCCAGCTCTCAGCTGGCTCTGCCATTTACCCACAGGACAAAAGGACACGGCAGGGACCAGCACCGCCCAGCTGAGGACCTGGCACATGGCCTCCTGGCCCGAAAACTGAAGCCTTTCAAAATCCACAGCCACAAAACCGATGACTGAAAAGAAAACACGTCTATTTCTCCATAGGTCTGCCCACCTTGAAGGTCTGCAGGGCAGCCTGGAAGTCTCCAGGCCTCCCCTCGGCTGGGGGTGCAGCCCTGAGGACTTGGAGAAGCACCACGGAGGAACCCCCGGTCTCGGCCCGACTGCATGGATACATTATCAGCATCTTTTACAAGCACAAACAGTTTTATAAAAGACCAATCATTTTGCAAAATATATGTATACCTATAAATTGATAAAAAGGTAAAATATCTATCATTTGTTAAATTAACTGACAAGTATAGGTAATTTAAAATGTAAAACATGCCAAAAAGCAGCAGACACTCATATAAATCTACATACATTTCCCTGGACACGGCAGTCCTGCCGTATATCATGTATTTCACATCATCAGAATTTATTCATTTCATCACCCAGTTCTTCCTGATGTTGGAAGCACAGTCCCAGGTTATGGTGATTACGTGAAGGCATCAAACATAAATCAATACATAATATTTTAATAAATAAAACTTCTAAATATTTTTCTCAAAAGTGCCATTGGTCGCTCTTGCAAAGGAAAATCACGAACATTCAGACGATCAGAGAACTAACAAGTGTATGTTCCAAGTGAGCTAAACGTGAAGAATCCTGAGGTGTCACAGTCGAGGGTCCTGAGCTCTGAGTCCCCCCTTCGGGGGTCCCCGGGCACAGGGGAGCTTCCCAGGATGTGATCCGAGCACCCAAACTTGCGCTGCCTCGTGGGGCCACCAGCAGCACGGAACCTCCGGATCGCGGACCAGGGCGGGCGGGAAGCCAGGGTCCAGCGTGTAGAGAGCACGAGGCCTTGGCTGGACTCCTGTCCATCTGACGCCCCGGGGAGGACAGAGCGGGGAGGGGCCGGGCCATTGGGCCAGGCTCTCTGTCTCCTACTCGGTGGCAGGACTCCTGGACACGTGGCTTCATTCCTCCCTCGTCCCCTCTGCCTGCTGGACCCTCAGACGTCTGCCACCCCAGGAGACAGGCTGCTCCCTCCCACACGGTCACTGCCCCTAAGACAGGCGCACAGACCCCTCCTCCACTGACCACGACACGACCACAGGAGAGCAGAAGGGGAAGGATGGGTGAGGGGGCACAAGACCCAGGGATGCCCAGGCCCCCTCCCAGGTGCAGGTCTGTGCGTCTGATTCTAACACTCGTAGAAGCCCCTCGGGCCTTCACTCTCTGCTCCCCTTCTGGGCAGGGAGCTCTCCAAGCCACCCCCAATCCTCCACCCCTACACTTCACAGCCCTGCCTTCTCCCTCCTCCACGGAGGCCCTCATCCTGGCCCCCAGGTGCCCAGATACATCCGGATCAGAGCCGCAGGTACAAACAAGGAGCCTCATTTCCGAGAACGCAGGCTGAACAGAGTGTATTGCACTGGGGAGGGTTCCCTCGTAGAAAAGCACCTCTGGCTCATAATCTGTACCTATACGCAAATTAAATCTAATTCTACTCATTTATAGCACTCCCGCTATAGCAGGATTTTATTCTTAAATTTAACACCGTGATAATATTGACATGCAGGAGGCTGTAGAGAGGAAAGAGCACCCCCCTGCCAGCAGCAGAGACACTAGGAGGAAAGCTCCGACCCCTCCTCACGGGCACAGGGGCTCCAGGCGGGCGGCGCCATGTCGGTGGGAAGCCTGAGCCCGGCGCCCTTGAGGCGGAGACCACACAGTGGACTCTCCCTCTCGGGCTGGGGCAGGTCTGTAACCGTCCAGGCACTGGACCATCCAGACGCAACGCTGCCCACAGCGGGGATGGAAGGTCCAGATCTGGGAGGTGGTAGGAGACCCGCGGCTCAACCTGAGGTCCGGCCACTTTCTCCGACTCTGCTCACCCCGGAAGAGCACGTGCTGCCACTTTTTAACGTAATTTCTGATCCCCATCGAGCTCCTTACGGCTGTTTTCAACCATTTAGAGCAAGGAGTGAAAGGGGGTAAGGAGCTGGCACCCCTAACCTTCATCGTATCGACTCAACCTCTGGAGACTCTCACTGCGCATGGGATTCCACGTTGGCACTGAGACAACCGTACGTTAGAGCATTTATGTAGAGATATTGGAGACGGACAGCGGCGCTGTGCCCTTTGCCTGCCTGTCAGGGCAAAACGTTTTCTCTCTAATTGAAACAAATATTAGTTCTGTTACACATAAAAGTCCATTTCGCTTTCTGTAACATGAAGACACTTACAGGCACGTGCAAAGCTGCGTGCTGGGCGCCCGCAGGCCCGTGTCAGCCCTGGCCCACCCGGTTCCAACACGCTGGGTCTGCGCATGCGTCTTGGGGTTCGTGGTCCCAGCGGGCCCCGCGCTGCTGGAAGCTGGGCGCCGGGGCGGGGCCGAGCGCCGGGGCGGGGCCGAGCGCCGGGGCAGGGAGGGGCGGGGGGGCGCAGAGGGGGGCAGCCTGGTTGCGGGAGGCACCTGTGGTCCTGGGAAGACGGGTGAGGAGAGCAGAGTGCCGGCGGGGTGGAGGCTGCTGGCCAGAGTCCATCACTGACCCCATCACCAGCCGCCTCCTTTAGGGAGAGCTCGTGGTTCCGGGCGGCAGCGAACTGGCGGCGGCGTGGGGCGGGGGCAGAGGGACAGGCCTGTGAGGAGCAGGCCCACATCCTGGGCGTGACCTGGTCAAGGCGCAGTGGCGTTAGGAGTGTTCAGTGACAGCGGAGGCGTAGGCTGGCTGTGACGGGCAGGTGGCGCCCCTAGTGGAGGATGGGGGGCCTGCGACCCACCTTCAAACTGCGGCCCTTCTGCTCATCTCTACTCAGGCCGTAGGTGAAAACCAAGACTGCCCTGAGCAAACCTCATTTGTTTACGTTTGTTTGCGAAGGTATTTGACATGCTGGTTCCTACCCAAGGCTGGCCTCTCCTCCCGACGCCCCAGGTGGGAGCTGATCCGACTCCTGGCTCCCAGTCTCTGCCGCCTGCATCCCCCAGTTAACCACCCTGGGTCACCGGACTGCTCTCCCTGCGGTGGACCTGGCCGCGCCTGCCCTGCGTCCCGAGCAAGCTCTCCACGGTGTCCTCCAGCCCCGCACACCCGTTCAGTGACACACCTGGGCCCATCCACTGCTGGCCGTGGCCGGACATTCCCTCCAGGACGTCAGCGTAAAACCGCACGGATCCTGCACAGGCAGGAGTCCCAGGGGACAGAGATACAAGCAGTGAGGGCTCCTGGCATGTGCTCATTCCGTCATTCAGCAAACATCTGCCAGCATGTGCTCCAGTCCCCACACGCTGGGTTTCTGCTGATCAACAGGCAGGCCTGGTCGTGAGGAGACCATGGGCCGGCCGCCCCGCAGGGCACAGCCAAGGGGCCTAATGCAGGGCCCCTGACCCCAGGAGTGGAGGCCAAGAAGAGCTTCCCAGAGGAGGTAACACCTATCTAGATAATAACAACAGCCTGAGAGTAAGTCAGGAGGAGGAAGCAGAATAGACAGTGTGTCGGATGCACCTGGGACGGGTGCAGGGCCAGCCTGGTGGGCTCCACGCAGGGCCCAGGGCTCACGGCCCGCTCCGCTGACCTCAGCTCCTCTCTTTTCCTGATCAGCCCACCCTTGGCTTACCCATGTCGTCCTCTGCGCTCACACCCGTCTCCGCAGCACTCCTGCTGCCCCTGCTGTCAAGGACCTCAGGCCCGACAGCAAGGAGAGGGTTCTCTGCAGCCTCATTCAGGAGACCAGGCGTGAAAAGGCAGCAACACACGTGCATGGGCAGAGTCATTCCAGTACTGCTGGCCCAGTCTACGGACTCAGAAGTGCTCAGAGACCAGAGTTTACACCTTAGAGAGAGTCCTGAAAATCACCCAGCAGCCCTGTAAGGCCGCTCATGGCACTTTCCTTCAGCAATGGCATGAAGAGGAAATTTCACTGAAATCTGTAGTAGTGGATTTGACAAACAGGGTCTCAAACGAGTGAACTCATTTACAATATAAGTATTAATGACTCACTAGCATAGACTCTACTCTGAGTATCATGGAGACAGAACTGAATGAGTGACAGATCCTGCTCTCAGTGAAGCTGCAGACGACTGCAGGAAGGGCCACAAAAACCTAAATTACAAGCACTGAGTGCCAGGACTTTAGAGAACATGTTCTGGGACTCGGGTCACTGCATGGGTCACCCAGCCCCGGTCAGTGGAACGATCTTCTACCCCAGGCACTGGGCACACGCAGGAGAGGAAGACAAGGATGCTGCCTTCAAGGAAGACTGATGCCGGGGGAGGGGGGAGACTTAAGAAATAGGAGCATCAGGGAAGTGTGTTGGAGAAGCCTGAGAAGGGACAACTAGAGGGAAGCAGCATTTAGAGCTCAGGAGGTCTCACCAAGTGAATGGGAACTAGTCAGCGCTGGGAAGAGGGTAAAAGGCAAAGGACTCATCAAAGGTCGGCCACAGCAGGCAGGGGACTGGCAGTCAGTGAGAGCGAGCTAGTCCTGGCACGGGAGTTAGTTGCACTTGCCCTGATTTACCATGTCTGTGCCAGAATTCCATTGAGCTTTGCTCTGTAAGGTTTTGCTGACATGTGGAGCTGAAGGTTGAAGTCAAGAGAGAAGTGGTCACCATCCAATCAGCCCATGTTGCTTGTAGCTGTTGCCATGTTGTAGGTGTGTGTTCATGGCCCCATCTGCTGCTAACGGTGAGTCATTCTTGCAAATAAAGATCAATACATCATATACGTTATACAAATCCTATGAGTGGTGTTACAAAAAATAACACATCTGGGAAGCAAAACAAATGCTTAAGTTGGCAGCTTCTTCACGTGACTCTGGCAGTGCTGTTAACCTTGCTGGGAGATATGACTGTTACCTTATTCAAATACTTCCTACTAATGTTCCCCCACGTTTATTCAGTGTTTGGATATCCGCCATAGACTGTAGTTCTCTGTAATACCACTAAACATAATATTTATTATTAAATAAATTTGTTTCCTATATCCATAAAAAAAAAAAGAAATAGCATTAACACTGCATTCGATAGAGGTCAACTCAAGGTCACTGCCAGCGAAGGGGATGCAGGCATCCCTCCGGGAAGAGCCGCCCGGCTCCAGCCGCAGGGCACAGCTGAAGGTCAGGCCACAAACACAGGGAAGCACATTCCAGGAGCAGAGACACAGCCCAGAAGCCGAACTCGGGCAGGGAAGCGCCATTCAGCTGACTGGAGAAGGTCGCAGCCTGGGGGTGGGGAGGCTGGGGAGACTCAGGGCCTTGGAAACCGGCAAGAAGGCTGCGCTTGAGCCCAGGAGAAACTCAGGGGCACCTGACCACCTCGCTGCCCGCCCGGCGCGGCCACTGGGCAGCCCTTCTCCCCAAGCAGCCCACCTGCAAGAAGGACGAGGACATGCTGGACCAGCATCTCCACTCTCCACAGAATCACCTCGAGGTCCTGGGGGCTCCGAGGCTGCGGGAAAGCCCGACACGCTTCCGCGGCACTTAGGGGGAAACAGCGGCGTTAAGGTGAGGATCTGCTTCTCTGTGCGAGAACACGTCGTAACACTCGTGAACGAACCGTTCCCCTGCTGGGCCAGCTCGCTCCACAGACGTCCGAGGACACAGCCTAGGAAACGGCAGGTCTCCTGTTTTCGTTCAGAGCGTCATTTTGTTGCCAACAAACGTGACATTTGCTCTCTCTTCTCGTCTGAGGCCGTCCTCTCGAAATGCAAAGGTACATGGTCAGAGTGTGAGAGAGAAAGGAGGAAGCCAGGTGGGGATTCTTACGTTTTCCACGTGGGTATGGAAACCCACCTTTACGTAAGGAAGACTCTTATTTTTAAACAGACTCCTGGAGTGCCATAGTGTGTGTGTGCGTGTGTGTGTGTGTATGCGTGCGCGCAAGTCTCTGTGTTCGCATGCGTGCATAGGTGTACTTGTGTGTATACACCTGTGTGTGTTGGTCTTTATGGAGCCAGCTCCGGTAATGTGGCAAAAAAGCCTCCCGACCAACTTTGTAATAAGCTGCCCTGGCTCAGAAGCGCTGAATTCTTCTTCAGACTTAGGTCCTAACGCCACTGAGGTAATGGGCTCAGCAGCTCTCAGCTTTAACCCTTATCTTTCTAACCCCCCAGACGCTGGTCTCTCAGCCTCTGAGATGAGGAACGTGGTCCAGAAGAGCAGCTCACAAACTGTCGCATCTTAAGCCCCCCATGGCTTTTGTTCCTCCCTCAGATGAGTTTCTATATTCTTTACAAAACTCAAAACCATCCCAAACATCAGACACACTGAACATATAAATAACATTATCTGGGAAGCACTTCGAAAAGAAAAATATATATATATATTTTTTTAACTGTGGGCCACATCGACTCATTAAGGCTACAGCTGCCCAAGGACATTCCCTGAAAATAAATATCCTTGACAAGCCCTGGAGATTGATTTAAAAAAAAAAACAAAGGCCCGTTGGCTTCTCAACGGGCCAGCCCCTTCGACATCAGGCTGAGTCACCCCGTCCTGGGCTCTCTTGCTGGGGCGGACACAGCAGCATCACTGGTCTGAGAAAACATCACCGCGCTGGAGAAGGCACCAGGATGCTGGGACAGCCTGCAGCATGGCTTCCGGGGACCACAGCAAAGTTCCATTCTTTTATATGCAATTCAATATTTCTACAGCATGTTGTTCTAAATTTGCTCTCCTCAGAGGAAGAATGAAACTTTCTATAAAAATGTTTAACTTTTCATTCTGCTGTGATGTTGGCGTGACCACAGAACAATCTTGCTTAGTTCAACACACCTGAGGGCTTAGCAGGGCCACCTCCCTCGGCAAACGTGAATTTTCCTTCGTTGGATTATTGTGTCTTGGTTGTCAGAGTCCAGCCCGTCCTTAAAGAATGCAATTCTCATGTGCTAATTCGGAAACTTCAGCGTGGTGGAGCTGTGTGTACCTATCAGGACACAAGCAAGCTCAGTGACCAAATGCACGTATGGACAGGGCGCTGGGATGCTTGAGGTGATGAAAACTGGTTTCTTTACAGTTATGGCAATTAACTGTGGATGAAGAGAGTAGGAAGCCATTTGGCGCTTTTGAAGGTCAGGTGGAATTATACAAAATCCTCTAGGAAAAAAAAAAAAAAAAAAAAAAATCCTCTAGGGAAGCCAGATACAAGAGCAAAGGATTACTCCAAACAACACACAACATAAAGTTAATTTTTCAACTATAAAAAAATATAGCTGAATTGGAAAATAACTGGGGATGGGAAATAGTTATTAGCAACTTGTTTTAGCCCCAGAGAAAGATGAGCTTACATGTAATTTTTTGTTTCTGGCCAGAAGAAAACCATAATGATGTGTAGGGCCATTTATTAATCCCCATCAGGTAATGTTATATATAGACTTTGAGTAAATTGTGGGATTTTAATGACAGCATTTTAGTTGTGCCCCAAGCGTTGTGGGCCTGGAAGGAAGGGTCAGATCTGACGGTCCTTGTGCGGCCGCCACTGGCCACTGCCGGCCTTGCTCAGCAGAGCTGCCTCAGGCCCTGGTCTCTCAGCCTCTAAGATGAGGAACGTGGTCCAGAAGGAGGCTCACAAACCCTCACATCTTAAGGACCGCCTGGCGGCCCATCGCAGGCTGTGACGGGGCAGGTACAAGGCAGCTTGGGATCCTACGTTTCCAACCAGCTCCCAGGTGAGGCTGCAGGGCCACCACCTCACACGGGGGCAGAGGGCCTCTGGGGGTGGGGTGCACGTCCCCCACCCCTCTCCGGGGACTTGCTGCAAAGGCTTCAGACACAAGGAGGAAACAGAGCCAGGTACTGCCTTCTGTTTCTGACCCCCGTTGCCCCTGAAGCTCACTGGCCTTAGTGCTATGATAGATTTAGGGACTGAGGAAGAGCCTAAAAGCAGCACTCACTTCCACAGGGGGCTGGGCTCTAATGGGACGTAACACAGGTGGTGACACTCGCTGCTGAATGAGGCCCGACCAGAAGCGGGGAGATGACATAGGGCCAGAGGGTTCCTTGGGACAAAAACAATGGATTCAGGTCTGGGACGACCAAGCTTCTCTTCTCTGTATAACTGCAGGCACTGAAGCAGAGGCAGGAGAAATGAATTCTGCCCAAATTTGCTCTAGATCCCTGACCTCTGCCATCTGGGAACTTGTAGTAAATCTTTAGGATATTAATGGACCTTTCTACTTTTTTAGGAGTTTTGTTGTTCTTATTATTTTAATTTTAAGCTAATGTTTTTGCCTAGATGTCTGTGGTTGTTGTTTTATCCCTAATATGCTTCATGTCTTAAACCCAAATTAATATGCATGTTAAATGCATAGCTTACGTTTATTTTACTGTAGAATCCTTACCATACCCCCAAAAGGTATCAGTGTTATCCCTGTTTTATACACAAATAAAGGGAGGTTCAGAAAGTTTAAAGAATTTGCCTTGATTCAGAAAGTTAGTGAACTGTAGAACCAAAACTCACATCCAAGTCAGGCTAGTCTGACCCTAAACCCACAACAGGTGCATTTTCTGTTTTAGACTTTTTGTATCTTCCTCATTCAAGAAGGCCATGATCAAAGAATAGTGAATACAGGAGGAAGAGTGGAAGCAAGTAATCACTAAAGTAGAATGAAACTGGACACCAAGCCTTGCAAATTTAAAAACTGGGGTGGTGACTACACCCAGTCAGCTCACAGCCCACTTTCAAGTCTTGGGGTCACAGTGTAAATCCACTCCGTGGAGAACTGGAAACAGTAGGTGAAAGCCAGGACTGGTGAAGAGCAGGGCTTGCCAGGACCAACTCCAGCTGAAATGAAAATTCAGAGCCGAGTGTCAAGTCAAACACAGTTTAGGATCAGAAACAATGAGGCTCTGAAAGCCATCATTCAAATTCCAAGGCACCAATAGTTCTTTGTGCCAACAGACACATGCTTCAGTATCCAAGGAGATCCTTCCAGGTTATTAAAAAGGAGTGGATTCAAGGTGCAGCCGTGTGGCAACAGGACTAACCGAGAATAAGTCAGGCTACCTGGCAGATGAGAGAGGGTTCACTTTCAATCTCCCTGTGGGACTCAGAGACCACAGACCACCAGAACCGTACTGTCACACAGAGAGGATGGGCTGGGACACAGCTGCACACGCCCTCATCCTAAGGCAGCAGATGACCCCCGGAGCATGACAGCCAACAGCGCTGGGCCTTCCGAGGGCAGGGTTTCCCTGACCTACTATTCGGGGTGGGCAGCCAGTGCTTGGACATAGATCAACCACAGAGTCGGGTTGAATCTAAGGAGGGAAGAAGCCCGGCCCTGTCCAGGGGGCAGTTACCCTTGACAGCACAGTTTTCTGTGTGATGTGAATGGCCTCAGATTTTTATCTGCATATCAAATAGCAGAACCCTCGGCTGCCAGAGCAGGGGAACAGAAAAACTGGTTACATGCCTAGTCTTGGGGCACATGAATAGAATAAGACGTTTTTACT